>NC_073245.2:81427783-82030870 GCF_029281585.2 Gorilla gorilla gorilla | reverse complement strand
CTGTATGAACATGGAAATAGCTACACCGCCATCTCTATAAACGTGCAAATATCTACACCGCTATCTGTATGAACTTGGAAATATCTACACTGCTATCTGTATAAAATTGGAAATATCTACACCACTATCTCTATAAACATGGAAATACCTACACCGCTATGTGTATAAACATGGAAATATCTACACCGCTATCTGTATAAACATGGAAATATCTTCATCGCTATCTCTATAAACATGGAAATATCTACAACGCTGTCTCTATAAACTTGGAAATAACTACACCACTATCTATTTAAACATGGAAATATCTTGACCGCCATCTCTATAAACATGGAAATATCTACACCAACATCTGTATAAACATGGAAATATCCATACCGCTATCTGCATAAACATGGAAATATCTACACCGCCATCTCTATGAACATGGAAATATCTACACCGCAATCTGTATGAACATAGAAATATCTTCACCGCCATCTGTATTAACATGGATATATGTACACCGGCATCTAGATGAACATGGAAATATCTACACCGGTGTCTGCATGAACATGGAAATATCTACACAGCTATCTGAATATACATGGAAATGTCTACACAGATTTCTCTATAAATATGGAAATAACTATAGCGCTATCTGTATAAACTTCAAAATATCTACACCGAAATCTGTATGAACAAGGAAATATCTACACTGCCATCTGTAAAAACATGGACATATCTACACAGCCATCTGTATTAAGATGGAAATATCTACACCGATATCTGTATAAACATGGAAATATCTGCCCAACTATCTGTATAAACATGGAAATATCCGCACCGCTATCTGTATAAACATGGAAATATCTACACTGCTATCTGCATAAACATGGAAATACCTACACCGCCATCTGTGTAAAAATGAAAATATCTACACCGCCTTCCCCATAAACATGGAAATATCTACACCGCCATCTGTATGAACATGGAAATATCTACACCTCCATCTCTATAAACGTGGAAATATCTACACCGCTATCTGTATGAACATGGAAATGTCTACAGTGCTCTCTGTATAAAATTAAAATTATCTACACCACTATCTCTATAAACATGGAAATATCTACACTGCTATCTGTATAAACATGGAAATATCTACACCGCTATCTGTATAAACATGGAAATATCTTCACCGCTATCTGTATAAACATGGAAATATTTACAACGCTGTCCCTATAAACTTGGAAATAACTACACCACTATCTCTGTAAACATGGAAATATCTAGACCGCCATCTCTATAAACATGGAAATATCTACACCACCATCTGTATAAACATGGAAATATCTCTACCGTTATCTGCATAAACATGGAAATATCTACACCGCCTTCTCTATGAACATGGAAATGTCTACACCGCCATCTGTACGCACATGGAAATATCTACACCGCTATCTGTAGGAACTTGGAAATATCTACACCGCTATCTGTATGAACATGGAAATATCTACACCGCTATCTGTATGAACATGGAAATAGCTACACCGCTATCTGTATGAACATGCAAATATCTTCACCGCTAACTGTATGAACATGCAAATATCTTCACAGCTATCTATATATCAATGGAAATATCTACACTGCTATCTCTATAAACATGGAAATAACTACACTGCTATCTGTATAAACATGGAAATATCTACACCGCCATCTCTATGAACATGGAAATATCTACACCGCCATATGTATGAACATGGAAATATCTACACTGCCATCTGTATGAATATGGAAATACCTTCACCGCCATCTGCATGAACATGGATATATCTACAACGGCATGTGGATGAACATGGAAATATCTACACCACTATCTGCATGAACATGGAAATTTCTACACAGCTATCTACATATACATGGAAATATCTACACAGATTTCTCTATAAATATGGAAATAACTACAGCGCTATCTCTATAAACTCGGAAATATCTACACCGCCATCTGTATGAACATGGAAATATGTACAACGCTATCTGTACGAACATGGACATATCTACACCGCCATCTGTATTAAGATGGAAATATCTACACCGCTATCTGCATAAACATGGAAATATCTGCCCAACTATCTGTATAAGCATGGAAATACCCGCACTGCTATCTGTATAAACATGGAAATATCTACACCGCTATCTGCATAAACATGGAAATATGCACACCGCTATCTGTGTAAACATGGAAATGTCTACACCGCTATCAGTGTAAACATGGAAATATCTACACCGCCATCTGTGTAAACATGAAAATATCTACACCGCCATCTCTATAAACATGGAAATATCTACACCGCCATCTGTATGAACATGGAAATATCTACACCGCCATCTCTATAAATGTGGAAATATCTACACCGCTATCTGTATGAACTTGGAAATATCTACACTGCTATCTGTATAAAATTGGAATTATCTACATCCCTATCTCTATAAACATGGAAATATCTACACCACTATCTGTATACACATGGAAATATCTTCACCGCTATCTGTATAAACATGGAAATATCTACAACGCTGTCTCTATAAACTTGGAAATAACTACACCACCATCTCTATAAACATGGAAATACCTAGACCGCGATCTCTATAAACATGGAAATATCTACACCACCATCTGTATAAACATGGAAATATCTATACCGCTTTCTGCATAAAGTTGGAAATATCTACACCGCCATCTCTATGAACATGGAAATATCTACACCGCCATCTGTACGAACATGGAAATATATGCACCGTCATCTGTATGAACATGTAAATATCTACACCGCCATCTGTATGAACATGGAAATATCTACACCGCTAACTGTATGAACATGGAAATATCTACATCGCTATCTGTATGAACATGGAAATATCTACACCGTTATCTGTATGAACATGGAAATATCTACACCGCTATCTGTACATCAGTGGAAATATCTACACTGCTATCTCTATAAACATGAAAATAAAAACACTGCTATCTGTATAAACATGGAAATATCTACACCGCCATCTCTATGAACATGGAAATGTCTACACCGCCATCTGTACGCACATGGAAATATCTACACCGCTATCTGTAGGAACTTGGAAATATCTACACCGCTATCTGTATGAACATGGAAATATCTACACCGCTATCTGTATGAACATGGAAATAGCTACACCGCTCTCTGTATGAACATGCAAATATCTTCACCGCTAACTGTATGAACATGCAAATATCTTCACAGCAATCTATATATCAATGGAAATATCTACACTGCTATCTCTATAAACATGGAAATAACTACACTGCTATCTGTATAAACATGGAAATATCTACACCGCCATCTCTATGAACATGGAAATATCTACACCGCCATATGTATGAACATGGAAATATCTACACTGCCATCTGTATGAATATGGAAATACCTTCACCGCCATCTGCATGAACATGGATATATCTACAACGGCATGTGGATGAACATGGAAATATCTACACCACTATCTGCATGAACATGGAAATTTCTACACAGCTATCTACATATACATGGAAATATCTACACAGATTTCTCTATAAATACGGAAATAACTACAGCGCTATCTCTATAAACTCGGAAATATCTACACCGCCATCTGTATGAACATGGAAATATGTACAACGCTATCTGTACGAACATGGACATATCTACACCGCCATCTGTATTAAGATGGAAATATCTACACCGCTATCTGCATAAACATGGAAATATCTGCCCAACTATCTGTATAAGCATGGAAATACCCGCACTACTATCTGTATAAACATGGAAATATCTACACCGCTATCTGCATAAACATGGAAATATGCACACCGCTATCTGTGTAAACATGGAAATGTCTACACCGCTATCAGTGTAAACATGGAAATATCTACACCGCCATCTGTGTAAACATGAAAATATCTACACCGCCATCTCTATAAACATGGAAATATCTACACCGCCATCTGTATGAACATGGAAATATCTACACCGCCATCTCTATAAATGTGGAAATATCTACACCGCTATCTGTATAAACATGGAAATATCTACACCGGTATCTGTATAAACATGGAAATATCTACACCGCTACCTGTATAAACATGGATATATCAGCACCGCTATCTGTATGAACATGGAAATATCTACACCGCTATCTCTATGAACATGGAAATATCTACACCGCTATCTGTATGAACATGGAAATATCTACACCGCTATCTGTATGAACATGGAAATATCTACACCGCTATCTGTATAAACATGGAAATACCTTCACCGTCATCTGTATGAACATGGATATATATACACCGCCATCTGTATGAACATGGAAATATCTACACCGCTATCTGTGTGAACATGGAGATATCTACAGCGCTATCTGTATGAACATGGAAATATCTACACCGCCATCTGTATGAACATGGAAATATCAGCACTGCCGTGTGTATGAACATATAAATATCTGCACCGCCATCTGTATTAAGAAGGAGATATCTACACCGCTATCTGTATAAACAAGGAAATATCTACACTGCTATCTGTATAAACATGGAAATATCTACACCGGTATCTGTATAAACATGGAAATATCTACACCGCTACCTGTATAAACATGGAAATATCAGCACCGCTATCAGTATGAACATGGAAATATCTACACCGCTATCTGTATGAACATGGAAATATCTACACCGCTATCTGTATGAACATGGAAATATCTACACCGCTATCTGTATGAACATGGATATAACTACACAGCCATCTGGATGAACATGGAAATATCTACACCGCTATCTGTATGAACATGGAAATATCTTCACCGCCATCTGTATGAACATGGATATGTCTACACAGCCATCTGTATGAACATGGAAATATCTACACCGCTATCTGTGTAAACATGCATATATCTTCACCACTATCTGTATAAACATGGAAATAACTACACCGCTATCTGTATGAACATGGAAATATCTACACCGCTCTCTCTATGAACATGGAAATATCTACACCGCTATCTGTTTGAACATGGAAATATCTAAAACGCTATCTGCATGAAAATGGAAATATCTACACAGCTATCTGCATATACATGGAAATATCTACACAGCTATCTCTTTACACACGGAAATAACTACACCGCTATCTGTATGAACATGGAAATATCTTCACCGCCATCTGTATGAACATGGATATATCAACACAGCCATCTGGATGAACGTGGAAATATCTACACCGCTATCAGTATAAACATGCATACATCTTCACCGCTATCTGTATAAACATGGAAATATCTACACTGCTATCTGCATGAACATGGAAATATCTACACCGCTATCTGAACATGGAAACATCTACACCGCTATCTGCATGAAAATGGAAATATCTACACAGCGATCTGCATATACATGGAAATATCTACAAAGCTATCTCTTTACACATGGAAATCACTACAGCGCTATCTCTATATACATGCAAATATCTACACTGCCATCTGTATGAACATGGAAATATCTACACTGCTATCTGTATGAACATGGAAATATATTCACCGCCATCTGTATGAACATGGATATATCTACACAGCCAACTGTATGAACATGGAAATATCTACACCGCTATCTGTATGAACATGGAAATATCTACACCGCTATCTGTATTAACATGGAAATATCTTCACTGCCATCTTTATGAACATGGATATGTCTACACAGCCATCTGGATGAACATGGAAATATCTACACCGCGATCTGTATGAATATGGAAATATCTACACCGCTATCTGTGTAATCTTGCATACGTTTCACCGCTATCTGTATAAACATGGAAATATCTACACCGCTATCTGTATGAACATGGAAATATCTACACCGCTATCTGTTTGAACATGGAAATATCTAAACCGCTATCTGCATGAAAATAGAAATATCTACACAGCTATCTGCATATACATGGAAATATCTACAAACCTATCTCTTTACACATGGAAATAACTACACCGCTATCTCTATAAACATGGAAATATCTACACCGCCATCTGTATGAACATGGAAATATCTGCACTGCCATCTGTATGAACATATAAATATCTACACCGCCATCTGTATTAAGATGGAGATATCTTCACCGTTATCTGTATAAACTTGGAAATATCTACACCGCTATCTTTGTAAACCTGGAAATATCTACACCGCTATCTGTATAAACATGGAAATATCTACACCGCTACCTGTATAAACATGGAAATATCAGCACCGCTATCTGTATGAACATGGAAATATCTACACCGCTATCTCTATGAACATGGAAGTATCTACACCGCTATCTGCATGAACATGGAAATAGCTACACCGCTATCTGTACGAACATGGAAATATCTACACTTCTATCTGTATGAACATGGAAATATCTACACCGCTATCTGTATGAACATGGATATATCTACACAGCCATCTGGATGAACATGGAAATATCTACACCGCTATCTGCATGAACATGGAAATATCTACACCGCTATCTGTGTAAACATGCATACATCTTCACTGCAATCAGTATAAGCATGGAAATATCTACAACGCTATCTGTATGAACATGGAAATATCTACACCGCTATCTGTTTGAAGATGGAAATATCTAAACCGCTATCAGCATGAAAATAGAAATATCTACACAGCTATCTGCATATACATGGAAATATCTACACAGCTATCTCTTTACACATGGAAATAACTACACCGTTATCTGTATGAACATGGAAATATCTACACCGCCATCTGTATGAACATGGAAATATCTGCACCGCCATCTGAATAAACATATAAAAATCTACCACGCCATCTGTATTAAGATGGAGATATCTACACCGCTATCTGTATAAACATGGAAATATCCACACCGCTATCTGTATAAACATGGAAATATCTACCATGCTACCAGTATAAACATGGAAATATCTACACCACTACCTGTATAAACATGGAAATATCAGCGCCGCTATCTGTATGAACATGGAAATATCAGCCCCTCTATCTGTATGAACATGGAAATATCTACACCGCTATCTCTATGAACATGGAAATATCTACACCGCCATCTGTATGAACATGGATATATCTACACAGCCATCTGGATGAACATGGAAATATCTACACCGCTATCTGTATGAACATGGAAATATCTACACCGCTATCTGTATGAACATGGAAATACATACACCGCTATGTGTATGAACATGGAAATAGCTACACCGCTATCTGTATGCACATGGAAATTTCTTCACCGCCATCTGTATGAACATGGATATATCTACACAGCCATCTGGATGAACATGGAAATATCTACACCGCTCTCTGTTTGAAGATGGAAATATCTAAACCGCTATCAGCATGAAAATAGAAATATCTACACAGCTATCTGCATATACATGGAAATATCTACACAGCTATCTCTTTACACATGGAAATAACTACACCGTTATCTGTATGAACATGGAAATATCTACACCGCCATCTGTATGAACATGGAAATATCTGCACCGCCATCTGAATAAACATATAAAAATCTACCACGCCATCTGTATTAAGATGGAGATATCTACACCGCTATCTGTATAAACATGGAAATATCCACACCGCTATCTGTATAAACATGGAAATATCTACCATGCTACCAGTATAAACATGGAAATATCTACACCACTACCTGTATAAACATGGAAATATCAGCGCCGCTATCTGTATGAACATGGAAATATCAGCCCCTCTATCTGTATGAACATGGAAATATCTACACCGCTATCTCTATGAACATGGAAATATCTACACCGCCATCTGTATGAACATGGATATATCTACACAGCCATCTGGATGAACATGGAAATATCTACACCGCTATCTGTATGAACATGGAAATATACTACACCGCTATCTGTATGAACATGGAAATACATACACCGCTATGTGTATGAACATGGAAATAGCTACACCGCTATCTGTATGCACATGGAAATTTCTTCACCGCCATCTGTATGAACATGGATATATCTACACAGCCATCTGGATGAACATGGAAATATCTACACCGCTATCTGTATGAACATGGAAATTTCTACACCGCTATCTGTATGAACATGGAAATATCTACACCGCTATCTGTATGGACATGGAAATATCTACACCGCTATCTGTACGAACATGGAAATAACTTCACCGCCATCAGTATGAACATGGATATATCTACACAGCCATCTGTATGATCATGGAAATATCTACACCGCTATCTGTTTGAACATGGAAATATCTACACCGCTGTCTGCATGAAAATGGAAATATCTACACAGCTATCTGCATATACATGGAAATATCAACACAGCTATCTCTTTACACATGGAAATAACTACACCCCTATATAAACATGGAAATATCTACACCGCCATCTGTATGAACATGGAAATATCTGCACCGCCATCTGTATGAACATATAAACATCTACATCACCATCTGTATTAAGAAGGAGATATCTACAATGCTATCTGTATAAACATGGAAATATCTACACCGCTATATGTATAAACATGGGAACATCTACACCGCTATCTGTATAAACATGGAAATATCTACACCGCTACCTGTATAAACATGGAATTATCAGCACCGCTATCGGTATGAACATGGAAATATCTACACCGCTATCTGTATGAACTTGGAAATATCTACACCGCTATCTGTGTAAACATGGAAATATCTTCACCGCCATCTGTTTGAACATGGATATGTCTACACAGCCATCTGGATGAACATGGAAATATCTACACCGCGATCTGTATGAACATGGAAATATCTACACCGCTATCTGTGTAAACATGCATACATCTTCACCGCTATCTGTATAAACATGGAAATATCTACACCGCTATCTGTATGAACATGGAAATATCTACACCACTATCTGTTTGAACATCTAAATATCTAAACCGCTGTCTGCATGAAAATAGAAATGTCTACACAGCTATCTGCATATACATGGAAATATCCACAAAGCTATCTCTCTACACATGGAAAAAACTACACCGCTATCTCTATAAACATGGAAATATCTACAGTGCCATCTGTATGAACATGGAAATATCTGCACCGCCATCTGTATGAAGATATAAATATCTACACCCCCATCTATATTAAGATGGAGATATCTACACCGCTATCTGTATAAACTTGGAAATATCTACACCGTTATATGTATAAACATGGAAATATCTACACCGCTATCTGTATAAACATGGAAATATCTACACCGCTATCTGTATGAACATGGATATATCTACACAGCCATCTGGATGAACATGGAAATATCTACACCGCAATCTGTATGAACATGGAAATATCTACACCGCTATCTGTGTAAATATGCATACAACTTCACCGCAATCTGTATAAACATGGAAATATCTACACCGCTATCTGTGTGAACATGGAAATATCTACACCGCTATCTGTTTGAACATGGAAATATCTACACCGGTATCTGCATGAAAATGGAAATATCTATAGAGCTATCTGCATATACATAGAAATATCTACACAGCTATCTCTTTACACATGGAAATAACTACACCGCTATCTGTATGAACACGGAAATATCTACACCGCCATCTGTATGAACATGGAAATATCTGCACCGCCATCTGTATGAACATATAAATATCTACACGGCCATCTGTATTAAGATGGAGATATCTACACCGCTATTTGTATAAACATGGAAATATCTACACCGCTATCTGTATAAACATGGAAATATCTACCCCGCTACCTGTATAAAAATGGAAATATCAGCACTGCTATCTGTATGAACATGGAAATATCTACACCACTATCTGAATGAACATGGAAATATCTACACCGCTATCTGTATGAACATGGAATTATCTTCACCGCCATCTGTATGAACATGGATATATCTACACAGCCATCTGGATGAACATGGAAATATCTACACCGCTATCTGTATGAACATGGAAATAGCTACACAGCTATCTGGATGAACATGGAAATATCTACACCGCTATCTGTATGAACGTGGAAATAGCTACACCGCTCTCTGTTTGAACATGGAAATATCTAAACCGCTATCTGCATGAAAATGGAAATATCTACACAGCTATCTGCATATACCTGGAAATATCTGCACAGCTATCTCTTTACACATGGAAATAACTACACCGCTATCTGTATGAACATGGAAATATCTGCACAGCCATCTGTATGAACATATAAACATCTACACCGCCATCTGTATTAAGATGGAGATATCTACACCGCTATCTGTATAAACATGGAAATGTCTACAACGCTATCTGTATAAACATGGAAATATCAGCACCGCTATCTGTATGAACATGGAAATATCAGCCCCTCTATCTGTATGAACATGGAAATATCTACACCGCTATCTGTTTGAACATGGAAATATCTACACCGCTGTCTGCATGAAAATGTAAATATCTACAGAGAAATCTGTATATACATGGAAATATCTACACAGCTATCTCTTTACACATGGAAATAACTACACCGCTATCTCTAAAAACATGGAAATATCTACACTGCCATCTGTATGAACATGGAAATATCTGCACCGCCATCTGTATGAACATATAAATATCTGCACCGCAATCTGTATTAAGAAGGAGATATCTGCACCGCTATCTGTATAAACCTGGAAATATCTACACCGCTATCTGTATAAACATGGAAATATCTACCCCGCTATCTGTATAAACATGGAAATATCTACACCGCTACCTGAATAAACATGGAAACACCACAGCTATCTGTATGAACATGGAAATATCTACACCACTATCTGTACGAACATGGAAATATATACACCGCTGTCTGTATGAACATGGAAATAGCTACACCGCTATCTGAACATGGAAATATCTACACCACTATCTGTATGAACATGGAAATAACTACACCGCTATCTGTATGAACATGGATATATCTACACAGCCATCTGGATGGACATGGAAATATCTACACCGCTATCTGTATGAACATGGAAATATCTACACCGCTATCTGTGTAAACATGCATACATCTTCACCGCTATCTGTATAAACATGGAAATATCTACAACGCTATCTGTATGAACATGGAAATATCTACACCTCTGTTTGAACTTGGAAATATCTAAACCGCTATCTGCATGAAAATGGAAATATCTACAGAGCTATCTGCATATACATGGAAATATCTACACAGCTATCTCTTTACCAATGGCAATAACTACACCGCTATCTGTATGAACATGGAAATATCTGCACCGCCATCTGTATGAACATATAAATATCTACAACGCCATCTGTATTAAGATGGAGATATCTATACCGCTATCTGTATGAACATGGATATGTCTACACAGCCATCTGGATGAACATGGAAATATCTACACCGCTATCTGTATGAACATGGAAATATATACACCGCTATCTGTTTGAACATGGAAATATCTACACCGCTATCTGTATGAACATGGAAACATCTACACCGCTATCTGTATGAACATGGAAATATATACACCGCTATCTGTATGAACATGGAAATATCTACACTGCTATCTGTTTGAACATGGAAATATCTACACCGCTGTCTGCATGAAAATGGAAATATCTACACAGCTATCTGCATATACATGGAAATATCTACACAGCTATCTCTCTACACATGGGAATAACTACACCGCTATCTCTAAAAACATGGAAATATCTACACCGCCATCTGTATGAACATGGAAATATCTTCACTGCCATCTGTATGAACATGTAAATATCTACACCGCCATCTGTATTAAGGAGATATCTACACCGCTATCTGTATAAACATGGAAATATCTACACCGCTATCTGTATAAACATGGAAATATCTACACCGCTACCTGTATAAACATGGAAATATCAGCAACGCTATCTGTATTAACATGGAAATATCAGCCCCTCTATCTGTATGAACATGGAAATACCTACACTGCTATCTGTATGAACATGGAAATATCTACACCGCTTGATGTATAAACATGGAATTATCTTCACTGCCATCTGTATGAACACGGATATGTCTACACAGCCATCTGGATGAACATGGAAATATCTACACCGCTATCTGTATGAACATGGAAATAGCTACACCGCTATCTGTATGAATATGGAAATATCTGCACAGCCATCTGTATGAACATATAAATATCTACACCACCATCTGTATTAACATGGAGATATCTACACCGCTATCTGTATAAACATGGAAATATCTACACCGCTATCTGTATAAACATGGAAATATCTACACCGCTATCTGTATATACATGGAAATATCTACACCGCTACCTGTATAAACATGGAAATAACAGCACCGCTATCTGTATGAACATGGAAATATCTTCACCGCTATCTGTATGAACATGGAAATATCTACACCGCTATCTGTATGAACATGGAAATATCTACACCGCTATATGTATGAACATGGAAATATCTACACCGCTATCTGTTAGAACATGGAAATATCTAAACTGCTATCTGCATGAAAATGGAAATATCTACACAGCTATCTGCATATTCCTGGAAATATCTGCACAGCTATCTCTTTACACATGGAAATAACTACACCGCTATCTGTATGAATATGGAAATATCTGCACAGCCATCTGTATGAACATAAACATCTACACCGCCATCTGTATTAAGATGGAGATATCTACACCGCTATCTGTATAAACATGGAAATGTCTACACCGCTATCTGTATAAACATGGAAATATCAGCACCGCTATCTGTATGAACATGGAAATATCAGCCCCTCTATCTGTATGAACATGGAAAGATCTACACCGCTATCTGTATGAACATCGAAATATCCACACCGCTAGATGTATGAACATGGAATTATCTTCACCGCCATCTGTGTGAACATGGATATGTCTACACAGCCATCTGGAGGAACATGGAAATATCTACACCGCTATCTGTATGGACATGGAAATAGCTACTCCGCTATCTGTATGAACATGGAAATATCTGCACCGCCATCTGTATGAACTTATAAATATCTACACCGCCATCTGTTTTAAGATGGAGATATCTACACCGCTATCTGTATAAACATGGAAATATCTACACCGCTATCTGCATAAACATGGAAATATCTACACCGGTATATGTATGAACATGGAAATATCTACACCGCTATCTGTTTTAACATGGAAATATCTACACCGCTGTCTGCATGAAAATGTAAATATCTACACAGAAATCAGTATATACATGGAAATATCTACACAGCTATCTCTTTACACATGGTAATAACTACACCGCTATCTCTAAAAACATGGAAATATCTACACCGCCATCTGTATGAACATGGAAATATCTGCACCGCCATCTGTATGAACATATAAATATCTACACCGCCATCTGTATTAAGTAGGAGATATCTGCAACGCTATCTGTATAAACCTGGAAGTATCTACACCGCTATCTGTATAAACATGGAAATATCTACCCCGCTATCTGTATAAACATGGAAATATCTACACCGCTACCTGTATAAACATGGAAATAGCACAGCTATCTGTATGAACATGGAAATATCTACACCGCTATCTGTACGAACATGGAAATATATACACCGCTGTCTGTATGAACATGGAAATAGCTACACCGCTATCTGAACATGGAAATATCTACACCACTATCTGTATGAACATGGAAATAACTACACCGCTATCTGTATGAACATGGATATATCTACACAGCCATCTGGATGGACATGGAAATATCTACACCGCTATCTGTATGAACATGGAAATATCTACACCGCTATCTGTGTAAACATGCATACATCTTCACAGCTATCTGTATAAACATGGAAATATCTACAACGCTATCTGTATGAACATGGAAATATCTACACCTCTGTTTGAACTTGGAAATATCTAAACCGCTATCTGCATGAAAATGGAAATATCTACAGAGCTATCTGCATATACATGGAAATATCTACACAGCTATCTCTTTACCAATGGCAATAACTACACCGCTATCTGTATGAACATGGAAATATCTGCACCGCCATCTGTATGAACATATAAATATCTACACCGCCATCTGTATTAAGATGGAGATATCTACACCGCTATCTGTATGAACATGGATATGTCTACACAGCCATCTGGATGAACATGGAAATATCTACACCGCTATCTGTATGAACATGGAAATATATACACCGCTATCTGTATGAACATGGAAATAATTACACCGCTATCTGTGAACATGGAAACAACTACACCGCTATCTGTATGAACATGGAAATATATACACCGCTATCTGTATGAACATGGAAATATCTACACCGCTATCTGTTTGAACATGGAAATATCTACACCGCTGTCTGCAAGAAAATGGAAATATCTACACAGCTATCTGCATATACATGGAAATATCTACACAGCTATCTCTTTACACATGGAAAAAACTACACCGCTATCTCTAAAAACATGGAAATATCTACACCGCCATCTGTATGAACATGGAAATATCTTCACTGCCATCTGTATGAACATATAAATATCTACACCGCCATCTGTATTAAGGAGATATCTACACCGCTATCTGTATAAACATGGAAATATCTACACCACTATCTGTATAAACATGGAAATATCTACACCGCTATCTGTATAAAAATGGAAATATCAGCACCGCTATCTGTATGAACATGGAAATATCTACACCGCCATCTGTATGAACATGGAAATATCTGCACCGCCATATGTATGAACATATAAATATCTGCACCGCCATCTGTATTAAGAAGGAGATATCTACACCGCTATCTGTATAAACATCGAAATATCTACACTGCTATCTGTATAAACATGGAAATATCTACACCGCTATCTGTATAAACATGGAAATATCTACACCGCTACGTGTATAAACATGGAAATATCAGCACCGCTATCAGTATGAAAATTGAAATATCTACACCGCTATCTGTATGAACATGGAAATATCTACACCGCTATCTGTATGAACATGGAAATAACTTCACCGCCAAAAGTATGAACATGGATATATCTACACAGCCATCTGTATGATCATGGAAATATCTACACCGCTATATGTATGAACATGGAAATATGTACACCGCTATCTGTATGAACATGGAAATATCTTCACCGCCATCTGTATGAACATGGATATGTCTACATAGCCATCTCGATGAACATGGAAATATGTACACCGCGATCTGTATGAATATGGAAATATCTGCACTGCCATCTGTATGAACATATAAATATCTACACCGTCATCTGTATTAAGATGGAGATATCTTCACCGCTATCTGTATGAACCTGGAAATATCTACACCGCTATATCAATGAACATGGAAATATCTACACCGCTATCTGTATGAACATGGATATATCTACACAGCCATCTGGATGAACATGGAAATATCTACACCGCTATCTGCATGAACATGGGAATATCTACACCGCTATTTGTGTAAACATGCATACATCTCCACCGCAATCTGCAAAAGCATGGAAATAGCTACACCGCTATCTGAATGAACATGGAAATATCTACAACGCTATCTGTTTGATCATTGAAATATCTAAACCGCTATCAGCATGAAAATGGAAATATCTACACCGCTATCTGCATATACATGGAAATATCTACACAGCTATCTCTTTACACATGGAAATAACTACACCGCTATCTGTATGAACATGGAAATATCTAAACAGCCATCTGTATGAACACGGAAATATCTGCACCGCCATCTGTATGAACATATGAATATCTACACCGCCATCTGTATTAAGAAGGAGATATCTACACCGCTATCTGTATAAACATGGATATATCTACACCGCTCTCTGTATAAACATGGAAATATCTACACTGCGACTTGTATAAACATGGAAATATCTAATACGCTACCTGTATAAACATGGAAATATCAGCACCGCTATCTGTATGAACATGGAAATATCAGCCCCTCTATCTGTATGAACATGGAAATATCTACACCGCTATCTCTATGAACATGGAAATATCTACACCGCTATCTGTTTGAACATGAAAATCTCTAAACCGCTATCTGCATGAAAATGGAAATATCCACACAGCTATCTGCATATACATGGAAATATCTACACAGCTATCTCGTTACACATGGAAATAACTACACCGCTATCTGTATGAACATGGAAATATCTTCACCGCCATCAGTATGAACATGGATATATCTTCACAGCCTGCTGGATGAACATGGAAATATCTACACTGCTATCTGTATGAACATGGAAATATCTGCACTGCTATCTGTATGAACATGGAAATACATACACCGCTATCTGTATGAACATGGAAATAGCTACACCGCTATCTGTATGAACATGGAAATATCTACACCGCTATCTGTATGGACATGGAAATATCTTCACCGCCATCGGTATGAACATGGATATATCTACGCAGCCATCTGGATGAACATGGAAATATCTGCACCGCTATCTGTATGAACATGGAAATATCTACACCGCTATCTGTATCAACATGGATATATCTACACAGCCCTCTGTATGAACTTGGAAATCCCCACACCGCTATCTGTGTAAACATGCATACATCTTCACCGCTGTCTGTAAAAACTTGGAAATATCTACACCGCTATCTGTATGAACATGGAAATATGTACACCGCTATCTGTTTGAAGGTGGAAATATATACACCACTATCTGCATGAAAATGGAACTATCTACACAGCTATCTGCATATACATGGAAAAATCTACACATCTATCTCTTTACACATGGAAATAACTACACCGCTATCTGTATGAACATGGAAATATCTACACCGCCATCTGTATGAACATGGAAATATCTGCACCGCCATCTGTATGAACATATAAATATCTACACCGCCATCTGTATTAAGATGGAGATATCTACACTGCTATCTGAATAAACATGGAAATATCTACACTGCTACCTGTATAAACATGGAAACATCAGCACCGCTATCTGCATAAACATGGAAATATCAGCACCGCTATCTGTATGAACATGGAAATATCTACACCGCTATCTGTATGAACATGGAAATATCTACACCGCTATCTGTATGAACATGGAAATATCTACACCGCTATCTGTATGAACATGGAAATATCTACACCGCTATCTGTTTGAACATGGAAATATCTACACCGCTATCTGTATGAATATGGAAATATCTGCACAGCCATCTGTATGAACATATAAATATCTACACCGCCATCTGTATTAACATGGAGATATCTACACCGCTATCTGTATAAACATGGAAATATCTACACCGCTATCTGTATAAACATGGAAATATCTACACCGCTATCTGTATATACATGGAAATATCTACACCGCTACCTGTATAAACATGGAAATAACAGCACCGCTATCTGTATGAACATGGAAATATCTTCACCGCTATCTGTATGAACATGGAAATATCTACACCGCTATCTGTATGAACATGGAAATATCTACACCGCTATATGTATGAACATGGAAATATCTACACCGCTATCTGTTAGAACATGGAAATATCTAAACTGCTATCTGCATGAAAATGGAAATATCTACACAGCTATCTGCATATTCCTGGAAATATCTGCACAGCTATCTCTTTACACATGGAAATAACTACACCGCTATCTGTATGAATATGGAAATATCTTCACAGCCATCTGTATGAACATAAACATCTACACCGCCATCTGTATTAAGATGGAGATATCTACACCGCTATCTGTATAAACATGGAAATGTCTACACCGCTATCTGTATAAACATGGAAATATCAGCACCGCTATCTGTATGAACATGGAAATATCAGCCCCTCTATCTGTATGAACATGGAAATATCTACACCGCTATCTGTATGAACATCGAAATATCCACACCGCTAGATGTATGAACATGGAATTATCTTCACCGCCATCTGTGTGAACATGGATATGTCTACACAGCCATCTGGAGGAACATGGAAATATCTACACCGCTATCTGTATGGACATGGATATAGCTACTCCGCTATCTGTATGAACATGGAAATATCTGCACCGCCATCTGTATGAACTTATAAATATCTACACCGCCATCTGTTTTAAGATGGAGATATCTACACCGCTATCTGTATAAACATGGAAATATCTACACCGCTATCTGCATAAACATGGAAATATCTACACCGGTATATGTATGAACATGGAAATATCTACACCGCTATCTGTTTTAACATGGAAATATCTACACCGCTGTCTGCATGAAAATGTAAATATCTACACAGAAATCAGTATATACATGGAAATATCTACACAGCTATCTCTTTACACATGGTAATAACTACACCGCTATCTCTAAAAACATGGAAATATCTACACCGCCATCTCTATGAACATGAAAATATCTGCACCGCCATCTGTATGAACATATAAATATCTACACCGCCATCTGTATTAAGTAGGAGATATCTGCAACGCTATCTGTATAAACCTGGAAGTATCTACACCGCTATCTGTATAAACATGGAAATATCTACCCCGCTATCTGTATAAACATGGAAATATCTACACCGCTACCTGTATAAACATGGAAATAGCACAGCTATCTGTATGAACATGGAAATATCTACACCGCTATCTGTACGAACATGGAAATATATACACCGCTGTCTGTATGAACATGGAAATAGCTACACCGCTATCTGAACATGGAAATATCTACACCAGTATCTGTATGAACATGGAAATAACTACACCGCTATCTGTATGAACATGGATATATCTACACAGCCATCTGGATGGACATGGAAATATCTACACCGCTATCTGTATGAACATGGAAATATCTACACCGCTATCTGTGTAAACATGCATACATCTTCACAGCTATCTGTATAAACATGGAAATATCTACAACGCTATCTGTATGAACATGGAAATATCTACACCTCTGTTTGAA
Organism: Gorilla gorilla gorilla; assembly: GCF_029281585.2. Lineage (NCBI taxonomy): Eukaryota > Metazoa > Chordata > Mammalia > Primates > Hominidae > Gorilla > Gorilla gorilla. The sequence continues at coordinate 82,011,746 of NC_073245.2, read as the reverse complement.
CTTGGAAATATCTAAACCGCTATCTGCATGAAAATGGAAATATCTACAGAGCTATCTGCATATACATGGAAATATCTACACAGCTATCTCTTTACCAATGGCAATAACTACACCGCTATCTGTATGAACATGGAAATATCTGCACCGCCATCTGTATGAACATATAAATATCTACACCGCCATCTGTATTAAGATGGAGATATCTACACCGCTATCTGTATGAACATGGATATGTCTACACAGCCATCTGGATGAACATGGAAATATCTACACCGCTATCTGTATGAACATGGAAATATATACACCGCTATCTGTATGAACATGGAAATAATTACACCGCTATCTGTGAACATGGAAACAACTACACCGCTATCTGTATGAACATGGAAATATATACACCGCTATCTGTATGAACATGGAAATATCTACACCGCTATCTGTTTGAACATGGAAATATCTACACCGCTGTCTGCAAGAAAATGGAAATATCTACACAGCTATCTGCATATACATGGAAATATCTACACAGCTATCTCTTTACACGTGGAAAAAACTACACCGCTATCTCTAAAAACATGGAAATATCTACACCGCCATCTGTATGAACATGGAAATATCTTCACTGCCATCTGTATGAACATATAAATATCTACACCGCCATCTGTATTAAGGAGATATCTACACCGCTATCTGTATAAACATGGAAATATCTACACCACTATCTGTATAAACATGGAAATATCTACACCGCTATCTGTATAAAAATGGAAATATCAGCACCGCTATCTGTATGAACATGGAAATATCTACACCGCCATCTGTATGAACATGGAAATATCTGCACCGCCATATGTATGAACATATAAATATCTGCACCGCCATCTGTATTAAGAAGGAGATATCTACACCGCTATCTGTATAAACATCGAAATATCTACACTGCTATCTGTATAAACATGGAAATATCTACACCGCTATCTGTATAAACATGGAAATATCTACACCGCTACGTGTATAAACATGGAAATATCAGCACCGCTATCAGTATGAAAATTGAAATATCTACACCGCTATCTGTATGAACATGGAAATATCTACACCGCTATCTGTATGAACATGGAAATAACTTCACCGCCAAAAGTATGAACATGGATATATCTACACAGCCATCTGTATGATCATGGAAATATCTACACCGCTATATGTATGAACATGGAAATATGTACACCGCTATCTGTATGAACATGGAAATATCTTCACCGCCATCTGTATGAACATGGATATGTCTACATAGCCATCTCGATGAACATGGAAATATGTACACCGCGATCTGTATGAATATGGAAATATCTGCACTGCCATCTGTATGAACATATAAATATCTACACCGTCATCTGTATTAAGATGGAGATATCTTCACCGCTATCTGTATGAACCTGGAAATATCTACACCGCTATATCAATGAACATGGAAATATCTACACCGCTATCTGTATGAACATGGATATATCTACACAGCCATCTGGATGAACATGGAAATATCTACACCGCTATCTGCATGAACATGGGAATATCTACACCGCTATTTGTGTAAACATGCATACATCTCCACCGCAATCTGCAAAAGCATGGAAATAGCTACACCGCTATCTGAATGAACATGGAAATATCTACAACGCTATCTGTTTGATCATTGAAATATCTAAACCGCTATCAGCATGAAAATGGAAATATCTACACCGCTATCTGCATATACATGGAAATATCTACACAGCTATCTCTTTACACATGGAAATAACTACACCGCTATCTGTATGAACATGGAAATATCTAAACAGCCATCTGTATGAACACGGAAATATCTGCACCGCCATCTGTATGAACATATGAATATCTACACCGCCATCTGTATTAAGAAGGAGATATCTACACCGCTATCTGTATAAACATGGATATATCTACACCGCTCTCTGTATAAACATGGAAATATCTACACTGCGACTTGTATAAACATGGAAATATCTAATACGCTACCTGTATAAACATGGAAATATCAGCACCGCTATCTGTATGAACATGGAAATATCAGCCCCTCTATCTGTATGAACATGGAAATATCTACACCGCTATCTCTATGAACATGGAAATATCTACACCGCTATCTGTTTGAACATGAAAATCTCTAAACCGCTATCTGCATGAAAATGGAAATATCCACACAGCTATCTGCATATACATGGAAATATCTACACAGCTATCTCGTTACACATGGAAATAACTACACCGCTATCTGTATGAACATGGAAATATCTTCACCGCCATCAGTATGAACATGGATATATCTTCACAGCCTGCTGGATGAACATGGAAATATCTACACTGCTATCTGTATGAACATGGAAATATCTGCACTGCTATCTGTATGAACATGGAAATACATACACCGCTATCTGTATGAACATGGAAATAGCTACACCGCTATCTGTATGAACATGGAAATATCTACACCGCTATCTGTATGGACATGGAAATATCTTCACCGCCATCGGTATGAACATGGATATATCTACGCAGCCATCTGGATGAACATGGAAATATCTGCACCGCTATCTGTATGAACATGGAAATATCTACACCGCTATCTGTATCAACATGGATATATCTACACAGCCCTCTGTATGAACTTGGAAATCCCCACACCGCTATCTGTGTAAACATGCATACATCTTCACCGCTGTCTGTAAAAACTTGGAAATATCTACACCGCTATCTGTATGAACATGGAAATATGTACACCGCTATCTGTTTGAAGGTGGAAATATATACACCACTATCTGCATGAAAATGGAACTATCTACACAGCTATCTGCATATACATGGAAAAATCTACACATCTATCTCTTTACACATGGAAATAACTACACCGCTATCTGTATGAACATGGAAATATCTACACCGCCATCTGTATGAACATGGAAATATCTGCACCGCCATCTGTATGAACATATAAATATCTACACCGCCATCTGTATTAAGATGGAGATATCTACACTGCTATCTGAATAAACATGGAAATATCTACACTGCTACCTGTATAAACATGGAAACATCAGCACCGCTATCTGCATAAACATGGAAATATCAGCACCGCTATCTGTATGAACATGGAAATATCTACACCGCTATCTGTATGAACATGGAAATATCTACACCGCTATCTGTATGAACATGGAAATATCTACACCGCTATCTGTATGAACATGGAAATATCTACACCGCTATCTGTTTGAACATGGAAATATCTACACCGCTATCTGTATGAAAATGGAAATATCTACAAAGCTATCTGCATATACATGGAAATATCTACACAGCTATCTCTTTACACATGGAAATAACTACACCGCTATATCTATAAACATGGAACTATCTACACCGCCATCTGTATGAACATGGAAATATCTTCACTGCCATCTGTATGAACATATAAATATCAACACTGCCATCTGTATTAAGGAGATATCTACACCGCTATCTGTATAAACATGGAAATATCTACACCGCTATCTGTATAAACATGGAAATATCTACACCGCTATCTGTATAAAAATGGAAATGTCAGCACCGCTATCAATATGAACATGGAAATTTCTGCACCGCCATCTGTATGAACATGGAAATATCTACACCGCTATCTGTGTGAACATGGAGATATCTACAGCGCTATCTGTATGAACATGGAAATATCTACACCGCCATCTGTATGAACATGGAAATATCAGCACTGCCGTGTGTATGAACATATAAATATCTGCACCGCCATCTGTATTAAGAAGGAGATATCTACACCGCTATCTGTATAAACAAGGAAATATCTACACTGCTATCTGTATAAACATGGAAATATCTACACCGGTATCTGTATAAACATGGAAATATCTACACCGCTACCTGTATAAACATGGAAATATCAGCACCGCTATCAGTATGAACATGGAAATATCTACACCGCTATCTGTATGAACATGGAAATATCTACACCGCTATCTGTATGAACATGGGAATATCTTCACCGCCATCTGTATGAACATGGATATGTCTACACAGCCATCTGGATGAACATGGAAATATCAACACCGCCATCTGTATGAACATGGAAATATCTGCACTGCCATCTGTATGAACATATAAATATCTACACCGCCATCAGTATTAAGATGGAGATATCTTCACCGCTATCTGTATAAACTTGGAAATATCTATACCGCTATCTGTATAAACATGGAAATATCTACACCGCAATCTCAATGAACATGGAAATATCTACACCGCTATCTGTATGAACATGGATATATCTACACAGCCATCTGGATGAACATGGAAATATCTACACCGCTATCTGCATGAACATGGAAATATCTACACCGCTATTTGTGTAAACATGCATACATCTTCACCGCAATCTGCAAAAGCATGGAAATAGCTACACCGCTATCTGAATGAACATGGAAATATCTACACCGCTATCTGTTTGATCATGGAAATATCTAAACCACTATCAGCATGAAAATGGAAATATCTACACCGCTATCTGCATATACATGGAAATATCTACACAGCTATCTCTTTACACATGGAAATAACTACACCGCTATCTGTATGAACATGGAAATATCTAAACAGCCATCTGTATGAACACGGAAATATCTGCACCGCCATCTGTATGAACATATGAATATCTACACCGCCATCTGTATTAAGAAGGAGATATCTACACCGCTATCTGTATAAACATGGATATATCTACACCGCTCTCTGTATAAACATGGAAATATCTACACTGCGACTTGTATAAACATGGAAATATCTAATACGCTACCTGTATAAACATGGAAATATCAGCACCGCTATCTGTATGAACATGGAAATATCAGCCCCTCTATCTGTATGAACATGGAAATATCTACACTGCTATCTCTATGAACATGGAAATATCTACACCGCTATCTGTTTGAACATGAAAATCTCTAAACCGCTATCTGCATGAAAATGGAAATATCCACACAGCTATCTGCATATACATGGAAATATCTACACAGCTATCTCGTTACACATGGAAATAACTACACCGCTATCTGTATGAACATGGAAATATCTTCACCGCCATCAGTATGAACATGGATATATCTTCACAGCCTGCTGGATGAACATGGAAATATCTACACTGCTATCTGTATGAACATGGAAATATCTGCACTGCTATCTGTATGAACATGGAAATACATACACCGCTATCTGTATGAACATGGAAATAGCTACACCGCTATCTGTATGAACATGGAAATATCTACACCGCTATCTGTATGGACATGGAAATATCTTCACCGCCATCGGTATGAACATGGATATATCTACGCAGCCATCTGGATGAACATGGAAATATCTGCACCGCTATCTGTATGAACATGGAAATATCTACACCGCTATCTGTATCAACATGGATATATCTACACAGCCCTCTGTATGAACTTGGAAATCCCCACACCGCTATCTGTGTAAACATGCATACATCTTCACCGCTGTCTGTAAAAACTTGGAAATATCTACACCGCTATCTGTATGAACATGGAAATATGTACACCGCTATCTGTTTGAAGGTGGAAATATATACACCACTATCTGCATGAAAATGGAACTATCTACACAGCTATCTGCATATACATGGAAAAATCTACACATCTATCTCTTTACACATGGAAATAACTACACCGCTATCTGTATGAACATGGAAATATCTACACCGCCATCTGTATGAACATGGAAATATCTGCACCGCCATCTGTATGAACATATAAATATCTACACCGCCATCTGTATTAAGATGGAGATATCTACACTGCTATCTGAATAAACATGGAAATATCTACACTGCTACCTGTATAAACATGGAAACATCAGCACCGCTATCTGCATAAACATGGAAATATCAGCACCGCTATCTGTATGAACATGGAAATATCTACACCGCTATCTGTATGAACATGGAAATATCTACACCGCTATCTGTATGAACATGGAAATATCTACACCGCTATCTGTATGAACATGGAAATATCTACACCGCTATCTGTTTGAACATGGAAATATCTACACCGCTATCTGTATGAAAATGGAAATATCTACAAAGCTATCTGCATATACATGGAAATATCTACACAGCTATCTCTTTACACATGGAAATAACTACACCGCTATATCTATAAACATGGAACTATCTACACCGCCATCTGTATGAACATGGAAATATCTTCACTGCCATCTGTATGAACATATAAATATCAACACTGCCATCTGTATTAAGGAGATATCTACACCGCTATCTGTATAAACATGGAAATATCTACACCGCTATCTGTATAAACATGGAAATATCTACACCGCTATCTGTATAAAAATGGAAATGTCAGCACCGCTATCAATATGAACATGGAAATTTCTGCACCGCCATCTGTATGAACATGGAAATATCTACACCGCTATCTGTGTGAACATGGAGATATCTACAGCGCTATCTGTATGAACATGGAAATATCTACACCGCCATCTGTATGAACATGGAAATATCAGCACTGCCGTGTGTATGAACATATAAATATCTGCACCGCCATCTGTATTAAGAAGGAGATATCTACACCGCTATCTGTATAAACAAGGAAATATCTACACTGCTATCTGTATAAACATGGAAATATCTACACCGGTATCTGTATAAACATGGAAATATCTACACCGCTACCTGTATAAACATGGAAATATCAGCACCGCTATCAGTATGAACATGGAAATATCTACACCGCTATCTGTATGAACATGGAAATATCTACACCGCTATCTGTATGAACATGGGAATATCTTCACCGCCATCTGTATGAACATGGATATGTCTACACAGCCATCTGGATGAACATGGAAATATCAACACCGCCATCTGTATGAACATGGAAATATCTGCACTGCCATCTGTATGAACATATAAATATCTACACCGCCATCAGTATTAAGATGGAGATATCTTCACCGCTATCTGTATAAACTTGGAAATATCTATACCGCTTTCTGTATAAACATGGAAATATCTACACCGCAATCTCAATGAACATGGAAATATCTACACCGCTATCTGTATGAACATGGATATCTCTACACAGCCATCTGGATGAACATGGAAATATCTACACCGCTATCTGCATGAACATCGAAATATCTACACCGCTATTTGTGTAAACATGCATACATCTTCACCGCAATCTGCAAAAGCATGGAAATAGCTACACCGCTATCTGAATGAACATGGAAATATCTACACCGCTATCTGTTTGATCATGGAAATATCTAAACCGCTATCAGCATGAAAATGGAAATATCTACACCGCTATCTGCATATACATGGAAATATCTACACAGCTATCTCTTTACACATGGAAATAACTACACCGCTATCTGTATGAACGTGGAAATATCTACACAGCCATCTGTATGAACATGGAAATATCTGCACCGCCATCTGTATGAACATATAAATATCTACACCGCCATCTGTATTAAGAAGGAGATATCTACACAGCTATCTGTATAAACATGGATATATCTACACCGCTCTCTGTATAAACATGGAAATATCTACACTGCTACCTGTATAAACATGGAAATATCTAAACCGCTACCTGTATAAACATGGAAATAGCACCGCTATCTGTATGAACATGGAAATATCAGCCCCTCTATCTGTATGAACATGGAAATATCTACAGCGCTATCTCTATAAACATGGAAATATCTACACCGCTATCTGTTTGATCATGGAAATATCTAAACCGCTGTCTGCATGAAAATGGAAATATCCACACAGCTATCTGCATATACATGGAAATATCTACACAGCTATCTCTTTACACATGGAAATAACTACACCGCTATCTCTATGAACATGGAAATATCTACACCGCTATCTGTATGAACATGGATATATCTACACAGCCATCTGGCTGAACATGGAAATATCTACACCGCTATCTGCATGAACATGGAAATATCTACACCGCTATTTGTGTAAACATGCATACATCTTCACCGCAATCTGCAAAAGCATGGAAATAGCTACACCACTATCTGAATGAACATGGAAATATCTACACCGCTATCTGTTTGATCATCGAAATATCTAAACCGCTATCAGCATGAAAATGGAAATATCTACACCGCTATCTGCATATACATGGAAATATCTACACAGCTATCTCTTTACTCATGGAAATAACTACACCGCTATCTGTATGAACGTGGAAATATCTACACAGCCATCTGTATGAACATGGAAATAACTGCACCGCCATCTGTATGAACATATAAATATCTTCACGGCCATCTGTATTAAGAAGGAGATATCTACACAGCTATCTGTATAAACATGGATATATCTACACCGCTCTCTGTATAAACTTGGAAATATCTACACTGCTACCTGTATAAACATGGAAATATCTAAACCGCTACCTGTATAAACATGGAAATAGCACCGCTATCTGTATGAACATGGAAATATCAGCCCCTCTATCTGTATGAACATGGAAATATCTACACCGCTATCTCTATAAACATGGAAATATCTACACCGCTATCTGTTTGATCATGGAAATATCTAAACCGCTATCTGCATGAAAATGGAAATATCCACACAGCTATCTGCATATACATGGAAATATCTACACAGCTATCTCTTTACACATGGAAATAACTACACCGCTATCTGTATGAACATGGAAATATCTACACCGCTATCTGTATGAACATAGAAAAATCTACACCGCTACCTGTATGAACATGGAAATATCTACACGGCTATCTGTATGAACATGGAAATATCTACACCGCTATCTGTATGAACATGGAAATATCTACACCGCTATCTGAACATGGAAATATCTACACCGCCATCTGTATGAACATGGAAATATCTGCACCGCCATCTGTATGAACATATAAATATCTACACCAACATCTGTATTAAGATGGAGATGTCTATACCGCTACCTGAATAAACATGGAAATATCTACACCGCTATCTGTTTTAACATGGAAATATCTACACCGCTATCTGTATAAACATGGAAATATCTACACCGCTACCTGTATAAACATGGAAATATCAGCACCGCTATCTGTATGAACATGGAAATATCTACACCGCTATCTGTATGAACATGGAAATATCTACACCGCTATCTGTATGAACATGGAAATATCTACAAAGCTATCTGAATGAACATGGAAATACCTACACCGCTATCTGTTTGAACATGTAAATATCTACACCGCTAACTGCATGAAAATGGAAATATATACAAAGCTATCTGCATATACATGGAAATATATACACAGCTATCTCTTTACACATGGAAATAACTACACCGCTATATCTATAAACATGGAAATATTTACACCACCATCTGTATGAACATGGAAATATCTGCACCGCCATCTGTATGAACATATAAATATCTACACCGCCATCTGTATTAAGAAGGAGATATCTACACTGCTATCTGTATAAACATGGAAATATCTACACCACTGCCTGTATAAACATGGAAATATCAGCACCGCTATGTGTATGAACATGGAAATATCTACACCGCTACCTGTATGAACATGGAAATATCTACACCGCTATCTGTATGAACATGGAAATATCTACACCGCTATCTGTATGAACATGGAAATATCTACACCGCTATCTGTATGAACATGGATATAACTACACAGCCATCTGGATGAACATGGAAATATCTACACCGCTATCTGTATGAACATGGAAATATCTTCACCGCCATCTGTATGAACATGGATATGTCTACACAGCCATCTGTATGAACATGGAAATATCTACACCGCTATCTGTGTAAACATGCATACATCTTCACCACTATCTGTATAAACATGGAAATATCTACACCGCTATCTGTATGAACATGGAAATATCTACACCGCTCTCTCTATGAACATGGAAATATCTACACCGCTATCTGTTTGAACATGGAAATCTCTAAAACGCTATCTGCATGAAAATGGAAATATCTACACAGCTATCTGCATATACATGGAAATATCTACACAGCTATCTCTTTACACACGGAAATAACTACACCGCTATCTGTATGAACATGGAAATATCTTCACCGCCATCTGTATGAACATGGATATATCAACACAGCCATCTGGATGAACGTGGAAATATCTACACCGCTATCTGTATAAACATGCATACATCTTAACCGCTATCTGTATAAACATGGAAATATCTACACTGCTATTTGCATGAACATGGAAATATCTACACCGCTATCTGAACATGGAAATATCTGCACCGCTATCTGCATGAAAATGGAAATATCTACACAGCGATCTGCATATACATGGAAATATCTACAAAGCTATCTCTTTACACATGGAAATCACTACAGCGCTATCTCTATATACATGCAAATATCTACACTGCCATCTGTATGAACATGGAAATATCTGCACCGACATCTGTATGAAGATATAAATATCTACACCCCAATCTATATTAAGATGGAGATATCTACACCGCTATATGTATAAACATGGAAATATCTACACGGCTATCTGTATAAAGATGGAAATTTCTACACCGCTCTCTGTATAAACATGGAAATATCTACACCGCTACCTGTATAAACATGGAAATATCAAGACCGCTATCTGTATGAACACGGAAATATCTGCACCGCTATCTCTATGAACATGGAAATATCTACACCGCTATCTGTATGAACATGGAAATAGCTACACCGCTATCTGTATGAACATGGAAATATCTACACCAGTACCTGTATGAACATGGAAATATCTACACCGCTATCTGTATGAACATGGATATATCTACACAGCCATCTGGATGAACATGGAAATATCTACACCGCTATCTGTATGAACATGGAAATATCTACACCGCTATCAGTGTAAATATGCATACATCTTCACCGCAATCTGTATAAACATGGAAATATCTTCACCGCTATCTGAATGAACATGGAAATGTCTACACCGCTATCTGTTTGAACATGGAAATATCTACACCGCTATCTGCATGAAAATGGAAATATCTACAGAGCTATCTGCATATACATGGAAATATCTACACAGCTATCTCCTTACACATGGAAATAACTACACTGCTATCTGTATGAACATGGAAATATCTACACCGCCATCTGTATGAACATGGAAATATCTGCACCGCCATCTGTATGAACATATAAATATCTACACTGCCATCTGTATTAAGATGGAGATATCTACACCGCTATCAGTATAAACATGGAAATATCTACACCGCTATCTGTATAAACATGGAAATATCAGCACCGCTATCTGTATGAACATGGAAATATCAGCCCCTCTATCTGTATGAACATGGAAATACCTACACCGCTATCTGTATGAACATGGAAATATCTACACCGCTAGATGTATAAACATGGAATTATCTTCACTGCCATCTGTATGAACATGGATATGTCTACACAGCCATCTGGATGAACATGGAAATATCTACACCGCTATCTGTATGAACATGGAAATAGCTACACCGCTATCTGTATGAATATGGAAATATCTGCACCGCCATCTGTATGAACATATAAATATCTACACCGCCATCTGTATTAACATGGAGATATGTACACCGCTATCTGTATAAACATGGAAATATCTACACCGCTATTTGTATAAACATGGAAATATCTACACCGCTATCTGTATAAACATGGAAATATCTACACCGCTACCTGTATAAACATGGAAATAACAGCACCGCTATCTGAATGAACATGGAAATATCTACACCGCTTTCTGTATGAACATGGAAATATCTACACCGCTATCTGTATGAACATGGAAATATCTACACCACTATATGTATGAACATGGAAAAATCTACACCGCTATCTGTTTGAACATAGAAATATCTACACCGCTGTCTGCATGAAAATGGAAATATCTACACAGCTATCTGCATATACATGGAAATATCTACACAGCTATCTCTCTACACATGGAAATAACTACACCGCTATCTCTAAAAACATGGAAATATCTACATCGCCATCTGTATGAACATGGAAATATCTTCAATGACATCTGTATGAACATATAAATATCTACACCGCCATCTGTATTAAGGAGATATCTACACCGCTATCTGTATAAACATGGAAATATCTACACCGCTATCTGTATAAACATGGAAATATCTACACCGCTATCTGTATAAAAATGGAAATATCAGCACCGCTATCAGTATGAACATGGAAATATCTGCACCGCCATCTGTATGAACATGGAAATATCTACACCGCTATCTGTGTGAACATGGAGATATCTACACGGCTATCTGTATGAACATGGAAATATCTACACCGCCATCTGTATGAACATGGAAATATCTGCCCCGCCATGTGTATGAACATATAAATATCTGCACCGCCATCGGTATTAAGAAGGAGATATCTACACCGCTATCTGTATAAACATCGAAATATCTACACCGCTATCTGTATAAACATGGAAATATCTACACCGCTACCTGTATAAACATGGAAATATCAGCACAGCTATCTGTATGAACATGGAAATATCTACACCGCTATTTGTACAAACATGGAAATATCTACACCGCTATCTGTATGAACATGGAAATAGCTACACCGCTATCTGTATGAACATGGAAATATCTACACCACTATCTGTATGAATATGGAAATAACTACACCGCTATCTGTATGAACATGGATATATCTACACAGCCATCTGGATGAACATGGAAATACTTACACCGCTATCTGTATGAACATGGATATATCTACACCGCTATCTGTGTAAACATGCATACATCTTCAGCGCTACCTGTATAAACATGGAAATATCTAAACCGCTATCTGTATGAACATGGAAATATCTACACCGATATCTGTTTGAACATGGAAATATGTAAACCGCTATCCGCATGAAAATGGAAATATCTACACAGCTATCTGCATATACATGGAAATATCTACACAGCTATCTCTTTACACATGGAAATAACTACACCGCTATCTGTATGAACATGGAAATATCTGCACCGCCATCTGCATGTACATAGAAATATCTACTCCGCCATCTGTATTAAGATGGAGATATCTACACCGCTATCTGTATAAACATGGAAATATCTACACCGCTATTTGTATAAACATGGAAATATCTACACCGCTACCTGTATAAACTTGGAAATATCAGCACCGCTATCTGTATGAACATGGAAATATCTACACCGCAATCTGTATGAACATGGAAATATCTACACCGCTATCTGTATGAACATGGTTATATATACACCGCTATCTGTATGAACATGGAAATATCTACACCGCTATCTGTTTGAACATGGAAATATCTACACCGCTGTCTGCATGAAAATGGAAATATCTACACAGCTATCTGCATATACATGGAAATATCTACAAAGCTATCTCTTTACACATGGAAATAACTACACCGCTATCTCTATAAACATGGAAATATCTACACCGCCATCTGTATGAACATGGAAATATCTTCACAGCCATCTGTATGAACATATAAATATGTACACCGCCATCTGTGTTAAGAAGGAGATATCTACACCGCTATCTGTATAAACATGGAAATATCTACAACGCTATCTGTATAAACATGGAAATATCAGCACCGCTATCTGTATGAACATGGAAATATCTGCACCGCTATCTGTATGAACATGGAAATATCTACACCGCTATCTGTATGAACATGGAAATATATTCACCGCCATCTGTATGAACATGGATATATCTACACAGCCAACTGTATGAACATGGAAATATCTACACCGCTATCTGTATGAACATGGAAATATCTACACCGCTATCTGTATTAACATGGAAATATCTTCACTGCCATCTTTATGAACATGGATATGTCTACACAGCCATCTGGATGAACATGGAAATATCTACACCGCTATCTGTATGAATATGGAAATATCTACACCGCTATCTGTGTAATCTTGCATACGTTTCACCGCTATCTGTATAAACATGGAAATATCTACACCGCTATCTGTATGAACATGGAAATATCTACACCGCTATCTGTTTGAACATGGAAATATCTAAACCGCTATCTGCATGAAAATAGAAATATCTACACAGCTATCTGCATATACATGGAAATATCTACAAACCTATCTCTTTACACATGGAAATAACTAAACCGCTATCTCTATAAACATGGAAATATCTACACCTCCATCTGTATGAACAAGGAAATATCTGCACTGCCATCTGTATGAACATATAAATATCTACACCGCCATCTGTATTAAGATGGAGATATCTTCACCGTTATCTGTATAAACTTGGAAATATCTACACCGCTATCTTTGTAAACCTGGAAATATCTACACCGCTATCTGTATAAACATGGAAATATCTACACCGCTACCTGTATAAACATGGAAATATCAGCACCGCTATCTGTATGAACATGGAAATATCTACACCGCTATCTCTATGAACATGGAAGTATCTACACCGCTATCTGCATGAACATGGAAATAGCTACACCGCTATCTGTACGAACATGGAAATATCTACACTTCTATCTGTATGAACATGGAAATATCTACACCGCTATCTGTATGAACATGGATATATCTACACAGCCATCTGGATGAACATGGAAATATCTACACCGCTATCTGCATGAACATGGAAATATCTACACCGCTATCTGTGTAAACATGCATATATCTTCACTGCAATCTGTATAAGCATGGAAATATCTACAACGCTATCTGTATGAACATGGAAATATCTACACCGCTATCTGTTTGACGATGGAAATATCTAAACCGCTATCAGCATGAAAATAGAAATATCTACACAGCTATCTGCATATACATGGAAATATCTACACAGCTATCTCTTTACACATGGAAATAACTACACCGTTATCTGTATGAACATGGAAATATCTACACCGCCATCTGTATGAACATGGAAATATCTGCACCGCCATCTGAATAAACATATAAAAATCTACCACGCCATCTGTATTAAGATGGAGATATCTACACCGCTATCTGTATAAACATGGAAATATCCACACCGCTATCTGTATAAACATGGAAATATCTACCATGCTACCAGTATAAACATGGAAATATATACACCACTACCTGTATAAACATGGAAATATCAGCGCCGCTATCTGTATGAACATGGAAATATCAGCCCCTCTATCTGTATGAACATGGAAATATCTACACCGCTATCTCTATGAACATGGAAATATCTACACCGCCATCTATATGAACATGGATATATCTACACAGCCATCTGGATGAACATGGAAATATCTACACCGCTATCTGTATGAACATGGAAATATCTACACCGCTATCTGTATGAACATGGAAATACATACACCGCTATGTGTATGAACATGGAAATAGCTACACCGCTATCTGTATGCACATGGAAATTTCTTCACCGCCATCTGTATGAACATGGATATATCTACACAGCCATCTGGATGAACATGGAAATATCTACACCGCTATCTGTATGAACATTGAAATATCTACACCGCTATCTGTATGAACATGGAAATATCTACACCGCTATCTGTATGGACATGGAAATATCTACACCGCTATCTGTACGAACATGGAAATAACTTCACCGCCATCAGTATGAACATGGATATATCTACACAGCCATCTGTATGATCATGGAAATATCTACAGCGCTATCTGTTTGAACATGGAAATATCTACACCGCTGTCTGCATGAAAATGGAAATATCTACACAGCTATCTGCATATACATGGAAATATCAACACAGCTATCTCTTTACACATGGAAATAACTACACCCCTATATAAACATGGAAATATCTACACCGCCATCTGTATGAACATGGAAATATCTGCACCGCCATCTGTATGAACATATAAACATCTACATCACCATCTGTATTAAGAAGGAGATATCTACAATGCTATCTGTATAAACATGGAAATATCTACACCGCTATCTGTATAAACATGGGAACATCTACACCGCTATCTGTATAAACATGGAAATATCTACACCGCTACCTGTATAAACATGGAATTATCAGCACCGCTATCAGTATGAACATGGAAATATCTACACCGCTATCTGTATGAACTTGGAAATATCTACACCGCTATCTGTGTAAACATGGAAATATCTTCACCGCCATCTGTTTGAACATGGATATGTCTACACAGCCATCTGGATGAACATGGAAATATCTACACCGCGATCTGTATGAACATGGAAATATCTACACCGCTATCTGTGTAAACATGCATACATCTTCACCGCTATCTGTATAAACATGGAAATATCTACACCGCTATCTGTATGAACATGGAAATATCTACACCACTATCTGTTTGAACATCTAAATATCTAAACCGCTATCTGCATGAAAATAGAAATGTCTACACAGCTATCTGCATATACATGGAAATATCCACAAAGCTATCTCTCTACACATGGAAAAAACTACACCGCTATCTCTATAAACATGGAAATATCTACAGTGCCATCTGTATGAACATGGAAATATCTGCACCGCCATCTGTATGAAGATATAAATATCTACACCCCCATCTATATTAAGATGGAGATATCTACACCGCTATCTGTATAAACTTGGAAATATCTACACCGCTATATGTATAAACATGGAAATATCTACACCGCTATCTGTATAAACATGGAAATATCTACACCGCTATCTGTATGAACATGGATATATCTACACAGCCATCTGGATGAACATGGAAATATCTACACCGCAATCTGTATGAACATGGAAATATCTACACCGCTATCTGTGTAAATATGCATACATCTTCACCGCAATCTGTATAAACATGGAAATATCTACACCGCTATCTGTGTGAACATGGAAATATCTACACCGCTATCTGTTTGAACATGGAAATATCTACACCGGTATCTGCATGAAAATGGAAATATCTACAGAGCTATCTGCATATACATAGAAATATCTACACAGCTATCTCTTTACACATGGAAATATCTACACCGCTATCTGTATGAACATGGAAATATCTACACCGCCATCTGTATGAACATGGAAATATCTGCACCGCCATCTGTATGAACATATACATATCTACACGGCCATCTGTATTAAGATGGAGATATCTACACCGCTATTTGTATAAACATGGAAATATCTACACCGCTATCTGTATAAACATGGAAATATCTACCCCGCTACCTGTATAAACATGGAAATATCAGCACCGCTATCTGTATGAACATGGAAATATCTACACCACTATCTGAATGAACATGGAAATATCTACACCGCTATCTGTATGAACATGGAATTATCTTCACCGCCATCTGTATGAACATGGATATATCTACACAGCCATCTGGATGAACATGGAAATATCTACACCGCTATCTGTATGAACATGGAAATAGCTACACAGCTATCTGGATGAACATGGAAATATCTACACCGCTATCTGTATGAACGTGGAAATATCTACACCGCTATCTGTTTGAACATGGAAATATCTAAACCGCTATCTGCATGAAAATGGAAATATCTACACAGCTATCTGCATATACCTGGAAATATCTGCACAGCTATCTCTTTACACATGGAAATAACTACACCGCTATCTGTATGAACATGGAAATATCTGCACAGCCATCTGTATGAACATATAAACATCTACACCGCCATCTGTATTAAGATGGAGATATCTACACCGCTATCTGTATAAACATGGAAATGTCTACAACGCTATCTGTATAAACATGGAAATATCAGCACCGCTATCTGTATGAACATGGAAATATCAGCCCCTCTATCTGTATGAACATGGAAATATCTACACCGCTATCTGTTTGAACATGGAAATATCTACACCGCTGTCTGCATGAAAATGTAAATATCTACAGAGAAATCTGTATATACATGGAAATATCTACACAGCTATCTCTTTACACATCGAAATAACTACACCGCTATCTCTAAAAACATGGAAATATCTACACTGCCATCTGTATGAACATGGAAATATCTGCACCGCCATCTGTATGAACATATAAATATCTACACCGCAATCTGTATTAAGAAGGAGATATCTGCACCGCTATCTGTATAAACCTGGAAATATCTACACCGCTATCTGTATAAACATGGAAATATCTACCCCGCTATCTGTATAAACATGGAAATATCTACACCGCTACCTGAATAAACATGGAAACAGCACAGCTATCTGTATGAAAATGGAAATATCTACACCACTATCTGTACGAACATGGAAATATATACACCGCTGTCTGTATGAACATGGAAATAGCTACACCGCTATCTGAACATGGAAATATCTACACCACTATCTGTATGAACATGGAAATAACTACACAGCTATCTGTATGAACATGGATATATCTACACAGCCATCTGGATGGACATGGAAATATCTACACCGCTATCTGTATGAACATGGAAATATCTACACCGCTATCTGTGTAAACATGCATACATCTTCACCGCTATCTGTATAAACATGGAAATATCTACAACGCTATCTGTATGAACATGGAAATATCTACACCTCTGTTTGAAATTGGAAATATCTAAACCGCTATCTGCATGAAAATGGAAATATCTACAGAGCTATCTGCATATACATGGAAATATCTACACAGCTATCTCTTTACCAATGGCAATAACTACACCGCTATCTGTATGAACATGGAAATATCTGCACCGCCATCTGTATGAACATATAAATATCTACACCGCCATCTGTATTAAGATGGAGATATCTACACCGCTATCTGTATGAACATGGATATGTCTACACAGCCATCTGGATGAACATGGAAATATCTACACCGCTATCTGTATGAACATGGAAATATATACACCGCTATCTGTATGAACATGGAAATATCTACACCGCTATCTGTATGAACATGGAAACATCTACACCGCTATCTGTATGAACATGGAAATATATACACCGCTATCTGTATGAACATGGAAATATCTACACTGCTATCTGTTTGAACATGGAAATATCTACACCGCTGTCTGCATGAAAATGGAAATATCTACACAGCTATCTGCATATACATGGAAATATCTACACAGCTATCTCTCTACACATGGGAATAACTACACCGCTATCTCTAAAAACATGGAAATATCTACACCGCCATCTGTATGAACATGGAAATATCTTCACTGCCATCTGTATGAACATATAAATATCAACACTGCCATCTGTATTAAGGAGATATATACACCGCTATCTGTATAAACATGGAAATATCTACACCGCTATCTGTATAAACATGGAAATATCTACACCGCTATCTGTATAAAAATGGAAATATCAGCACCGCTATCAGTATGAACATGGAAATATCTGCACCGCCATCTGTATGAACATGGAAATATCTACACCGCTATCTGTGTGAACATGGAGATATCTACACAGCTATCTGTATGAACATGGAAATATCTACACCGCCATCTGTATGAACATGGAAATATCTGCCCCGCCATGTGTATGAACATATAAATATCTGCACCGCCATCTGTATTAAGAAGGAGATATCTACACCGCTATCTGTATAAACATCGAAATATCTACACTGCTATCTGTATAAACATGGATATATCTACACCGCTATCTGTATAAACATGGAAATATCTACAACGCTATCTGTTTGAACATGGAAATATCTAAACCGCTATCTGCATGAAAATAGAAATATCTACACAGCTATCTGCATATACATGGAAATATCTACAAACCTATCTCTTTACACATGGAAATAACTAAACCGCTATCTCTATAAACATGGAAATATCTACACCGCCATCTGTATGAACAAGGAAATATCTGCACTGCCATCTGTATGAACATATAAATATCTACACCGCCATCTGTATTAAGATGGAGATATCTTCACCGTTATCTGTATAAACTTGGAAATATCTACACCGCTATCTTTGTAAACCTGGAAATATCTACACCGCTATCTGTATAAACATGGAAATATCTACACCGCTACCTGTATAAACATGGAAATATCAGCACCGCTATCTGTATGAACATGGAAATATCTACACCGCTATCTCTATGAACATGGAAGTATCTACACCGCTATCTGCATGAACATGGAAATAGCTACACCGCTATCTGTACGAACATGGAAATATCTACACTTCTATCTGTATGAACATGGAAATATCTACACCGCTATCTGTATGAACATGGATATATCTACACAGCCATCTGGATGAACATGGAAATATCTACACCGCTATCTGCATGAACATGGAAATATCTACACCGCTATCTGTGTAAACATGCATACATCTTCACTGCAATCTGTATAAGCATGGAAATATCTACAACGCTATCTGTATGAACATGGAAATATCTACACCGCTATCTGTTTGAAGATGGAAATATCTAAACCGCTATCAGCATGAAAATAGAAATATCTACACAGCTATCTGCATATACATGGAAATATCTACACAGCTATCTCTTTACACATGGAAATAACTACACCGTTATCTGTATGAACATGGAAATATCTACACCGCCATCTGTATGAACATGGAAATATCTGCACCGCCATCTGAATAAACATATAAAAATCTACCACGCCATCTGTATTAAGATGGAGATATCTACACCGCTATCTGTATAAACATGGAAATATCCACACCGCTATCTGTATAAACATGGAAATATCTACCATGCTACCAGTATAAACATGGAAATATCTACACCACTACCTGTATAAACATGGAAATATCAGCGCCGCTATCTGTATGAACATGGAAATATCAGCCCCTCTATCTGTATGAACATGGAAATATCTACACCGCTATCTCTATGAACATGGAAATATCTACACCGCCATCTGTATGAACATGGATATATCTACACAGCCATCTGGATGAACATGGAAATATCTACAACGCTATCTGTATGAACATGGAAATATCTACACCGCTATCTGTATGAACATGGAAATACATACACCGCTATGTGTATGAACATGGAAATAGCTACACCGCTATCTGTATGCACATGGAAATTTCTTCACCGCCATCTGTATGAACATGGATATATCTACACAGCCATCTGGATGAACATGGAAATATCTACACCGCTATCTGTATGAACATTGAAATATCTACACCGCTATCTGTATGAACATGGAAATATCTACACCGCTATCTGTATGGACATGGAAATATCTACACCGCTATCTGTACGAACATGGAAATAACTTCACCGCCATCAGTATGAACATGGATATATCTACACAGCCATCAGTATGATCATGGAAATATCTACACCGCTATCTGTTTGAACATGGAAATATCTACACCGCTGTCTGCATGAAAATGGAAATATCTACACAGCTATCTGCATATACATGGAAATATCAACACAGCTATCTCTTTACACATGGAAATAACTACACCCCTATATAAACATGGAAATATCTACACCGCCATCTGTATGAACATGGAAATATCTGCACCGCCATCTGTATGAACATATAAACATCTACATCACCATCTGTATTAAGAAGGAGATATCTACAATGCTATCTGTATAAACATGGAAATATCTACACCGCTATCTGTATAAACATGGGAACATCTACACCGCTATCTGTATAAACATGGAAATATCTACACCGCTACCTGTATAAACATGGAATTATCAGCACTGCTATCGGTATGAACATGGAAATATCTACACCGCTATCTGTATGAACTTGGAAATATCTACACCGCTATCTGTGTAAACATGGAAATATCTTCACCGCCATCTGTTTGAACATGGATATGTCTACACAGCCATCTGGATGAACATGGAAATATCTACACCGCGATCTGTATGAACATGGAAATATCTACACCGCTATCTGTGTAAACATGCATACATCTTCACCGCTATCTGTATAAACATGGAAATATCTACACCGCTATCTGTATGAACATGGAAATATCTACACCACTATCTGTTTGAACATCTAAATATCTAAACCGCTATCTGCATGAAAATAGAAATGTCTACACAGCTATCTGCATATACATGGAAATATCCACAAAGCTATCTCTCTACACATGGAAAAAACTACACCGCTATCTCTATAAACATGGAAATATTTACAGTGCCATCTGTATGAACATGGAAATATCTGCACCGCCATCTGTATGAAGATATAAATATCTACACCCCCATCTACATTAAGATGGAGATATCTACACCGCTATCTGTATAAACTTGGAAATATCTACACCGCTATATGTATAAACATGGAAATATCTACACCGCTATCTGTATAAACATGGAAATATCTACACCGCTATCTGTATGAACATGGATATATCTACACAGCCATCTGGATGAACATGGAAATATCTACACCGCAATCTGTATGAACATGGAAATATCTACACCGCTATCTGTGTAAATATGCATACATCTTCACCGCAATCTGTATAAACATGGAAATATCTACACCGCTATCTGTGTGAACATGGAAATATCTACACCGCTATCTGTTTGAACATGGAAATATCTACACCGGTATCTGCATGAAAATGGAAGTATCTACAGAGCTATCTGCATATACATAGAAATATCTACACAGCTATCTCTTTACACATGGAAATAACTACACCGCTATCTGTATGAACATGGAAATATCTACACCGCCATCTGTATGAACATGGAAATATCTGCACCGCCATCTGTATGAACATATAAATATCTACACGGCCATCTGTATTAAGATGGAGATATCTACACCGCTATTTGTATAAACATGGAAATATCTACACCGCTATCTGTATAAACATGGAAATATCTACCCTGCTACCTGTATAAACATGGAAATATCAGCACCGCTATCTGTATGAACATGGAAATATCTACACCACTATCTGAATGAACATGGAAATATCTACACCGCTATCTGTATGAACATGGAATTATCTTCACCGCCATCTGTATGAACATGGATATATCTACACAGCCATCTGGATGAACATGGAAATATCTACACCGCTATCTGTATGAACATGGAAATAGCTACACAGCTATCTGGATGAACATGGAAATATCTACACCGCTATCTGTATGAACGTGGAAATAGCTACACCGCTATCTGTTTGAACATGGAAATATCTAAACCGCTATCTGCATGAAAATGGAAATATCTACACAGCTATCTGCATATACCTGGAAATATCTGCACAGCTATCTCTTTACACATGGAAATAACTACACCGCTATCTGTATGAACATGGAAATATCTGCACAGCCATCTGTATGAACATATAAACATCTACACCGCCATCTGTATTAAGATGGAGATATCTACACCGCTATCTGTATAAACATGGAAATGTCTACAATGCTATCTGTATAAACATGGAAATATCAGCACCGCTATCTGTATGAACATGGAAATATCAGCCCCTCTATCTGTATGAACATGGAAATATCTACACCGCTATCTGTTTGAACATGGAAATATCTACACCACTGTCTGCATGAAAATGTAAATATCTACAGAGAAATCTGTATATACATGGAAATATCTACACAGCTATCTCTTTACACATGGAAATAACTACACCGCTATCTCTAAAAACATGGAAATATCTACACTGCCATCTGTATGAACATGGAAATATCTGCACCGCCATCTGTATGAACATATAAATATCTACACCGCAATCTGTATTAAGAAGGAGATATCTGCACCGCTATCTGTATAAACCTGGAAATATCTACACCGCTATCTGTATAAACATGGAAATATCTACCCCGCTATCTGTATAAACATGGAAATATCTACACCGCTACCTGAATAAACATGGAAACAGCACAGCTATCTGTATGAACATGGAAATATCTACACCACTATCTGTACGAACATGGAAATATATACACCGCTGTCTGTATGAACATGGAAATAACTACACAGCTATCTGTATGAACATGGATATATCTACACAGCCATCTGGATGGACATGGAAATATCTACACCGCTATCTGTATGAACATGGAAATATCTACACCGCTATCTGTGTAAACATGCATACATCTTCACCGCTATCTGTATAAACATGGAAATATCTACAACGCTATCTGTATGAACATGGAAATATCTACACCTCTGTTTGAAATTGGAAATATCTAAACCGCTATCTGCATGAAAATGGAAATATCTACAGAGCTATCTGCATATACATGGAAATATCTACACAGCTATCTCTTTACCAATGGCAATAACTACACCGCTATCTGTATGAACATGGAAATATCTGCACCGCCATCTGTATGAACATATAAATATCTACAACGCCATCTGTATTAAGATGGAGATATCTACACCGCTATCTGTATGAACATGGATATGTCTACACAGCCATCTGGATGAACATGGAAATATATACACCGCTATCTGTGTGAACATGGAAATATCTACACCGCTATCTGTATGAACATGGAAACATCTACACCGCTATCTGTATGAACATGGAAATATCTACACCGCTATCTGTATGAACATGGAAATATCTACACTGCTATCTGTTTGAACATGGAAATATCTACACCGCTGTCTGCATGAAAATGGAAATATCTACACAGCTATCTGCATATACATGGAAATATCTACACAGCTATCTCTCTACACATGGGAATAACTACACCGCTATCTCTAAAAACATGGAAATATCTACACCGCCATCTGTATGAACATGGAAATATCTTCACTGCCATCTGTATGAACATATAAATATCAACACTGCCATCTGTATTAAGGAGATATATACACCGCTATCTGTATAAACATGGAAATATCTACACCGCTATCTGTATAAACATGGAAATATCTACACCGCTATCTGTATAAAAATGGAAATATCAGCACCGCTATCAGTATGAACATGGAAATTTCTGCACCGCCATCTGTATGAACATGGAAATATCTACACCGCTATCTGTGTGAACATGGAGATATCTACACCGCTATCTGTATGAACATGGAAATATCAACACCGCCATCTGTATGAACATGGAAATATCTGCACCGCCATGTGTATGAACATATAAATATCTGCACCGCCATCTGTATTAAGAAGGAGATATCTACACCGCTATCTGTATAAACAAGGAAATATCTACACTGCTATCTGTATAAACATGGAAATATCTACACCGGTACCTGTATAAACATGGAAATATCAGCACCGTTATCAGTATGAACATGGAAATATCTACACCGCTATCTGTATGAACATGGAAATATCTACACCGCTATCTGTATGAACATGGAAATATCTTCACCGCCATCTGAATGAACATGGATATGTCTACACAGCCATCTGGATGAACATGGAAATATCTACACCGCGATCTGTATGAACATGGAAATAGCTACACCGCTATCTGTGTAAACTTGCATACGTTTCACCGCTATCTGTATAAACATGGAAATATCTACACCGCTATCTGTATGAACATGGAAATATCTACACCGCTATCTGTTTGAAAATGTTAATATCTAAACCGCTATCTGCATGAAAATAGAAATATCTACACAGCTATCTGCATATACATGGAAATATCTACAAACCTAAATCTTTACACATGGAAATAACTAAACCGCTATCTCTATAAACACGGAAATATCTACACCGCCATCTGTATGAACATGGAAATATCTGCACTGCCATCTGTATGAACATATAAATATCTACACCGCCATCTGTATTAAGATGGAGATACATTCACCGCTATCTGTATAAACTTGGAAATATCTACACCGCTATCTTTATAAACCTGGAAATATCTACACCGCTATCTGTATAAACATGGAAATATCTACACCGCTACCTGTATAAATATGGAAATACCAGCACCGCTATCTGTATGAACATGGAAATATCTACACCGCTATCTCTATGAACATGGAAGTATCTACACCGCTATCTGCATGAACATGGAAATAGCTACACCAGTATCTGTACGAACATGGAAATATCTACACTTCTATCTGTATGAACATGGAAATATCTACACCGCTATCTGTATGAACATGGATATATCTACACAGCCATCTGGATGAACATGGAAATATCTACAACGCTATCTGTATGAACATGGATATATCTACACAGCCCTCTGTATGAACATGGAAATCTCCACACCGCTATCTGTGTAAACATGCATACATCTTCACCGCTGTCTGTAAAAACTTGCAAATATCTACACCGCTATCTGTATGAACATGGAAATATGTACACCGCTATCTGTTTGAACATGGAAATATATACACCACTATCTGCATGAAAATGGAACTATCTACACAGCTATCTGCATATACATGGAAATATCTACACATCTATCTCTTTACACATGGAAATAACTGCACCGCTATCTGTATGAACATGGAAATATCTACACTGCCATCTGTATGAACATGGAAATATCTGCACCGCCATCTGTATGAACATATAAATATCTACACCGCCATCTGTATTAAGATGGAGATATCTACACTGCTATCTGAATAAACATGGAAATATCTACACTGCTACCTGTATAAACATGGAAACATCAGCACCGCTATCTGCATAAACATGGAAATATCAGCACCGCTATCTGTATGAACATGGAAATATCTACACCGCTATATGTATGAACATGGAAATATCTACACCGCTATCTGTATGAACATGGAAATATCTACACCGCTATCTGTATGAACATGGAAATACCTACACCGCTATCTGTTTGAACATGTAAATATCTACACCGCTATCTGTATGAAAATGGAAATATCTACAAAGCTATCTGCATATACATGGAAATATCTACACAGCTATCTCTTTACACATGGAAATAACTACACCGCTATATCTATAAAGATGGAAATATCTACACCGCCATCTGTATGAACATAGAAATATCTTCACTGCCATCTGTATGAACATATAAATATCAACACTGCCATCTGTATTAAGGAGATATATACACCGCTATCTGTATAAACATGGAAATATCTACACCGCTATCTGTATAAACATGGAAATATCTACACCGCTATCTGTATAAAAATGGAAATATCAGCACCGCTATCAGTATGAACATGGAAATTTCTGCACCGCCATCTGTATGAACATGGAAATATCTACACCGCTATCTGTGTGAACATGGAGATATCTACACCGCTATCTGTATGAACATGGAAATATCAACACCGCCATTTGTATGAACATGGAAATATCTGCACCGCCATGTGTATGAACATATAAATATCTGCACCGCCATCTGTATTAAGAAGGAGATATCTACACCGCTATCTGTATAAACAAGGAAATATCTACACTGCTATCTGTATAAACATGGAAATATCTACACCGCTACCTGTATAAACATGGAAATATCAGCACCGTTATCAGTATGAACATGGAAATATCTACACCGCTATCTGTATGAACATGGAAATATCTACACCGCTATCTGTATGAACATGGAAATATCTTCACCGCCATCTGTATGAACATGGATATGTCTACAAAGCCATCTGGATGAACATGGAAATATCTACACCGCCATCTGTATGAACATGGAAATATCTGCACTGCCGTCTGTATGAACATATAAATATCTACACCGCCATCTGTATTAAGATGGAGATATCTTCACCGCTATCTGTATAAACTTGGAAATATCTACACCGCTATCTGTATAAACATGGAAATATCTACACTGCAATCTCAATGAACATGGAAATATCTACACCGCTATCTGTATGAACATGGATATATCTACACAGCCATCTGGATGAACATGGAAATATCTACACCGCTATCTGTATGAACATGGAAATATCTTCACCGCCATCTGTATGAACATGGATATGATTACACAGCCATCTGGATGAACATGGAAATATCAGCACCGCTATCTGTATGAACATGGAAATATCAGCCCCTCTACCTGTATGAATATGGAAATATCTACACCGCTATCTCTATGAACATGGAAATATCTACACCGCCATCTGTATGAACATGGATATATCTACACAGCCATCTGGATGAACATGGAAATATCTACACCGCTATCTGTATGAACAAGGAAATATCTACACCGCTATCTGTATGAACATGGAAATACATACACCGCTATCTGTATGAACATGGAAATAGCTACACCGCTATCTGTATGGACATGGAAATTTCTTCACCGCCATCTGTATGAACATGGATATATCTACACAGCCATCTGGATGAACATGGAAATATCTACACCGCTATCTGTATGAACATGGAAATATCTACACCGCTATCTGCATGAACATGGAAATATCTACACCGCTATCTGTATGAACATGGAAATATCCACACCGCTATCTGTATGAACATGGAAATATCTACACCGCTATCTGTTTGAACATGGAAATATCTACACCGCTGTCAGCATGAAAATGGAAATATCTACAGAGCTATCTGCATATATATGGAAATATCTACACAGCTATCTCTTTACACATGGAAATAACTACACCGCTATCTCTATAAAGATGGAAATATCTACTCCGCCATCTGTATGAACATGGAAATATCTGCACCGGCATGTGTATGAGCATATAAATATCTGCACCGCCATCTGTATTAAGAAGGAGATATCTACACCGCTATCTGTATAAACATGGAAATATCTACACCGCTATCTGTATAAACATGGAAATATCTACTCCGCTATCTGTATAAACATGGAAATATCAGCACCGCTATCAGTATGAACATGGAAATATCTACACCGCTATCTGTATGAACATGGAAATATCTACACCGCTGTCTGTATGAACATGGAAATATCTTCACCGCAATCTGTATGAACATGGATACTTCTACACAGCCCTCTGTATGAACATGGAAATATCTACACCGCGATCTGTATGAACATGGAAATATCTACACCGCTTTCTTTGTAAACATGCATACATCTTCACCGCTATCTATATAAACATGGAAATATCTACACCGCTATCTGTATGAACATGGAAATATCTACACCGCAATGTGTTTGAACATGGAAATATCTAAACTGCTATCTGCATGAAAATAGAAATATATACACAGCTATCTGCATATACATGGAAATATCTACAAAGCTATCTCTTTACACATGGAAATAACTACACCACTATCTCTATAAACATGGAAATATCTACACCGCCATCTGAATGAACATGGAAATATCTGCACCGCCATCTGTATGAACATATAAATATCTACAATGCCATCTGTATTAAGATGGAGATATCTTCATCGCTATCTGTAGAAACTTGGAAATATCTACACAGCTATCTGTATAAACATGGACATATCTTCACCGCTATCTGTATAAACATGGAAATATCTACACCGCTACCTGTATAAACATGGAAATATCAGCACCGCTATCTGTATGAACATGGAAATATCTACCCCGCTATCTCTATGAACATGGAAATATCTACACCGCTATCTGTATGAACATGGAAATAGCTACACCGCTATCTGTATGAACATGGAAATATCTACACCACTATCTGAATGAACATGGAAATATCTACACCGCTATCTGTGTGAACATGGATATTTCTACACCGCTATCTGTTTGAACATGGAAATATGTACACCGCTATCTGCATGAAAATGGAAATATCTACACAGCTATCTGCATAAACATGGAAATATTTACACAGCAATCTCTTTACACATGGAAATATCTACACCGCTATCTGTATGAACATAGAAATATTTACACCGCCATCTGTATGAACATGGAAATATCTGCACTGACGTCTGTATGAACATATACATATCTACACGGCCATCTGTATTAAGATGGAGATATCTACACCGCTATCTCTATAAACATGGAAATATCTACACCGCTATCTGTATAAACATGGAAATATCTACACCGCTATCTGTATATACATGGAAATATCTACAACGCTACCTGTATAAACATGGAAATATCAGCACCGCTATCTGCATGAACATGGAAATAGCCCCTCTATCTGTATGAACATGGAGATATCTACACCGTTATCTGTATGAACGTGGAAATATCTACACCGCTATCTGTATGAACATGGAAATATCTTCACCGCCATCTGTATGAACATGGATACATCTACAAAGCCATCTGGATGAACATGGAAATATCTGCACCGCTATCTGTATGAACATGGAAATATCTACACCGCTATCTGTTTGAACATGGAAATATCTAAACCGCTATCAGCATGAAAATAGAAATATCTACACACCTATCTGCATATACATGGAAATATCTACACAGCTATCTCTTTACGCATGGAAATAACTACACCGCTATCTGTATGAACATGGAAATATCTACACCGCCATCTGTATGAACATGGAAATATCTGCACCGCCATCTGAATGAACATATAAATATCTACAGCGCCATCTGAATTAAGATGGAAATATCTACACCGCTATCTGTACAAACGTGGAAATATCCACATCGCTATCTGTATAAACATGGAAATATCTACACTGCTACCTGTATAAACATGGAAATATCTACACCACTACCTGTATAAACATGGAAATATCAGCACCGCTATCTGTATGAACATGGAAATATCAGCCCCTCTACCTGTATGAATATGGAAATATCTACACCGCTATCTCTATGAACATGGAAATATCTACACCGCCATCTGTATGAACATGGATATATCTACACAGCCATCTGGATGAACATGGAAATATCTACACCGCTATCTGTATGAACAAGGAAATATCTACACCGCTATCTGTATGAACATGGAAATACATACACCGCTATCTGTATGAACATGGAAATAGCTACACCGCTATCTGTATGGACATGGAAATTTCTTCACCACCATCTGTATGAACATGGATATATCTACACAGCCATCTGGATGAACATGGAAATATCTACACCGCTATCCGTATGAACATGGAAATATCTACACCGCTATCTGTATGAACATGGAAATATCTTCACCGCCATCTGTATGATCATCGATATGTCTACACAGCCATCTGGATGAACATGGAAATATCTACACCTCGATCTGTATGAACATGGAAATATCTACAGCACTATCTGCGTAAACATGCATACATTTCACCGCTATCTGTATAAACATGGAAATATCTACACCGCTATCTGTATGAACATGGAAATATCTATACCGCTATCTGTATAAACATGGAAATATCTACTCCGCTATCTGTATAAACCTGGAAATATCTACACCGCTATCTGTATAAACATGGAAATACCTACACCGCTATCTGTATAAACATGGAAATATCTTCACCGCTACCTGTATAAACATGGAAATATCAGCACCACTATCTGCATGAACATGGCAGTAACAGCCCCTCTATCTGTATGAACATGGAGATATCTACACCGCTATCTGTAAGAACATGGAAATATCTACACCGCTATCTCTATGAACATGGAAATATCTACACCACTATCTGTTTGAACATATAAATATCTAAACCGCTATCTGCATGAAAATGGAAATATCTACACAGCTATCTGCATATACATGGAAATATCTACACAGCTATCTCTTTACACATGGAAATAACTACACCGCTATCTGTATGAACATGGAAATATCTTCACCGCCATCTGTATGAACATGGATATATCTACACAGCCATCTGGATGAACATGGAAATATCTACACCGCTATCTGTATGAACATGGAAATATCTACTCCGCTATCTGTGTAAACATGCATACATCTTCACCGCCATCTGTATAAACATGGAAATATCTACACAGCTATCTGCATATACATGGAAATATCTACACAGCTATCTCTCTACACATGGGAATAACTACACCGATATCTCTAAAAACATGGAAATATCTACACCGCCATCTGTATGAACATGGAAATATCTTCACTGCCATCTGTATGAACATATAAATATCAACACTGCCATCTGTATTAAGGAGATATATACACCGCTATCTGTATAAACATGGAAATATCTACACCGCTATCTGTATAAACATGGAAATATCTACACCGCTATCTGTATAAAAATGGAAATATCAGCACCGCTATCAGTATGAACATGGAAATTTCTGCACCGCCATCTGTATGAACATGGAAATATCTACACCGCTATCTGTGTGAACATGGAGATATCTACACCGCTATCTGTATGAACATGGAAATATCAACACCGCCATCTGTATGAACATGGAAATATCTGCACCGCCATGTGTATGAACATATAAATATCTGCACCGCCATCTGTATTAAGAAGGAGATATCTACACCGCTATCTGTATAAACAAGGAAATATCTACACTGCTATCTGTATAAACATGGAAATATCTACACCGGTACCTGTATAAACATGGAAATATCAGCACCGTTATCAGTATGAACATGGAAATATCTACACCGCTATCTGTATGAACATGGAAATATCTACACCGCTATCTGTATGAACATGGAAATATCTTCACCGCCATCTGAATGAACATGGATATGTCTACACAGCCATCTGGATGAACATGGAAATATCTACACCGCGATCTGTATGAACATGGAAATAGCTACACCGCTATCTGTGTAAACTTGCATACGTTTCACCGCTATCTGTATAAACATGGAAATATCTACACCGCTATCTGTATGAACATGGAAATATCTACACCGCTATCTGTTTGAAAATGTTAATATCTAAACCGCTATCTGCATGAAAATAGAAATATCTACACAGCTATCTGCATATACATGGAAATATCTACAAACCTAAATCTTTACACATGGAAATAACTAAACCGCTATCTCTATAAACACGGAAATATCTACACCGCCATCTGTATGAACATGGAAATATCTGCACTGCCATCTGTATGAACATATAAATATCTACACCGCCATCTGTATTAAGATGGAGATACATTCACCGCTATCTGTATAAACTTGGAAATATCTACACCGCTATCTTTATAAACCTGGAAATATCTACACCGCTATCTGTATAAACATGGAAATATCTACACCGCTACCTGTATAAATATGGAAATACCAGCACCGCTATCTGTATGAACATGGAAATATCTACACCGCTATCTCTATGAACATGGAAGTATCTACACCGCTATCTGCATGAACATGGAAATAGCTACACCAGTATCTGTACGAACATGGAAATATCTACACTTCTATCTGTATGAACATGGAAATATCTACACCGCTATCTGTATGAACATGGATATATCTACACAGCCATCTGGATGAACATGGAAATATCTACAACGCTATCTGTATGAACATGGATATATCTACACAGCCCTCTGTATGAACATGGAAATCTCCACACCGCTATCTGTGTAAACATGCATACATCTTCACCGCTGTCTGTAAAAACTTGGAAATATCTACACCGCTATCTGTATGAACATGGAAATATGTACACCGCTATCTGTTTGAACATGGAAATATATACACCACTATCTGCATGAAAATGGAACTATCTACACAGCTATCTGCATATACATGGAAATATCTACACATCTATCTCTTTACACATGGAAATAACTGCACCGCTATCTGTATGAACATGGAAATATCTACACTGCCATCTGTATGAACATGGAAATATCTGCACCGCCATCTGTATGAACATATAAATATCTACACCGCCATCTGTATTAAGATGGAGATATCTACACTGCTATCTGAATAAACATGGAAATATCTACACTGCTACCTGTATAAACATGGAAACATCAGCACCGCTATCTGCATAAACATGGAAATATCAGCACCGCTATCTGTATGAACATGGAAATATCTACACCGCTATATGTATGAACATGGAAATATCTACACCGCTATCTGTATGAACATGGAAATATCTACACCGCTATCTGTATGAACATGGAAATACCTACACCGCTATCTGTTTGAACATGTAAATATCTACACCGCTATCTGTATGAAAATGGAAATATCTACAAAGCTATCTGCATATACATGGAAATATCTACACAGCTATCTCTTTACACATGGAAATAACTACACCGCTATATCTATAAAGATGGAAATATCTACACCGCCATCTGTATGAACATAGAAATATCTTCACTGCCATCTGTATGAACATATAAATATCAACACTGCCATCTGTATTAAGGAGATATATACACCGCTATCTGTATAAACATGGAAATATCTACACCGCTATCTGTATAAACATGGAAATATCTACACCGCTATCTGTATAAAAATGGAAATATCAGCACCGCTATCAGTATGAACATGGAAATTTCTGCACCGCCATCTGTATGAACATGGAAATATCTACACCGCTATCTGTGTGAACATGGAGATATCTACACCGCTATCTGTATGAACATGGAAATATCAACACCGCCATCTGTATGAACATGGAAATATCTGCACCGCCATGTGTATGAACATATAAATATCTGCACCGCCATCTGTATTAAGAAGGAGATATCTACACCGCTATCTGTATAAACAAGGAAATATCTACACTGCTATCTGTATAAACATGGAAATATCTACACCGCTACCTGTATAAACATGGAAATATCAGCACCGTTATCAGTATGAACATGGAAATATCTACACCGCTATCTGTATGAACATGGAAATATCTACACCGCTATCTGTATGAACATGGAAATATCTTCACCGCCATCTGTATGAACATGGATATGTCTACAAAGCCATCTGGATGAACATGGAAATATCTACACCGCCATCTGTATGAACATGGAAATATCTGCACTGCCGTCTGTATGAACATATAAATATCTACACCGCCATCTGTATTAAGATGGAGATATCTTCACCGCTATCTGTATAAACTTGGAAATATCTACACCGCTATCTGTATAAACATGGAAATATCTACACTGCAATCTCAATGAACATGGAAATATCTACACCGCTATCTGTATGAACATGGATATATCTACACAGCCATCTGGATGAACATGGAAATATCTACACCGCTATCTGTATGAACATGGAAATATCTTCACCGCCATCTGTATGAACATGGATATGATTACACAGCCATCTGGATGAACATGGAAATATCAGCACCGCTATCTGTATGAACATGGAAATATCAGCCCCTCTACCTGTATGAATATGGAAATATCTACACCGCTATCTCTATGAACATGGAAATATCTACACCGCCATCTGTATGAACATGGATATATCTACACAGCCATCTGGATGAACATGGAAATATCTACACCGCTATCTGTATGAACAAGGAAATATCTACACCGCTATCTGTATGAACATGGAAATACATACACCGCTATCTGTATGAACATGGAAATAGCTACACCGCTATCTGTATGGACATGGAAATTTCTTCACCGCCATCTGTATGAACATGGATATATCTACACAGCCATCTGGATGAACATGGAAATATCTACACCGCTATCTGTATGAACATGGAAATATCTACACCGCTATCTGCATGAACATGGAAATATCTACACCGCTATCTGTATGAACATGGAAATATCCACACCGCTATCTGTATGAACATGGAAATATCTACACCGCTATCTGTTTGAACATGGAAATATCTACACCGCTGTCAGCATGAAAATGGAAATATCTAC
This sequence comes from Gorilla gorilla gorilla, assembly GCF_029281585.2. NCBI lineage: Eukaryota > Metazoa > Chordata > Mammalia > Primates > Hominidae > Gorilla > Gorilla gorilla. Next base: position 81,975,775 of record NC_073245.2, on the reverse strand, counting down.
ACAGCTATCTGCATATATATGGAAATATCTACACAGCTATCTCTTTACACATGGAAATAACTACACCGCTATCTCTATAAAGATGGAAATATCTACTCCGCCATCTGTATGAACATGGAAATATCTGCACCGGCATGTGTATGAGCATATAAATATCTGCACCGCCATCTGTATTAAGAAGGAGATATCTACACCGCTATCTGTATAAACATGGAAATATCTACACCGCTATCTGTATAAACATGGAAATATCTACTCCGCTATCTGTATAAACATGGAAATATCTTCACCGCTATCAGTATGAACATGGAAATATCTACACCGCTATCTGTATGAACATGGAAATATCTACACCGCTGTCTGTATGAACATGGAAATATCTTCACCGCAATCTGTATGAACATGGATACTTCTACACAGCCCTCTGTATGAACATGGAAATATCTACACCGCGATCTGTATGAACATGGAAATATCTACACCGCTTTCTTTGTAAACATGCATACATCTTCACCGCTATCTATATAAACATGGAAATATCTACACCGCTATCTGTATGAACATGGAAATATCTACACCGCAATGTGTTTGAACATGGAAATATCTAAACTGCTATCTGCATGAAAATAGAAATATATACACAGCTATCTGCATATACATGGAAATATCTACAAAGCTATCTCTTTACACATGGAAATAACTACACCACTATCTCTATAAACATGGAAATATCTACACCGCCATCTGAATGAACATGGAAATATCTGCACCGCCATCTGTATGAACATATAAATATCTACAATGCCATCTGTATTAAGATGGAGATATCTTCATCGCTATCTGTAGAAACTTGGAAATATCTACACAGCTATCTGTATAAACATGGACATATCTTCACCGCTATCTGTATAAACATGGAAATATCTACACCGCTACCTGTATAAACATGGAAATATCAGCACCGCTATCTGTATGAACATGGAAATATCTACCCCGCTATCTCTATGAACATGGAAATATCTACACCGCTATCTGTATGAACATGGAAATAGCTACACCGCTATCTGTATGAACATGGAAATATCTACACCACTATCTGAATGAACATGGAAATATCTACACCGCTATCTGTGTGAACATGGATATTTCTACACCGCTATCTGTTTGAACATGGAAATATGTACACCGCTATCTGCATGAAAATGGAAATATCTACACAGCTATCTGCATAAACATGGAAATATTTACACAGCAATCTCTTTACACATGGAAATATCTACACCGCTATCTGTATGAACATAGAAATATTTACACCGCCATCTGTATGAACATGGAAATATCTGCACTGACGTCTGTATGAACATATACATATCTACACGGCCATCTGTATTAAGATGGAGATATCTACACCGCTATCTCTATAAACATGGAAATATCTACACCGCTATCTGTATAAACATGGAAATATCTACACCGCTATCTGTATATACATGGAAATATCTACAACGCTACCTGTATAAACATGGAAATATCAGCACCGCTATCTGCATGAACATGGAAATAGCCCCTCTATCTGTATGAACATGGAGATATCTACACCGTTATCTGTATGAACGTGGAAATATCTACACCGCTATCTGTATGAACATGGAAATATCTTCACCGCCATCTGTATGAACATGGATACATCTACAAAGCCATCTGGATGAACATGGAAATATCTGCACCGCTATCTGTATGAACATGGAAATATCTACACCGCTATCTGTTTGAACATGGAAATATCTAAACCGCTATCAGCATGAAAATAGAAATATCTACACACCTATCTGCATATACATGGAAATATCTACACAGCTATCTCTTTACGCATGGAAATAACTACACCGCTATCTGTATGAACATGGAAATATCTACACCGCCATCTGTATGAACATGGAAATATCTGCACCGCCATCTGAATGAACATATAAATATCTACAGCGCCATCTGAATTAAGATGGAAATATCTACACCGCTATCTGTACAAACGTGGAAATATCCACATCGCTATCTGTATAAACATGGAAATATCTACACTGCTACCTGTATAAACATGGAAATATCTACACCACTACCTGTATAAACATGGAAATATCAGCACCGCTATCTGTATGAACATGGAAATATCAGCCCCTCTACCTGTATGAATATGGAAATATCTACACCGCTATCTCTATGAACATGGAAATATCTACACCGCCATCTGTATGAACATGGATATATCTACACAGCCATCTGGATGAACATGGAAATATCTACACCGCTATCTGTATGAACAAGGAAATATCTACACCGCTATCTGTATGAACATGGAAATACATACACCGCTATCTGTATGAACATGGAAATAGCTACACCGCTATCTGTATGGACATGGAAATTTCTTCACCACCATCTGTATGAACATGGATATATCTACACAGCCATCTGGATGAACATGGAAATATCTACACCGCTATCCGTATGAACATGGAAATATCTACACCGCTATCTGTATGAACATGGAAATATCTTCACCGCCATCTGTATGATCATCGATATGTCTACACAGCCATCTGGATGAACATGGAAATATCTACACCTCGATCTGTATGAACATGGAAATATCTACAGCACTATCTGCGTAAACATGCATACATTTCACCGCTATCTGTATAAACATGGAAATATCTACACCGCTATCTGTATGAACATGGAAATATCTATACCGCTATCTGTATAAACATGGAAATATCTACTCCGCTATCTGTATAAACCTGGAAATATCTACACCGCTATCTGTATAAACATGGAAATACCTACACCGCTATCTGTATAAACATGGAAATATCTTCACCGCTACCTGTATAAACATGGAAATATCAGCACCACTATCTGCATGAACATGGCAGTAACAGCCCCTCTATCTGTATGAACATGGAGATATCTACACCGCTATCTGTAAGAACATGGAAATATCTACACCGCTATCTCTATGAACATGGAAATATCTACACCACTATCTGTTTGAACATATAAATATCTAAACCGCTATCTGCATGAAAATGGAAATATCTACACAGCTATCTGCATATACATGGAAATATCTACACAGCTATCTCTTTACACATGGAAATAACTACACCGCTATCTGTATGAACATGGAAATATCTTCACCGCCATCTGTATGAACATGGATATATCTACACAGCCATCTGGATGAACATGGAAATATCTACACCGCTATCTGTATGAACATGGAAATATCTACTCCGCTATCTGTGTAAACATGCATACATCTTCACCGCCATCTGTATAAACATGGAAATATCTACACTGCTATTAGCATGAACATGGAAATATCTACACCGCTATCTGTTTGAACATGGAAATATCTTCACCGCTATCTGCATGAAAATGGAAATATCTACACAGCTATCTGCATATACGTGGAAATATCTACAAAGCTATCTCTTTACACATGGAAATAACTACAGCTCTATCTCTATAAACATGCAAATATCTACAACGCCATCTGTATGAACATGGAAATATCTGCACCGCCATCAGTATGAAGATATAAATATCTACACCGCCATCTATATTAAGATGGAGATATCTACACCGCTATCTGTAAAAACATGGAAATATCTACACGGCTACCTGTATAAACATGGAAATATCAGCACCGCTATCTGTATGAACATGGAAATATCTACACCGCTATCTCTATGAACATGGAAATATCTACACCGCTATCTGTATGAAAATGGAAATAGCTACACCGCTATCTGTATGAACATGGAAATATCTACACCACTACCTGTATGAAAATGGAAATATCTACACCGCTATTTGTATGAACATGGATATATCTACACAGCCATCTGGATGAACATGGAAATATCTACACCGCTATCTGTATGAACATGGAAATATCTACACCGCTATCTGTGTAAATATGCATACATCTTCACCGCAATCTGTATAAACATGGAAATATCTACACTGCTATCTGTATGAACATGGAAATATCTACACCGCTGTTTGAACATGGAAACATCTACACCGCTATCTGTGTAAACATGCATACATCTTCACCGCTATCTGTATAAACATGGAAATATCTACACTGCTATCTGTATGTACATGGAAATATCAACACCGCTATCTGTATGAACATGGAAATATCTACACCGCTATTTGTTTGAACATGGAAATATCTACACCGCTCTCTGCATGAAAATGGAAATATCTACACTGCTACCTGCATATTCATGGAAATATCTACACAGCTATCTCTTTACACATGGAAATAACTACACCGCTATCTGTATCAACATGGAAATATCTACACCGCCATCTGTATGAACATGGAAATATCTGCACCGCCAACTGTATGAACATATAAATATCTACACCGCCATCTGTATTAAGTTGGAGATATCTACACCGATATCTGTATAAACATGGAATTATCAGCACCGCTATATGTATGAACATGGAAATATCTACACCACTATCTGTATGAACATGGAAATATCTACACCGCTATCTGTATGAACATGGAATTATCTTCACGCCATCTGTATGAACATGGATATATCTACACAGACATCTGGATGAACATGGAAATATCTACGCCACTATCTGTATGAACATGGAAATAGCTACACAGCTATCTGTATGAACACGGAAATATCTACACCGCTATCTGTATGAACATGGAAATATCTACACTGCTATCTGTATGAACATGGAAATATCTTCACCGCCATCTGTATGAACATGGATATATCTACACAGCCATCTGGATGAACACGGAAATATCTACACAGCTATCTGTATGAACATGGAAATATATACACCGCTATCTGTGTAAACATGCATACATCTTCACCGCTATCTGTATAAACATGGAAATATCTACACCGCTATCTGTATGAACATGGAAATTTCTACACCGCTATCTGTATGAACATGGAAATATCTACACCGCTATCTGTATGAACATGGATATATCTACACAACCATCTGTATGAACATGGAAATATCTACACCACTACCTGCAAAAATGGAAATATCTACACCGCTATCTGTATGAACATGGATATATCTACACAGCCATCTGGATGAACATGGAAATATCTACACCGATATCTGTATGAACATGGAAATATCTACTCCGCTATCTGTATGAACATGGAAATAGCTACACCGCTATCTGTTTGAACATGGAAATATCTACACCGCTATCTCTATGAACATGGAAATATCTTCACCGCCATCTGTATGAACATGGATATGTCTACACAGCCATCTAGATGAACATGGAAATATCTACACCCCGATCTGTATGAACATGGAAATATCTACACCGCTATCTGTGTAAACATGCATACATCTTCACCGCTATCTGTATAAACATGGAAATATCTACACCGTTATCTGTATGAACATGGAAATACCTACACCGCTATCTGCTTGAACATGGAAATATCTAAACTGCTATCTGCATAAAAATAGAAATATCTACACAGCTATCTGCAAATAGATGAAAATATCTACAAAGCTATCTCTTTACACATGGAAATAACTACACCGCTATCTCTATAAACATGGAAATATCTACACCGCCATCTGAATGAACATGGAAATATCTACACCGCAATCTGTATTAACATGGAAATATCTACACCGCTATCTGTATGAACATGGAAATATCTACACCGCTATCTGTTTGAACATGGAAATATCTACACCGCTATCTGTATAAACATGGAAATATCTACACCGCTACCTGTATAAACATGGAAATAACAGCACCGCTATCTGTATAAACATGGAAATATCTACACCGCTATCTGTATGAACATGGAAATATCTACACCGCTATCTGTATGAACATGGAAATATCTACACCTCTATATGTATGAACATGGAAATATCTACACCGCTATCTGTTTGAACATGGAAATATCTACACCGCTGTCTGCATGAAAATGGAAATATCTACACAGCTATCTGCATATACATGGAAATATATACACAGCTATCTCTTTACACATGGATATAACTACACCGCTATCTCTATAAACATGGAAATATCTACACCGCTATCTGTATGAACATGGAAATATCTGCACCGCCATCTGTATGAACATATAAATATCTACACCGCCATCTGTATTAAGAAGCAGATATCTACACCTCTATCTGTATAAACCTGGAAATATCTACACCGCTACCTGTATAAACATGGAAATATCAGCACCGCTATCTGTATGAACATGGAAATATCAGCCCCTCTACCTGTATGAATATGGAAATATCTACACCGCTATCTCTATGAACATGGAAATATCTACACCGCCATCTGTATGAACATGGATATATCTACACAGCCATCTGGATGAACATGGAAATATCTACACCGCTATCTGTATGAACAAGGAAATATCTACACCGCTATCTGTATGAACATGGAAATACATACACCGCTATCTGTATGAACATGGAAATAGCTACACCGCTATCTGTATGGACATGGAAATTTCTTCACCGCCATCTGTATGAACATGGATATATCTACACAGCCATCTGGATGAACATGGAAATATCTACACTGCTATCTGTATGAACATGGAAATATCTACACCGCTATCTGCATGAACATGGAAATATCTACACCGCTATCTGTATGAACATGGAAATATCCACACCGCTATCTGTATGAACATGGAAATATCTACACCGCTATCTGTTTGAACATGGAAATATCTACACCGCTGTCAGCATGAAAATGGAAATATCTACACAGCTATCTGCATATACATGGAAATATCTACACAGCTATCTCTTTACACATGGAAATAACTACACCGCTATCTCTATAAACATGGAAATATCTACTCCGCCATCTGTATGAACATGGAAATATCTGCACCGGCATGTGTATGAGCATATAAATATCTGCACCGCCATCTGTATTAAGAAGGAGATATCTACACCGCTATCTGTATAAACATGGAAATATCTACACCGCTATCTGTATAAACATGGAAATATCTACTCCGCTATCTGTATAAACATGGAAATATCAGCACCGCTATCAGTATGAACATGGAAATATCTACACCGCTATCTGTATGAACATGGAATTATCTACACCGATGTCTGTATGAACATGGAAATATCTTCACCGCCATCTCTATGAACATGGATACTTCTACACAGCCATCTGTATGAACATGGAATTATCTACACCGCGATCTGTATGAACATGGAAATATCTACACCGCTATCTTTGTAAACATGCATACATCTTCACCGCTATCTATATAAACATGGAAATATCTACACCGCTATCTGTATGAACATGGAAATATCTACACCGCAATCTGTTTGAACATGGAAATATCTAAACTGCTATCTGCCTGAAAATAGAAATATATACACAGCTATCTGCATATACATGGAAATATCTACAAAGCTATCCCTTTACACATGGAAATAACTACACCACTATCTCTATAAACATGGAAATATCTACACCGCGATCTGAATGAACGTGGAAATATCTGCACCGCCATCTGTATGAACATATAAATATCTACACCGCCATCTGTATTAAGATGGAGATATCTTCACCGCTATCTGTAGAAACTTGGAAATATCTACACAGCTATCTGTATAAACATGGACATATCTTAACCGCTATCTGTATAAACATGGAAATATCTACACCGCTACCTGTATAAACATGGAAATAACAGCACCGCTATCTGTATAAACATGGAAATATCTACACCGCTATCTGTATGAACATGGAAATATCTACACCGCTATCTGTATGAACATGGAAATATCTACACCTCTATATGTATGAACATGGAAATATCTACACCGCTATCTGTTTGAACATGGAAATATCTACACCGCTGTCTGCATGAAAATGGAAATATCTACACAGCTATCTGCATATACATGGAAATATATACACAGCTATCTCTTTACACATGGATATAACTACACCGCTATCTCTATAAACATGGAAATATCTACACCGCTATCTGTATGAACATGGAAATATCTGCACCGCCATCTGTATGAACATATAAATATCTACACCGCCATCTGTATTAAGAAGCAGATATCTACACCTCTATCTGTATAAACCTGGAAATATCTACACCGCTACCTGTATAAACATGGAAATATCAGCACCGCTATCTGTATGAACATGGAAATATCAGCCCCTCTACCTGTATGAATATGGAAATATCTACACCGCTATCTCTATGAACATGGAAATATCTACACCGCCATCTGTATGAACATGGATATATCTACACAGCCATCTGGATGAACATGGAAATATCTACACCGCTATCTGTATGAACAAGGAAATATCTACACCGCTATCTGTATGAACATGGAAATACATACACCGCTATCTGTATGAACATGGAAATAGCTACACCGCTATCTGTATGGACATGGAAATTTCTTCACCGCCATCTGTATGAACATGGATATATCTACACAGCCATCTGGATGAACATGGAAATATCTACACTGCTATCTGTATGAACATGGAAATATCTACACCGCTATCTGCATGAACATGGAAATATCTACACCGCTATCTGTATGAACATGGAAATATCCACACCGCTATCTGTATGAACATGGAAATATCTACACCGCTATCTGTTTGAACATGGAAATATCTACACCGCTGTCAGCATGAAAATGGAAATATCTACACAGCTATCTGCATATACATGGAAATATCTACACAGCTATCTCTTTACACATGGAAATAACTACACCGCTATCTCTATAAACATGGAAATATCTACTCCGCCATCTGTATGAACATGGAAATATCTGCACCGGCATGTGTATGAGCATATAAATATCTGCACCGCCATCTGTATTAAGAAGGAGATATCTACACCGCTATCTGTATAAACATGGAAATATCTACACCGCTATCTGTATAAACATGGAAATATCTACTCCGCTATCTGTATAAACATGGAAATATCAGCACCGCTATCAGTATGAACATGGAAATATCTACACCGCTATCTGTATGAACATGGAATTATCTACACCGATGTCTGTATGAACATGGAAATATCTTCACCGCCATCTCTATGAACATGGATACTTCTACACAGCCATCTGTATGAACATGGAATTATCTACACCGCGATCTGTATGAACATGGAAATATCTACACCGCTATCTTTGTAAACATGCATACATCTTCACCGCTATCTATATAAACATGGAAATATCTACACCGCTATCTGTATGAACATGGAAATATCTACACCGCAATCTGTTTGAACATGGAAATATCTAAACTGCTATCTGCCTGAAAATAGAAATATATACACAGCTATCTGCATATACATGGAAATATCTACAAAGCTATCCCTTTACACATGGAAATAACTACACCACTATCTCTATAAACATGGAAATATCTACACCGCGATCTGAATGAACGTGGAAATATCTGCACCGCCATCTGTATGAACATATAAATATCTACACCGCCATCTGTATTAAGATGGAGATATCTTCACCGCTATCTGTAGAAACTTGGAAATATCTACACAGCTATCTGTATAAACATGGACATATCTTAACCGCTATCTGTATAAACATGGAAATATCTACACCGCTACCTGTATAAACATGGAAATATCAGCACCGCTATCTGTATGAACATGGAAATATCTACCCCGCTATCTCTATGAACATGGAAATATCTACACCGCTATCTGTATGAACATGGAAATAGCTACACCGCTATCTGTATGAACATGGAAATATCTACACCACTATCTGAATGAACATGGAAATATCTACACCGCTATCTGTGTGAACATGGATATTTCTACACCGCTATCTGTTTGAACATGGAAATATCTACACCGCTATCTGCATGAAAATGGAAATATCTACACAGCTATCTGCATAAACATGGAAATATTTACACAGCAATCTCTTTACACATGGAAATATCTACACCGCTATCTGTATGAACATGGAAATATTTACACCGCCATCTGTATGAACATGAAAATATCTGCACTGACATCTGTATGAACATATACATATCTACACGGCCATCTGTATTAAGATGGAGATATCTACACCGCTATCTCTATAAACATGGAAATATCTACACCGTTATCTGTATAAACATGGAAATATCTACACCGCTATCTGTATATACATGGAAATATCTACAACGCTACCTGTATAAACATGGAAATATCAGCACCGCTATCTGCATGAACATGGAAATAGCCCCTCTATCTGTATGAACATGGAGATAACTACACCGTTATCTGTATGAACGTGGAAATATCTACACCGCTATCTGTATGAACATGGAAATATCTTCACCGCCATCTGTATGAACATGGATACATCTACAAAGCCATCTGGATGAACATGGAAATATCTGCACCGCTATCTGCATGAACATGGAAATAGCTACACCGCTATCTGTATGAACATGGAAATATCTACACCGCTATCTGTATGAACATGGAAATATCTACACCGCTATCTGTATGAACATGGAAATATCTTCACCGCCATCTGAATGAACATGGATATATCTACAGAGCCATCTGGATGAACATGGAAATATATACACCGCTATCTGTATGAACATGGAAATATATACACCGCTATCTGTGTAAACATGCATACATCTTCACCGCTATCTGTATGAACATGGAAATATCTCCACCGCTATCTGTATGAACATGGAAATATCTACACTGCTATCCGCATGAAAATGGAAATAAATACACAGCTATCTGCATATACATGGAAATATCTACAAAGCTATCTCTTTACACATGGAAATAACTACACCGCTATCTCTATAAACATGGAAATATCTACACCGCAATCTGTATGAACATGGAAATATCTGCACCGCCATCTGTATGAAGATAAAAATATCTACACCGCCATCTGCATTAAGATGGAGATATGTAAACCGCTATCTGTATAAACCTGGAAATATCTAGACCGCTATCTGTATAAACATGGAAATATCTACACCGCTATCTGTATAAATATGGAAATATCTACACCGCTACCTGTATAAACATGGAAATATCAGCACCACTATCTGTATGAATATGGAAGTATCTACACCGCTATCTGCATGAACATGGAAATATCTACACCGCTATCTGTATGAACATGGAAATATCCACACCGCTAACTGTATAAACATGGAAATATCTACACCGCTATCTGTTTGAACATGGAAATATCTACACAGCTGTAAGCATGAAAATAGAAATATCTACACAGCTATTTGCATATACATGGAAATATCTACACAGCTATCTCTTAACACATGGAAATAACTACACCGCTATCTCTATAAACATGGAAATATCAACTCCGCCATCTGTATAAACATGGAAATATCTGCACCGGCATGTGTATGAAAATATAAATATCTGCACCGCCATCTGTATTAAGAAGGAGATATCTACACCGCTATCTGTAAGAACATGGATATATCTACACAGCCATCTGTATGAACATGGAAATATCTACACCGCTACCCGTATGAACATGGAAATATCTACACCGCTATCTGTATGAACATGGAAATATCTTCACCGCCATCTGTATGATCATCGATATGTCTACACAGCCATCTGGATGAACATGGAAATATCTACACCTCGATCTGTATGAACATGGAAATATCTACAGCACTATCTGCGTAAACATGCATACATTTCACCGCTATCTGTATAAACATGGAAATATCTACACCGCTATCTGTATGAACATGGAAATATCTATACCGCTATCTGTATAAACATGGAAATATCTACACCGCTATCTGTATAAACCTGGAAATATCTACACCGCTATCTGTATAAACATGGAAATACCTACACCGCTATCTGTATAAACATGGAAATATCTTCACCGCTACCTGTATAAACATGGAAATATCAGCACCACTATCTGCATGAACATGGCAGTAACAGCCCCTCTATCTGTATGAACATGGAGATATCTACACCGCTATCTGTAAGAACATGGAAATATCTACACCGCTATCTCTATGAACATGGAAATATCTACACCGCTATCTGTTTGAACATATAAATATCTAAACCGCTATCTGCATGAAAATGGAAATATCTACACAGCTATCTGCATATACATGGAAATATCTACACAGCTATCTCTTTACACATGGAAATAACTACACCGCTATCTGTATGAACATGGAAATATCTTCACCGCCATCTGTATGAACATGGATATATCTACACAGCCATCTGGATGAACATGGAAATATCTACACCGCTATCTGTATGAACAAGGAAATATCTACTCCGCTATCTGTGTAAACATGCATACATCTTCACCGCCATCTGTATAAACATGGAAATATCTACACTGCTATTAGCATGAACATGGAAATATCTACACCGCTATCTGTTTGAACATGGAAATATCTTCACCGCTATCTGCATGAAAATGGAAATATCTACACAGCTATCTGCATATACGTGGAAATATCTACAAAGCTATCTCTTTACACATGGAAATAACTACAGCTCTATCTCTATAAACATGCAAATATCTACACCGCCGTCTGTATGAACATGGAAATATCTGCACCGCCATCAGTATGAAGATATAAATATCTACACCGCCATCTATATTAAGATGGAGATATCTACACCGCTATCTGTAAAAACATGGAAATATCTACACGGCTACCTGTATAAACATGGAAATATCAGCACCGCTATCTGTATGAACATGGAAATATCTACACCGCTATCTCTATGAACATGGAAATATCTACACCGCTATCTGTATGAAAATGGAAATAGCTACACCGCTATCTGAATGAACATGGAAATATCTACACCACTACCTGTATGAAAATGGAAATATCTACACCGCTATTTGTATGAACATGGATATATCTACACAGCCATCTGGATGAACATGGAAATATCTACACCGCTATCTGTATGAACATGGAAATATCTACACCGATATCTGTGTAAATATGCATACATCTTCACCGCAATCTGTATAAACATGGAAATATCTACACCGCTATCTGTATGAACATGGAAATACCTACACCGCTGTTTGAACATGGAAACATCTACACCGCTATCTGTGTAAACATGCATACATCTTCACCGCTATCTGTATAAACATGGAAATATCTACACTGCTATCTGTATGAACATGGAAATATCAACACCGCTATCTGTATGAACATGGAAATATCTACACCGCTATTTGTTTGAACATGGAAATATCTACACCGCTCTCTGCATGAAAATGGAAATATCTACACTGCTACCTGCATATTCATGGAAATATCTACACAGCTATCTCTTTACACATGGAAATAACTACACCGCTATCTGTATGAACATGGAAATATCTACACCGCCATCTGTATTATGTTGGAGATATCTACACCGCTATCTGTATAAACATGGAATTATCAGCACCACTATATGTATGAACATGGAAATATCTACACCACTATCTGTATGAACATGGAAATATCTACACCGCTATCTGTATGAACATGGAATTATCTTCACGCCATCTGTATGAACATGGATATATCTACACAGACATCTGGATGAACATGGAAATATCTACGCCACTATCTGTATGAACATGGAAATAGCTACACAGCTATCTGTATGAACACGGAAATATCTACACCGCTATCTGTATGAACATGGAAATATCTACACTGCTATCTGTATGAACATGGAAATATCTTCACCGCCATCTGTATGAACATGGATATATCTACACAGCCATCTGGATGAACACGGAAATATCTACACAGCTATCTGTATGAACATGGAAATATATACACCGCTATCTGTGTAAACATGCATACATCTTCACCGCTATCTGTATAAACATGGAAATATCTACACCGCTATCTGTATGAACATGGAAATTTCTACACCGCTATCTGTATGAACATGGAAATATCTACACCGCTATCTGTATGAACATGGATATATCTACACAACCATCTGTATGAACATGGAAATATCTACACCGCTATCTCTATGAACATGGAAATATCTTCACCGCCATCTGTATGAACATGGATATGTCTACACAGCCATCTAGATGAACATGGAAATATCTACACCCCGATCTGTATGAACATGGAAATATCTACACCGCTATCTGTGTAAACATGCATACATCTTCACCGCTATCTGTATAAACATGGAAATATCTACACCGCTATCTGTATGAACATGGAAATACCTACACCGCTATCTGCTTGAACATGGAAATATCTAAACTGCTATCTGCATAAAAATAGAAATATCTACACAGCTATCTGCAAACAGATGAAAATATCTACAAAGCTATCTCTTTACACATGGAAATAACTACACCGCTATCTCTATAAACATGGAAATACCTACACCGCCATCTGAATGAACATGGAAATATCTACACCGACATCTGTATGAACATATAAATATCTACACCGCCATCTGTATTTAGATGGAGATATCTTCACCGCTATCTGTATAAACTTGGAAATATCTACACCGCTATCTGTATGAACATGGAAATATCTACACCGCTATCTGTATAAACATGGAAATATCTACACCGCAACCTGTATAAACACGGAAATATCAGCACCGCTATCTGTATGAACATGGAAACATCTACACCGCTATCTCTATTAACATGGAAATATCTTCACCGCTATCTGTATGAACATGGAAATAGCTACAACGCTATCTGTATGAACATTGAAATATCTACACCACTATCTGTATGAACATGGAAATATCTACACCGCCCTCTGTATGAACATAGAAATATCTACACAGCCATCTGGATGAACACGGAAATATCTACACTGCTATCTGCATGAACATGGAAATATCTACACAGCTATCTGTGTAAACATGCATATATCTTCACCGCTATCTGTATAAGCATGGAAATATCTACACCGCTATCTGTATGAACATGGAAATATCTACACCGCTATCTGTTTGAACATTTAAATATCTATACCGCTATCAGCATGAAAATGGAAATATCTACACAGCTATCTGCATATACATGGAAATATCTACAGAGCTATCTCTTTACACATGGAAATAACTACACTGCTATCTGTATGAACATGGAAATATCTACACCGCCATCTGTATGAACATGGAAATATCTGCACCGCCATCTGTATGAACATATAAATATCTACACCACCATCTGTATTAAGAAGGAGATATCTAAACCGCTATCTGTATAAACATGGAAATACCTACACTGCTGCCTGTATAAACACGGAAATATCAGCACTGCTATCTGTATGAACATGGAAATATCTACACCGCAACCTGTATGAACATGGAAATATCTACACCGCTATCTGTATGAACATGGAAATATCTACACTGCTATCTGTATGAACATGGAAATATCTACACCGCTATCTGTATGAACATGGAAATATCTACACCGCTATCTGTATGAACATGGAAATATCTACACCGCCATCTGTATGAACATGGAAATATCTGCACCGCCATCTGTATGAACATATAAATATCTACACCGCCATCTGTATTAAGGTGGAGATATCTACACCGCTATCTGAATAAACATGGAAATATCTACACCGCTATCTGTATAAACATGGAAATATCTACACCGCTATCTCTATAAACATGGAAATATCTACACCGCTACCTGTAGAAACATGGAAATATCAGCACCACTATCTGTATGAACATGGAAATATCTACACCGCTATCTGTATGAACATGGAAATATCTACACCGCTATATGTATGAACATGGAAATATCTACAAAGCTATCTGAATGAACAAGGAAATATCTACACCGCTATCTGTTTGAACATGTAAATATCTACACCGCTATCTGCATGAAAATGGAAATATCTACAAAGCTATCTGCATATACATGGAAATATCTACACAGCTATCCCTTTACACATGGAAATAACTACACCGCTATATCTATAAACATGGAAATATCTACACCGCCGTCTGTATGAACATGGAAATATCTACACCGCTATCTGGATGAACATGGAAATACCTACACCGCTATCTGTATGAACATGGAAATATCTACACCGCTATCTGTATGAACATGGATATATCTACACATCCATCTGGATGAACATTGAAATATCTACACCGCTATCTGTATGAACATGGTAATATCTTCACCGCCATCTGTATGAACATGGATATGTCTACACAGCCATCTGGATGAACATGGAAATATCTACACCGCTATCTGTATGAACATGGAAATATCTACACCGCTATCTGTGTAAACATGCAAACATCTTCACCACTATCTGTATAAACATGGAAATATCTACACCGCTATCTGTATGAACATGGAAATATCTACACCGCTCTCTCTATGAACATGGAAATATCTACACCGCTATCTGTTTGAACATGGAAATATCTAAACCGCTATCTACATGAAAATGGAAATATCTACACAGCTATCTTCATATGCATGGAAATATCTACACAGCTATCTCTTAACACACGGAAAAAACTACACCGCTATATGTATGAAGATGGAAATATCTTCACCGCCATCTGTATGAACATGGAAATATCAACACAGCCATCTGGATGAACATGGAAATATCTACACCGCTATCTGTATAAACATGCATACATCTTCACCGCTATCTGTATAAACATGGAAATATCTACACTGCTATCTGCATGAACCTGGAAATATCTACACCGCTATCTGTGTAAATATGCATACATCTTCACTGCAATCTGTATAAACATGGAAATATCTTCACCGCTATCTGTATGAACATGGAAATGTCTACACCGCTATCTGTTTAAACATGGAAATATCTACACAGCTATCTGCATGAAAATGGAAATATCTACAGAGCTATCTGCATATACATGGAAATATCTACACAGCTATCTCTTTACACATGGAAATAACTACACCGCTATCTGTATGAACATGGAAATATCTACACCGCCATCTGTATGAACATGGAAATATCTTCACCGCCATCTGTATGAACATACAAATATCTTCACGGCAATCTGTATTAAAATGGAGATATCTACACCGATAACAGTATAAACATGGAAATATCTACACCGCTATCTGTATAAAGATGGAAATAACTACACCGCTATCTGTATAAACATGGAAATATCTACACCGCTACCTGTATAAACATGGAAATATCAGCACCGCTATCTGTATGAACATGGAAATATCAGCCCCTTTATCTGTATGAACGTGGAAATACCTACTCAGCTATCTGTATGAACATGGAAATATCTACACCGCTATCTGTATGAACATGGAAATATCTACAACGACATCTGTTTGAACATGGATATATCTACACAGCCATCTGGATGAACATGGAAATATCTACACCGCTATCTGTATGAACATGGAAATATCTACACCGCTATTTGTTTGAACATGGAAATATCTACACCGCTATCTGCATGAAAATGGAAATATCTACACTGCTACCTGCATATTCATGGAAATATCTACACAGCTATCTCTTTACACATGGAAATAACTACACCGCTATCTCTATGAACATGGAAATATCTACACCGCCATCTGTATGAACATGGATATGTCTACACCGCCATCTGTATGAACATGGAAATATCTGCACCGCCATCTGTATGAACATATAAATACACCGCCATCTGTATTAAGATGGAGATACCTACACCGCTATCTGTATAAACCTGGAAATATCTACACCGCTATCTGTATAAACATGGAAATATCTACACCGCTATCTGTATAAACATGGAAATATCTAAACTGCTACCTGTATAAACATGGAAATATCAGAACCGCTATCTGTATGAACATGGAAATAGCTACACCGCTATCTGTATGAACATGGAAATATCTACACCGCTATCTGTATGAACATGGAAATAGCTACACCGCTATCTGTATGAACAAGGAAATATCTACACCACTACCTGTATGAACATGGAAATATCTACACCGCTATCTGTATGAACATGGATATATCTACACAGCCATCTGGATGAACATGGAAATATCTACACCGCTATCTGTATGAACGTGGAAATATGTACACTGCTATCTGTGTAAACATGCATACATCTTCAGCGCTATCTGTATAAACACAGAAATATCTACACCGCTATCTGTATGAACATGGAAATATCTACACCGCTATCTCTTTGAACATGGAAATATCTAAACTGCTATCTGCATGAAAATGGAAATATCTGCACAGCAATCTGCATATACATGGAAATATCTGCACAGCTATCTCTTTACACATGGAGATAACTACACCGCTATCTGTATGAACATGGAAATATCTACAACGCCATCTGTATGAACATGGAAATATCTGCACCGCCAACTGTATGAACATATAAATATCTACACTGCCATCTTTATTAAGATGGAGATATCTACACCGCTATCTGTATAAACATGGAAATATCTACACCGCTATCTGTATAAACATGGAAATATCTACACCGCTACCTGTATAAACATGGAAATATCAGCACCGCTATCTGTATGAACATGGAAATATCTACACCGCTATCTGTATGAACATGGAAATATCTACACCGCTATCTGTATGAACATGGAAATATCTACACCGCTATCTGTATGAACATGGAAATATCTACACCGCTATCTGTTTGAACATGGAAATATCTACACCGCTGTCTGCATGAAAATGGAAATATCTACATAGCTATCTGCATATACATGGAAATATCTACACAGCTAACTCTTTACACATGCAAATAACTACACCGCTATCTCTATAAACTTGGAAATATCTACACCGCCATCTGTATGAACATGGAAATATCTGCACCGCCATCTGTATGAACATATAAACATCTACACCGCCATCTGTATTAAGGAGATATCTACACCGCTACCTGTATGAACATGGAAATATCAGAACCGCTATCGGTATGAACATGGAAACATCTACACCGCTATCTGTATGAACATGGAAATATCTACAACGCTATCTGTATGAACATGGAAATATCTTCACCGTCATCTGTATGAACATGGATATATCTACACAGACATCTGTATGAAGATGGAAATATCTACACCGCTATCTGTATGAACATGGAAATATCTACACCGCTGTCTGTATGAACATGGAAATATCTTCACCGCCATCTGTATGAACATGGATATGTCTACACAGCCATCTGGATGAACATGGAAATATCTACACCGCGATCTCTATGAACAAGGAAATATCTACACCGCTATCTGTGTAAACATGCATACATCTTCACCGCTATCTGTATAAACATGGAAATATCTACACCGCTATCTGTATGAACATGGAAATATCTACACCGCTATCTGTTTGATCATGGAAAAATCTAAACCCCTATCTGCATGAAAATAGAAATATCTAAACAGCTATCTGCATATACATGGAAATATCTACAAAGCTATCTCTATACACATGGAAATAACGACACCGCTATATCTATAAACATGCCAATATCTACAGCGCCATCTGTATGAACATGGAAATATCTGCACCGCCATCTGTATGAACATATAAATATCTACACCGCCAACTGCTTTAAGATGGAGATATCTTCACCACTCTCTGTATAAACTTGGAAATATCTACACCGCTATATGTATAAACATGGAAATATGTACACCGCTACCTGTATAAACATGGAAATATCTGCACCGCTACCTGTATAAACCTGGAAATATAAGCACCGCTATCTGTATGAACATGGAAATATCTACACCGCTATCTCTATGAACATGGAAATATCTACACCGCTATCTCTTTGAACATGGAAATATCTAAACCGCTATCTGCATGAAAATGGAAATATCTACACAGCTAACTGCATATTCATGGAAATAACTACACAGCTATCTCTTTACACATGGAAATAACTACACCGCTATCTGTATGAACATGGAAATATCTTCACCGCCATCTGTATGAACATGGATATACCTACACAGCCACCTGGATTAACATGGAAATATCTACACCGCTATCTGTATGAACATGGAAATATCTACACCGCTATCTTTGTAAACATGCATACACCTTCACCGCCATCTGTATAAACATGGACATATCTACACTGCTATCTGTATAAACATGGAAATATCTACACCGCTACCGGTATAAACATGGAAATATCAGCACCGCTATCTGTATGAACATGGAAATATCTACACCGCTATCTCTATGAACATGGAAATATCTACACCGCTATCTGTATGAACATGGAAATAGCTACACCGCTATCTGTATAAAGATGGAAATATCTACACCACTACCTTTATGAAAATGGAAGTATCTACACCGCTATCTGTATGAACATGGATATATCTACACAGCCATCTGTAAGAACATGGAAATATCTACACCGCTATCTGTGTAAATATGCATACATCTTCACCGCAATCTGTATAAACATGGAAATATCTACACCGCTATCTGTATGAACATGGAAATATCTACACCGCTATCTGTTTGAACATGGAAATATCTACACCGCTATATGTGTAAACATGCATACATCTTCAGAGCTATCTGTATAAACATGGAAATATCTACACTGCTATCTGTATGCAAATGGAAATATCTACACCGCTATCTGTATGAACATGGAAATATCTACACCGCTATCTTTGTAAACATGCATACATCTTCACCGCCATCTGTATAAACATGGAAATATCTACACTGCTATCTGCATGAACATGGAAATAACTACACCGCTATCTGTTTGAATATGGAAATATCTACACTGATATCTGCATGAAAATGGAAAAATCTACACAGCGATCTGCATATACATGGAAATATCTACAAAGCTATCTCTTTACACATGGAAATAACTACAGTGCTATCTCTATAAACATGCAAATATCTACACCGCCATCTGTATGAACTTGGAAATATCTGCACCGCCATCTTTATGAAGATATAAATATCTACACCCCCATCTATATTAAGATGGAGATATCTACACCGCTATCTGTATAAACTTGGAAATATCTACACTGCTATATGTAAAAACATGGAAATATCTACACCGCTATCTGTATAAACATGGAAATATCTACACCGCTACCACTATAAACATGGAAATATCAGCACCGCTATCTGTATGAACATGGAAATATCTACACCGCTATCTCTATGAACATGGAAATATCTACACCGCTATCTGTATGAACATGGAAATAGCTACACCGCTATCTGTATGAACAAGGAAATATCTACACCACTACCTGTATGAACATGGAAATATCTACACCGCTATCTGTATGAACATGGATATATCTACACAGCCATCTGGATGAACATGGAAATATCTACACCGCTATCTGTATGAACGTGGAAATATGTACACTGCTATCTGTGTAAACATGCATACATCTTCAGCGCTATCTGTATAAACACAGAAATATCTACACCGCTATCTGTATGAACATGGAAATATCTACACCGCTATCTCTTTGAACATGGAAATATCTAAACCGCTATCTGCATGAAAATGGAAATATCTGCACAGCAATCTGCATATACATGGAAATATCTGCACAGCTATCTCTTTACACATGGAAATAACTACACCGCTATCTGTATGAACATGGAAATATCTACACCGCCATCTGTATGAACATGGAAATATCTGCACCGCCAACTGTATGAACATATAAATATCTACACTGCCATCTTTATTAAGATGGAGATATCTACACCGCTATCTGTATAAACATGGAAATATCTACACCGCTATCTGTATAAACATGGAAATATCTACACCGCTACCTGTATAAACATGGAAATATCAGCACCGCTATCTGTATGAACATGGAAATATCTACACCGCTATCTGTATGAACATGGAAATATCTACACCGCTATCTGTATGAACATGGAAATATCTACACCGCTATCTGTATGAACATGGAAATATCTACACCGCTATCTGTTTGAACATGGAAATATCTACACCGCTGTCTGCATGAAAATGGAAATATCTACATAGCTATCTGCATATACATGGAAATATCTACACAGCTAACTCTTTACACATGCAAATAACTACACCGCTATCTCTATAAACTTGGAAATATCTACACCGCCATCTGTATGAACATGGAAATATCTGCACCGCCATCTGTATGAACATATAAACATCTACACCGCCATCTGTATTAAGGAGATATCTACACCGCTACCTGTATGAACATGGAAATATCAGAACCGCTATCGGTATGAACATGGAAACATCTACACCGCTATCTGTATGAACATGGAAATATCTACAACGCTATCTGTATGAACATGGAAATATCTTCACCGTCATCTGTATGAACATGGATATATCTACACAGACATCTGTATGAACATGGAAATATCTACACCGCTATCTGTATGAACATGGAAATATCTACACCGCTGTCTGTATGAACATGGAAATATCTTCACCGCCATCTGTATGAACATGGATATGTCTACACAGCCATCTGGATAAACATGGAAATATCTACACCGCGATCTCTATGAACAAGGAAATATCTACACCGCTATCTGTGTAAACATGCATACATCTTCACCGCTATCTGTATAAACATGGAAATATCTACACCGCTATCTGTATGAACATGGAAATATCTACACCGCTATCTGTTTGATCATGGAAAAATCTAAACCCCTATCTGCATGAAAATAGAAATATCTAAACAGCTATCTGCATATACATGGAAATATCTACAAAGCTATCTGTATACACATGGAAATAACGACACCGCTATATCTATAAACATGCCAATATCTACAGCGCCATCTGTATGAACATGGAAATATCTGCACCGCCATCTGTATGAACATATAAATATCTACACCGCCAACTGCTTTAAGATGGAGATATCTTCACCACTCTCTGAATAAACTTGGAAATATCTACACCGCTATATGTATAAACATGGAAATATCTACACCGCTACCTGTATAAACATGGAAATATCTACACCGCTACCTGTATAAACATGGAAATATAAGCACCGCTATCTGTATGAACATGGAAATATCTACACCGCTATCTCTATGAACATGGAAATATCTACACCGCTATCTCTTTGAACATGGAAATATCTAAACCGCTATCTGCATGAAAATGGAAATATCTACACAGCTAACTGCATATTCATGGAAATAACTACACAGCTATCTCTTTACACATGGAAATAACTACACCGCTATCTGTATGAACATGGAAATATCTTCACCGCCATCTGTATGAACATGGATATACCTACACAGCCACCTGGATGAACATGGAAATATCTACACCGCTATCTGTATGAACATGGAAATATCTACACCGCTATCTTTGTAAACATGCATACACCTTCACCGCCATCTGTATAAACATGGACATATCTACACTGCTATCTGTATAAACATGGAAATATCTACACCGCTACCGGTATAAACATGGAAATATCAGCACCGCTATCTGTATGAACATGGAAATATCTACACCGCTACCTCTATGAACATGGAAATATCTACACCGCTATCTGTATGAACATGGAAATAGCTACACCGCTATCTGTATAAAGATGGAAATATCTACACCACTACCTGTATGAAAATGGAAGTATCTACACCGCTATCTGTATGAACATGGATATATCTACACAGCCATCTGTAAGAACATGGAAATATCTACACCGCTATCTGTGTAAATATGCATACATCTTCACCGCAATCTGTATAAACATGGAAATATCTACACCGCTATCTGTATGAACATGGAAATATCTACACCGCTATCTGTTTGAACATGGAAATATCTACACCGCTATATGTGTAAACATGCATACATCTTCACAGCTATCTGTATAAACATGGAAATATCTACACTGCTATCTGTATGCAAATGGAAATATCTACACCGCTATCTGTATGAACATGGAAATATCTACACCGCTATCTTTGTAAACATGCATACATCTTCACCGCCATCTGTATAAACATGGAAATATCTACACTGCTATCTGCATGAACATGGAAATAACTACACCGCTATCTGTTTGAATATGGAAATATCTACACTGATATCTGCATGAAAATGGAAAAATCTACACAGCGATCTGCATATACATGGAAATATCTACAAAGCTATCTCTTTACACATGGAAATAACTACAGTGCTATCTCTATAAACATGCAAATATCTACACCGCCATCTGTATGAACTTGGAAATATCTGCACCGCAATCTTTATGAAGATATAAATATCTACACCCCCATCTATATTAAGATGGAGATATCTACACCGCTATCTGTATAAACTTGGAAATATCTACACTGCTATATGTAAAAACATGGAAATATCTACACCGCTATCTGTATAAACATGGAAATATCTACACCGCTACCACTATAAACATGGAAATATCAGCACCGCTATCTGTATGAACATGGAAATATCTACACCGCTATCTCTATGAACATGGAAATATCTACACCGCTATCTGTATGAACATGGAAATAGCTACACCGCTATCTGTATGAACATGGAAATATCTACACCACTACCTGTATGAAAATGGAAGTATGTACACCGCTATCTGTATGAACATGGATATATCTACACAGCCATCCGTATGAACATGGAAATATCTACACCGCTATCTGTGTAAATATGCATACATCTTCACCGCAATCTGTATAAACATGGAAATATCTACACTGCTATCTGTATGAACATGGAAATATCTACAGCGCTATCTGTTTGAACATGGAAATATCTACACCGCTATCTGTGTAAACATGCATACACCTTCACCGCTATCTGTATAAACATGGAAATATCTACACTGCTATCTGTATGCAAATGGAAATATCTACACCGCTATCTGTATGAACATGGAAATATGTACACGGCTATCTGTATGAACACGGAATTATCTACACCGCTATCTGTATGAACATGGATATATCTACACAGCCATCTGGATGAACATGGAAATATCTTCACCGCTATCTGTATGAACATGGAAATATCTACACCGCTATCTGTATGAACATGGAAATATCTACAGCGCTATCTGTATGAACATGGAATTATCTACACCGCTATCTGTGTAAATATGCATACATCTTCACCGCAATCTGTATAAACATGGAAATACCTACACCGCTACCTGTATGAAGATGGAAATATCTACACCGCTATCTGTTTGAACATGGAAATATCTACACCGCTATCTGTGTAAACATGCATGCATCTTCACCGCTATCTGTATAAACATGGAAATATCTACACTGCTATCTGTATGAAAATGGAAATATCTACACCGCTATCTGTATGAACATGGAAATATGTACACGGCTATCTGTATGAACATGGAAATACCTACACCGCTATCTGTATGAACATGGATATATCTACACAGCCATCTGGATGAACATGGAAATATCTACACTGCTAAATGTATGAACATGGAAATATCTACACCGTTATCTGTAAGAACATGGATATATCTACACAGCCATCTGGATGAACATGGAAATATCTACACCGCTATCTGTGTAAACTTGCATACATCTTCACCGCTATCTGTAAAACATGGAAATATCTACACCGCTATCTGAACATGGAAATATCTACACCGCTATCTGTATGAACATGGAAATATCTACACTGCTATCTGTTTGAACATGGAAATATCTACACCGCTATCTGCATGAAAATGGAAATATCTATACTGCTATCTGCATATACATGGAAATATCTACTCAGCTATCTCTTTACACTTGGAAATAACTACACCGCTATCTGTATGAACATGGAAATATCTACACCGCCATCTGTATGAACATGGAAATATCTGCACCGCCATCTGTATGAACATATAAATATCTACACGGCCATCTGTATTAAGATGGAGATATCTACACCGCTATTTGTATAAACATGGAAATATCTACACCGCTATCTGTATAAACATGGAAATACCTACCCCGCTACCTGTATAAACATGGAAATATCAGCACCGCTATCTGTATGAACATGGAAATATCTACACCACTATCTGTATGAACATGGAAATATCTACACCGCTATCTGTATGAACATGGAAATATCTACACCGCTGTCTGCATGAAAATGGAAATATCTACACAGCTATCTGCATATACATGGAAATATCTACACAGCTATCTCTTTACACATGGAAATAACTACACCGCTATATAAACATGGAAATATCTACACCGCCATCTGTATGAACATGGAAATATCCGCACCGCCATCTGTATTAAGAAGGAGATATCTACACCGCTATCTGTATAAACTTGGAAATATCTACACCGCTATCTGTATAAACATGGAAATATCTACACCGCTACCTGTATAAACATGGAAATATCTACACCGCTACCTATATAAACATGGAAATATCAGCAAGGCTATCTGTATGAACATGGAAATATCTACACCGCTATCTCTATGAACATGGAAATATCTACACCGCTATCTGTTTGAACATGGAAATATCTAAACCGCTATCTGCATGAAAATGAAATATGTACACAGCTATCTGCATATATATGGAAATATCTACACAGCTATCTCTTTACACATGGAAATAACTACACCACTATCTGTATGAAAATGGAAATATCTACACCGCCATCTGTATGAACATGGATATATCTACACAGCCATCTGGATGAACATGGAAATATCTACTCCGCTATCTGTGTAAACATGCATATATCTTCACCGCCATCTGTATAACCATGGAAATATCTACACTGCTATCTGCATGAACATGGAAATATCTACACCGCTATCTGTTTGAACATGGAAATATCTACACCGCTATCTGCATGAAAATGGAAATATCTACACAGCGATCTGCATATACATGGAAATATCTACACAGCTATCTCTTTACACATGGAAATAACTACAGCGCTATCTCTATAAACATGCAAATATCTACACCACCACCTGTATGAACATGTAAATATCTGCACCGCCATCTGTATGAAGATATAAATATCTACACCCCCATCTATATTAAGATGGAGATATCTACACCGCTATCTGTATAAACTTGGAAATATCTACAAAGCTATATGTATAAACATGGAAATATCTACACCGCTATCTGTATAAACATGGAAATACCTACACCGCTACCTGTATAAACATGGAAATATCAGCACCGCTATCTGTATGAACATGGAAATATCTACACCACTACCTGTATGAAAATGGAAATATCTACACCGCTATCTGTATGAACATGGATATATCTACACAGCCATCTGGATAAACATGGAAATACCTACACCACTATCTGTATGAACATGGAAATATCTACACCGCTATCTGTGTAAATATGCATACATCTTCACCGCAATCTGTATAAACATGGAAATATCTACACCTCTGTCTGTATGAACATGGAAATATCTACACCGCTATCTGTTTGAACATGGAAATATCTACACCGCTATCTGTGTAAACATGCATACATCTTCACCGCTATCTGTATAAACATGGAAATATCTACACTGATATCTGTATGAAAATGGAAATATCTACACTGCTATCTGCATATTCATGGAAATATCTACACAGCTATCTCTTTACAAATGGAAATAACTACACCGCTATCTGTATGAACATGGAAATATCTACACCGCCATCTGTATGTACATGGAAATATATGCACCGCCAACTGTATGAACATATAAATAACTATACCGCCATCTGAATTAAGATGGAGATATCTACACCACTATCTGAATAAACAAGGAAATATCTACACCGCTATCTGTATAAACATGGAAATATCTACACCGCTATCTGTATAAACATGGAAATATCTACACCGCTACCTGTATAAACAAGGAAATATCAGCACCGCTATATGTATGAACATGGAAATATCTACACCGCTATCTGTATGAACATGGAAATATCTACACCGCTATCTGTATGAACATGGAAATATCTACACCGCTATGTGTATGAACATGGAAATATCTACACCGCTATCTGTTTGAACATGGAAATATCTACACCGCTGTCTGCATGAAAATGGAAATATCTACACAGCTATCTGCATATACACGGAAATATCTACACAGCTACCTCTTTACACATGGAAATAACTACACCGCTATCCCTATAAACTTGGAAATATCTACACCGCCATCTGTATGCACATGGAAATATCTGCACCGCCATCTGTATGAACATATAAACATCTACACCGCCATCTGTATTAAGAAGGAGATATCTACACCGCTATCTGTATAAACATGGAAATGTCTACACCGCTACCTGTATAAACATGGAAATATCAGCACCGCTATCGGTATGAACATGGAAATATCTACACCGCTATCTGTATAAACATGGAAATATCTACACCGCTATCTGTATATACATGGAAATATCTACACCACTATCTGTATAAACATGGAAATATCTACACCGCTACCTGTATAAACATGGAAATATCAGCACCGCTATCTGTATGAACATGGAAATATCTACACCGCTATCTGTATGAACATTGAAATATCTACACCGCTATCAGTATGAACATGGAAATATCTACACCGCTATCTGTATGAACATGGAAATATCTACAACGCTATCTGTTTGAACATGGAAATATCTACACAGCTATCTCTTTACACATGGAAATAACTACACCGCTATCTCTAAAAACATGGAAATATCTACGCCGCCATCTGTATTAACATGGAAATATCTGCACCGCCACCTGTATGAACATATAAATATCTACACCGCCATCTGTATTAAGAAGGAGATATCTGCACCGCTATCTGTATAAACCTGGAAATATCTACATCGCTATCTGTATAAACATGGAAATATCTACCCCGCTATCTGTATAAACATGGAAATATCTACACCGCTACCTGTATAAACATGGAAATAGCACAGCTATCTGTATGAACATGGAAATATCTACACCGCTATCCGTATGAACATGGAAATATATACACCGCTGTCTTTATGAACATGGAAATAGCTACACCGCTATCTGAACATGGAAATATCTACACCACTATCTGTATGAATATGGAAAAAACTACACCGCTATCTGTATGAACATGGATATATCTACACAGCCATCTGGATGTACATGGAAATATCTACACTGCTACCTGTATGAACATGGAAATATCTACACCGCTATCTGTGTAAACATGCATACATATTCACCGCTATCTGTATAAACATGGAAATATCTACACCGCTATCTGTATGAACATGGAAATATCTACACCGCTGTTCGAACTTGGAAATATCTAAACCGCTATCTGCATGAAAATGGAAATATCTACAGAGCTATCTGCATATACATGGAAATATCTACACAGCTATCTCTTTACCAATGGCAATAACTACACCGCTATCTGTATGAACATGGAAATATCTGCACGGCCATCTGTATGAACATATAAATATCTACACCACCATCTGTATTAAGATGGAGATATCTACACCGCTATCTGTATGAACATGGATATGTCTACACAGCCATCTGGATGAACATGGAAATATCTGCACCGCTATATATATAAACATGGAAATATCTACACCGCTACCTGTATAAACATGGAAATATCAGCACCGCTATCTGTATGAACATGGAAATATCTACAACGCTGTCTTTATGAACATGGAAATAGCTACACCGCTATCTGAACATGGAAATATCTACACCACTATCTGTATGAATATGGAAATAACTACACCGCTATCTGTATGAACATGGATATATCTACACATCCATCTGGATGTACATGGAAATATCTACACTGCTACCTGTATGAACATGGAAATATCTACACCGCTATCTGTGTAAACATGCATACATATTCACCGCTATCTGTATAAACATGGAAATATCTACACCGCTATCTGTATGAACATGGAAATATCTACACCGCTGTTCGAACTTGGAAATATCTAAACCGCTATCTGCATGAAAATGGAAATATCTACAGAGCTATCTGCATATACATGGAAATATCTACACAGCTATCTCTTTACCAATGGCAATAACTACACCGCTATCTGTATGAACATGGAAATATCTGCACGGCCATCTGTATGAACATATAAATATCTACACCGCCATCTGTATTAAGAAGGAGATATCTGCACCGCTATCTGTATAAACCTGGAAATATCTACACCGCTCTCTGTATAAACATGGAAATATCTACACCGCTATATATATAAACATGGAAATATCTACACCGCTACCTGTATAAACATGGAAATATCAGCACCGCTATCTGTATGAACATGGAAATATCTACACCGCTATCTGTATGAACATGGAAATATCTACACCGCTATCTGTATGAACATGGAAATATCTACACCGCTATCTGTATGAAAGTGGAAATATGTACACCGCTATCTTTTTGAACATGGAAATATCTACACCGATGTCTGCATTAAATTGGAAATATCTTCACAGCTGTCTGCATATACATGGAAATATCTACACAGCTACCTCTTTACACCTGCAAATAACTACACCGCTATCTCTATAAACTTGGAAATATCTACACTGCCATCTGTATGCACATGGAAATATCTGCACCGTCATCTGTATGAACATATAAACATCTACACCGCCATGTGTATTAAGAAGGAGATATCTACACCGCTATCTGTATAAACATGGAAATATCTACACCGCTATCTGTATAAACATGGAAATACCTACACCGCTATCTGTATGAACATGGAAATATCTACACCGCTATCTGAATGAACACGGAAATATATTCACCGTCATCTGTATGAACATGGATACATCTACACAGCCATCTGTATGAACATGGAAATATCTACACCGCTATCTGTATGAACATGGAAATATCTACACCGCTGTCTGTATGAACATGGAAATATCTTCACCGCCATCTGTATGAACATGGATATGTCTACACAGCCATCTGGATGAACATGGAAATATCTACACCGCGATCTGTATGAACATGGAAATATCTACACCGCTATCTGTGTAAACATGCATACATCTTCACCACTATCTGTATAAACATGGAAATATCTACACCGCTATCTGTATGAACATGGAAATATCTACACCGCTATCTCTTTGAACATGGAAATATCTAAACCCCTATCTGCATGAAAATAGAAATATCTACACAGCTATCTGCATATACATGGAAATATCTACAAAGCTATCTCTATACACATGGAAATAACTACACCGCTATCTCTATAAACATGGAAATATCTACAGCGCCATCTGTGTGAACATGGAAATATCTGCACCGCCATCTGTATGAACATATAAATATCTACACCGCCGTCTGCTTTAAGATGGAGATATCTTCACCGCTCTCCTTATAAACTTGGAAATATCTACACCGCTATCTGTATAAACATGAAATATCTACACCGCTACCTGTATAAACATGGAAATATCTACACCGCTACCTGTATAAACATGGAAATATCAGCACCGCTATCTGTATGAACATGGAAATATCTACACTGCTATCTCTATGAACATGGAAATATCTACACCGCTATCTCTTTGAACATGGAAATATCTAAACCGCTATCTGCATGAAAATGGAAATATGTACACAGCTATCTGCATATATATGGAAATATCTACACAGCTATCTCTTTACACATGGAAATAACTACACCGCTATCTGTATGAACATGGAAATATTTCACCGCCATCTGTATGAACATGGATATATCTTCACAGCCATCTGGATGAACATGGAAATATCTACACCGCTATCTGTATGAACATGGAAATATCTACTCCGCTATCTGTGTAAACATGCATACATCTTCACCGCCATCTGTATAAACATGGAAATATCTACACTGCTATCTGCATGAACGTGGAAATATCTACACCACTATCTGTTTGCACATGGAAATATCTACACCGCTATCTGCATGAAAATGGAAATATCTACACAGCGATCTGCATATACATGGAAATATCTACACAGCTATCTCTTTACACATGGAAATAACTACAGCGCTATCTCTATAAACATGCAAATATCTACACCACCACCTGTATGAACATGTAAATATCTGCACCGCCATCTGTATTAAGAAGGAGATATCTGCACCGCTATCTGTATAAACCTGGAAATATCTACACCGCTATCTGTATAAACATGGAAATATCTACCCCGCTATCTGTATAAACATGGAAATATCTACACCGCTACCTGGATAAACATGGAAATAGCACAGCTATCTGTATGAACATGGAAATAACTACACCGCTATCTGTACGAACATGGAAATATATACACCGCTGTCTGTATGAACATGGAAATAGCTACACCGCTATCTGAACATGGAAATATCTACACCACTATCTGTATGAACATGGAAATAACTACACCGCTATCTGTATGAACATGGATATATCTACACAGCCATCTGGATGGACATGGAAATATCTACACCGCTATCTGTATGAACATGGAAATATCTACACCGCTATCTGTGTAAACATGCATACATCTTCACCGCTATCTGTATAAACATGGAAATATCTACACCGCTATCTGTATGAACATGGAAATATGTACACCTCTGTTTGAACTTGGAAATATCTAAACCGCTATCTGCATGAAAATGGAAATATCTATAGAGCTATCTGCATATACATGGAAATATCTACACAGCTATCTCTTTACCAATGGCAATAACTACACCGCTATCTGTATGAACATGGAAATACATACACCGCTATCTGTATGAACATGGAAATATCTACACCGCTATCTGTTTGAACATGGAAATACCTACACCGCTGTCTGCATGAAAATGGAAATATCTACACAGCTATCTGCATATACATGGAAATATCTACATAGCTATCTCTTTACACATGGAAATAACTACACCGCTATCTCTAAAAACATGGAAATATCTACACCGCCATCTGTATGAACATGGAAATATCTTCACTGCCATCTGCGTGAACATATAAATATCTACACCGCCATCTGTATTAAGGAGATATCTACACCGCTATCTGTATAAACATGGAAATATCTACACCGCTATCTGTATAAACATGGAAATATCTACACCGCTATCTGTATAAAAATGGAAATATCAGCACCGCTATCAGTATGAACATGGAAATATCTGCACCGCTATCTGTATGAACATGGAAATATCTACACCGTTATCTGTGTGAACATGGAGATATCTACACCGCTATCTGTATGAACATGGAAATATCTACACCGCCATCTCTATGAACTTGGAAATATCTGCACCGCCATGTGTATGAACATATAAATATCTGCACCGCCATCTGTATTAAGAAGGAGATATCTACACCGCTATCTGTATAAACATCGAAATATCTACACTGCTATCTGTATAAACATGGAAATATCTACACCGCTATCTGTATAAACATGGAAATATCTACAACGCTACGTGTATAAACATGGAAATATCAGCACCGCTATCAGTATGAACATGGAAATATCTACACCGCTATCTGTATGAACATGGAAATATCTACACAGCTATCTGTATGAACATGGAAATAACTTCACCGCCATCGGTATGAACATGGATATATCTACACAGCCATCTGTATGATCATGGAAATATCTACACCGCTATATGTATGAACATGGAAATATCTCCACCGCTATCTGTATGAACATGGAAATATCTTCACCGCGATCTGTATGAACATGGATATGTCTACACAGCCATCTGGATGAACATGGAAATATCTACACCGCGATCTGTATGAACATGGAAATATCTGCACTGCCATCTGTATGAACATATAAATATCTGCACCGCCATCAGTATTAAGATGGAGATATCTTCACCGCTATCTGTATAAACTTGGAAATATCTACACCGCTATCTGTATAAACATGGAAATACCTACACCGCTACCTGTATAAACATGGAAATATCAGCACTGCTATCTGTATGAACCTGGAAATATCTACACCGCTATATCAATGAACATGGAAATATCTACACCGCTATCTGTGTGAACATGGATATATCTACACAGCCATCTGGATGAACATGGAAATATCTACACCGCTATCTGCATGAACATGGAAATATCTACACCGCTATTTGTGTAAACATGCATACATCTTCACCGCAATCTGCAAAAGCATGGAAATAGCTACACCGCTATCTGAATGAACATGGAAATATCTACAACGCTATCTGTTTGATCATGGAAATATCTAAACCGCTATCAGCATGAAAATGGAAATATCTACACCGCTATCTGCATATACATGGAAATATCTACACAGCTATCTCTTTACACATGGAAATAACTACACCGGTATCTGTATGAACATGGAAATATCTATACAGCCATCTGTATGAACACGGAAATATCTGCACCGCCATCTGAATGAACATATAAATATCTACACCGCCATCTGTATTAAGAAGGAGATATCTACACCGCTATCTGTATAAACATGGATATATCTACACCGCTCTCTGTATAAACATGGAAATATCTACACTGCTACCTGTATAAACATGGAAATATCTAATCCGCTACCTGTATAAACATGGAAATATCAGCACCGCTATCTGTATGAACATGGAAATATCAGCCCCTCTATATGTATGAACATGGAAATATCTACACCGCTATCTCTATGAACATGGAAATATCTACACCGCTATCTGTTTGAACATGAAAATCTCTAAACCGCTATCTGCATGAAAATGGAAATATCCACACAGCTATCTGCATATACATGGAAATATCTACACAGCTACCTCTTTACACATGGAAATAACTACACCGCTATCTTTATGAACATGGAAATATATTCACCACCATCTGTATGAACATGGATATATCTACACAGCCATCTGTATGAACATATAAATATCTACACCGCCATCTGTATTAACATGGAGATATGTACACCGCTATCTGTATAAACATGGAAATATCTACACCGCTATCTGTATAAACATGGAAATATCTACACCGCTATTTGTATGAACATGGAAATATCTACACCGCCATCTGAATGAACATGGAAATATCTGCACTGCCATCTGTGTGAACATATAAATATCTACACCGCCATCTGTATTAAGATGGAGATATCTTCACTGCTATCTGTATAAACTTGGAAATCTCTACACCGCTATCTCTATAAACCTGGAAATATCTACACCGCTATCTGTATAAACATGGAAATATCTACACCGCTACCTGTATAAACATGGAAATATCAGCACCGCTATCTGTATGAACATGGAAATATCTACACCGCTATCTCTATGAACATGGAAATATCTACACCGCTATCTGCATGAGCATGGAAATAGCTAAACCGCTATCTGTACGAACATGGAAATATCTACACCTCTATCTGTATGAACATGGAAATATCTACACCGCTATCTGTATGAACATGGATATGTCTACACAGCCATCTGGATGAACATGGAAATATCTACACCGCTATCTGCATGAACATGGAAATATCTACACCGCTATGTGTGTAAACATGCATACATCTTCACTGCAATCTGTATAATCATGGAAATATCTACAACGCTGTCTGTATGAACATGGAAATATCTAAACCGCTATCTGTTTGAACATGGAAATATCTAAACGGCTATCAGCATGAAAATAGAAATATCTACACAGCTATCTGCATATACATGGAAATATCTACACAGCTATCTCTTTACACATGGAAACAACTACACCGCTATCTGTATGAACATGGAAATATCTACACCGCCATCTGTATGAACATGGAAATATCTGCACCGACATCTGAATGAACATATAAATATCTACACCGCCATCTGTATTAAGATGGAGATATCTACACCGCTATCAGTATAAACATGGAAATATCCACACCGCTATCTGTATAAACATGGAAATATCTACACTGCTACCTGTATCAACATGGAAATAGCTACACCACTACCTGTACAAACATGGAAATATCAGCACCGCTATCTGTATGAAAATGGAAATATCAGCCCCTCTATCTGTATGAACATGGAAATATCTACTCCGCTATCTCTATGAACATGGAAATATCTACACCGCCCTCTGTATGAACATGGATATATCTACACAGCCATCTGGATGAACATGGAAATATCTACACCGCTATCTGTATGAACATGGAAATATCTACACCGCTATCTGTATGAACATGGATATATCTACACAGCCCTCTGGATGAACTTGGAAATATCCACACCGCTATCTGTGTAAACATGCATACATCTTCACCGCGATCTGTATAAACATGGAAATATCTACACCGCTATCTGTATGAACATGGAAATATCTACACCGCTATCTGTTTGAATATGGAAATATATACACCGCTATCTGCAGGAAAATGGAAATATCTACACAGCTATCTGCATATACATGGAAATATCTACACAGCTATCTCTTTACTCATGGAAATAACTACACCGCTAACTGTATGAACATGGAAATATCTACACCGCCATCTGTATGAACATGGAAATATCTGCACCGCCATAGGTATGAACATGTAAATATCTTCATTCCATCTGTATTAAGATGGAGATATCTACACCGCTATCTGAAAAAACATGGAAATATCTACACCACTATCTTTATAAACATGGAAATATCTACACCGCTATCTGTATAAACATGGAAATATCTCCACCGCTACCTGTATAAACTTGGAAATATCAGCACCGCTATCTGTGTGAACATGGAAATATCTACACCGCTATCTGTATGAACATGGAAATATCTACACCGCTATCTGTATGAACATGGAAATATCTACAAAGCTATCTGAATGAACATGGAAATTTCTACACCGCTATCTGTTTGAACATGTAAATATCTACACCGCTATCTGCATGAAAATGGAAATATCTAAAAAGCTATCTGCATATACATGGAAATATCTACACAGCCATCTCTTTATACATGGAAATAACTACACCGCTATATCTATAAACATGGAAATATCTACACTGCCATCTGTATGAACATAGAAATATCCGCAACGCCATCTGTATGAACATATAAATATCTACACCGCCATCTGTATTAAGATGGAGATATCTACACTGCTATCTGTATAAACATGGAAATATCTACACCGCTGCCTGTATAAACATGGAAATATCAGCACCGCTATCTGTATGAACATGGAAATATCTACACCGCTACCTGTATGAACATGGAAATATCTACACCGCTATCTGTATGAACATGGAAATATCTACACCGCTATCTGTATGAACATGGATATATCTACACAGCCATCTGGATGAACATGAAATATCTACACCGCTATCTGTATGAACATGGAAATATCTACACAGCAATCTGTATGAACATGGACATATCTACACAGCCAACTGGATGGACATGGAAATATCTACACCGCTATCTGTGTAAACATGCATACA
The DNA here is from genome assembly GCF_029281585.2 of Gorilla gorilla gorilla. NCBI lineage: Eukaryota > Metazoa > Chordata > Mammalia > Primates > Hominidae > Gorilla > Gorilla gorilla. Next base: position 81,938,033 of record NC_073245.2, on the reverse strand, counting down.
TCTTCACCGCAGTCTGTATAAACATGGAAATATCTACACCGCTACCTGTATAAACATGGAAATATCAGCACCGCTATCTGTATGAACATGGAAATATCTACACCGCTATCTGTATGAACATGGAAATATCTACACCGCTATCTGTATGAACATGGAAATATCTACAAAGCTATCTGAATGAACATGGAAATACCTACACCGCTATCTGTTTGAACATGTAAATATCTACACCGCTAACTGCATGAAAATGGAAATATCTACAAAGCTATCTGCATATACATGGAAATATATACACAGCTATCTCTTTACACATGGAAATAACTACACCACTATCTCTATAAACATGGAAATATCTACACCACCATCTGTATGAACACGGAAATATCTGCACCGCCATCTGTATGAACATATAAATATCTACACCGCCATCTGTATTAAGAAGGAGATATCTACACCGCTATCTGTATAAACATGGAAATATCTACATTACCATCTGTATGAACATGGAAATATCTGCACCGTTATCTGTAAAAACTTGGAATTATCTACACCGCTACCTGTATCAACATGGAAATATCTACACAGCTAACTGTATGAACATGGAAATATCTACACCGCTATCTGTATGAACATGGAAATATCTACACCGCTATCTGTATGAACATGGAAATATCTACACCGCTATCTGTATGAACATGGAAATATCTACACCGCTATCTGTATGAACATGGAAATATCTACACCGCTATCTGTATGAACATGGAAATATCTACACCGCTATCTGTATGAACATGGAAATATCTTCACCGCCATCTGTATGAACATGGATATGTCTACACAGCCATCTGGATGAACATGGAATTATCTACACCACTATCTGTGTAAACATGCATACATCTTCACCACTATCTGTATAAACATGGAAATATCTACACCGCTATCTGTATGAACATGGAAATATCTACACCGCTCTCTCTATGAACATGGAAATATCTACACCGCTATCTGTTTGAACATGGAAATATCTAAACCGCTATCTGCATGAAAATGGAAATATCTACACAGCTATCTGCATATACATGGAAATATCTACACAGCTATCTCTTTACACACGGAAATAACTACACCGCTATCTGTATGAACATGGAAATATCTTCACCGCCATCTGTATGAACATGGATATATCAACACAGGCATCTGGATGAACATGGAATTATCTACACCGCTATCTGTATAAACATGCATACATCTTCACCGCTATCTGTATAAACATGGAAATATCTACACTGCTATCTGCATGAACATGGAAATATCTACACCGCTATCTGAACATGGAAATATCTACACCGCTATCTGCATGAAAATGGAAATATCTACACAGCGATCTACATATACATGGAAATATCTACAAAGCTATCTCTTTACACATGGAAATAACTACAGCGCTATCTCTATATACATGCAAATATCTACACTGCCATCTGTATGAACATGGAAATATCTGCACCGTCATCTGTATGAACATATTAATATCTACTCCGCCATCTGTATTAAGATGGAGATATCTACACCGCTATCTGTAAAAACATGGAAATATCTACACCGCTACCTGTATAAACATGGAAATAACTACACCGCTATCTGTATAAACATGGAAATATCTACACCGCTACCTGTATGAACATGGAAATATCAGCACCGCTATCTGTATGAACATGGAAATATCATCCCCTCTATCTGTATGAACATGGAAATACCTACACCGCTATCTGTATGAACATGGAAATATCTACACCGCTAGATGTATAAACATGGAATTATCTTCACTGCCATCTGTATGAACACGGATATGTCTACACAGCCATCTGGATGAACATGGAAATATCTACACCGCTATCTGTATGAACATGGAAATAGCTACACCGCTATCTGTATGAATATGGAAATATCTGCACCGCCATCTGTATGAACATATAAATATCTACACCGCCATCTGTATTAACATGGAGATATCTACACCGCTATCTGTATAAACATGGAAATATCTACACCGCTATCTGTATAAACATGGAAATATCTACACCGCTATCTGTATAAACATGGAAATATCTACACCTCTACCTGTATAAACATGGAAATAACAGCACCGCTATCTGTATGAACATGGAAATATCTACACCGCTATCTGTATGAACATGGAAATATCTACACCGCTAGCTGTATGAACATGGAAATATCTACACCGCTATATGTATGAACATGGAAATATCTACACCGCTATCTCTTTGAACATGGAAATATCTACACCGCTGTCTGCATGAAAATGGAAATATCTACACAGCTATCTGCATATACATGGAAATATCTACACAGCTATCTCTTTACACATGGATATAACTACACCGCTATCTCTATAAACATGGAAATATCTACACCGCTATCTGTATGAACATGGAAATATCTGCACAGCCATCTGTATGAACATATAAATATCTACACTGCCATCTGTATTAAGGAGCAGACATCTACACCTCTATCTGTATAAACCTGGAAATATCTACACCGCTATCTGTATAAACATGGAAATATCTACACCGCTATCTGTATAAACATGGAAATATCTACACCGCTACCTGTATAAACATGGAAATATCAGCACAGCTTTCTGTATGAACATGGAAATATCTACACCGCTATCTGTACGAACATGGAAATATCTACACCGCTATCTGTATGAACATGGAAATAGCTACACCGCTATCTGTATGAACATGGAAATATCTACACCACTATCTGTATGAATATGGAAATAACTACACCGCTATCTGTATGAACATGGATATATCTACACAGCCATCTGGATGAAAATGGAAATATCTACACCGCTATCTGTATGAACAAGGATATATCTACACCGCTAACTGTGTAAACATGCATACATCTTCAGCGCTACCTGTATAAACATGGAAATATCTACACCGCTATCTGTATGAACATGGAAATATCTACACCGATATCTGTTTGAACATGGAAATATCTAAACCGCTATCTGCATGAAAATGGAAATATCTACACAGCTATCTGCATATACATGGAAATATCTACACAGCTATCTCTTTACACATGGAAATAACTACACCGCTATCTGTATGAACATGGAAATATCTGCACCGCCATCTGCATGTACATAGAAATATCTACTCCGCCATCTGTATTAAGATGGAGATATCTACACCGCTATCTGTATAAACATGGAAATATCTACACCGCTATCTGTATAAACATGGAAATAACTACACGGCTATCTGTATAAACATGAAAATATCTACACAGCTATCACTTTGCACATGGAAATAAATACACCGCTATCTGTATGAACACGGAAACAGCTACACCGCTATCTGTATGAACATGGATATATCTACACAGCCCTCTGGATGAACATGGAAATCTCCACAATGCTATCTGTTGAAATATTCATACATCTTCACCGCTGTCTGTATAAACTTGGAAATATCTACACCGCTATCTGTATGAACATGGAAATATATACACCACTATCTGTTTGAAGATGGAAATATATACACCACTATCTGCATGAAAATGGAAATATCTACAAAGCTATCTGAATGAACATGGAAATTTCTACACCGCTATCTGTTTGAACATGTAAATTTCTACACCGCTATCTGCATGAAAATGGAAATATCTACAAAGCTATCTGCATATACATGGAAATATCTACACAGCCATCTCTTTACACATGGAAATATCTACACCGCTATATCTATAAACATGGAAATATCTACACTGCCATATGTATGAACATGGAAATATCCGCAACGCCATCTGTATGAACATATAAATATCTACACCGCCATCTGTATTAAGATGGAGATATCTACACCGCTATCTGTATAAACATGGAAATATCTACACCGCTGCCTGTATAAACATGGAAATATCAGCACCGCTATCTGTATGAACATGGAAATATCTACACCGCTACCTGTATGAACATGGAAATATCTACACCGCTATCTGTATGAACATGGAAATATCTACACCGCTATCTGTGGGAACATGGAAATATCTACACCGCTATCTGTATGAACATGGCAATATCTACACCGCTATCTGAATGAACATGGAAATATCTACACCGCTATCTGTATGAACATGGATATATCTACACAGCTATCTGGATGAACATGGAAATATCTACACCGCTATCTGTATGAACATGGAAATATCTACACAGCTATCTGTATGAACATGGACATATCTACACAGCCAACTGGATGAACGTGGAAATATCTACACCGCTATCTGTGTAAACATGCATACATCTTCACCGCAGTCTGTATAAACATGGAAATATCTACACCGCTATCAGGATGAACATGGAAATATCTACACCGCTATCTGTATGAACATGGAAATACCTACACCGCTATCTGTTTGAACATGGAAATATCTACACCGCTATCTGCTTGAAAATGGAAATATCTACACTGCTATCTGCATATACATGGAAATATCTACACAGCTATCTCTTTACACATGGAAATAACTACACCGCTATCTGTATGAACATGGAAATATCTACACCGCCATCTGTATGAACATGGAAATATCTGCACCGCCATCTGTATGAACATATAAATATCTACACCGCCATCTGTATTAAGATGGAGATATCTACACCGCTATCTCTATGAACATGGAAATATCAACACCGCTATCTGTGTAAACATGCATACATCTTCACCGCTATCTGTATAAACATGGAAATATCTACACTGCTATCTGCATGAACATGGAAATATCTACACCGCTATCTGAACATGGAAATATCTACACCGCTATGTGCATGAAAATGGAAATATCTACACAGCGATCTGCATATACATGGAAATATCTACAAAGCTATCTCTTTACACATGGAAATAACTACAGCGCTATCTCTATAAACATGCAAATATCTACACCGCCATCTGTATGAACATGGAAATATCTGCACCGCCATCTGTATGAAGATATAAATATCTACACCCCCATCTATATTAATATGGAGATATCTACACCGCTATCTGCATAAACTTGGAAATATCTACACCGCTATATGTATAAACATGGAAATATCTACACCGCTATCTGTATAAACAGGGAAATATCTAAACCGCTACCTGTATAAACATGGAAATATCAGCACCGTTATCTATATGAACATGGAAACATCTACACCGCCATCTCTATGAAGATGGAAATATCTACACCGCTATCTGTATGAACATGGAAATAGCTACACGGCTATCTGTATGAACATGGAAATATTTACACCACTACCTGTATGAACATGGAAATATCTACACCGCTATCTGTATGAACATGGATATATACACACAGCCATCTGGATGAACATGGAAATATCTACAACGCTATCTGTATGAACATGGAAATATCTACACCGCTATCTGTGTAAATATGCATACATCTTCACCGCAATCTGTATAAACATGGAAATATCTACACCGCTATCTGTATGAACATGGAAATATCTACACCGCTATCTGTGTAAATATGCATACATCTTCACCGCAATCTGTATAAGCATGGAAATATCTACACCGCTATCTGTATGAACATGGAAATATCTACACCGCTATCTGTTTGAACCTTTAAATATCTAAACCGCTATCAGCATGAAAATGGAAATCTCTACACAGCTATCTGCATATAGATGGAAATATCTACACAGCTATCTCTTTACACATGGAAATAACTACACCGCTATCTGTATGAACATGGAAATATCTACACCGCCATCTGTATGAACATGGAAATATCTGCACCGCCATCTGTATGAACATATAAATATCTACTCCGCCATCTGTATTAAGATGGAGATATCTTCACCGCTATCTGTAAAAACATGGAAATATCTACACCGCTATCTGTATAAACATGGAAATATCTACACTGCTATCTGTATAAACATGGAAATATCTACACCGCTACCTGTATAAACATGGAAATATCAGCACCGCTATCTGTAAGAACATTGAAATAACCCCTCTATCTGTATGAACATGGAAATATCTACACCGGTATCTCTATGAACATGGAAATATCTACACCGCTATCTGTTTGAACATGGAAATATCTAAACCGCTATCTGCATGAAAATGGAAATATCTACACAGCTATCTGCATATACATGGAAATATCTACACAGTTATCTCTTTACAAATGGAAATAACTACACCGCTATCTGTATGAACATGGAAATATCTTCACCGCCATCTGTATGAACATGGATATATCTACACAGCCATCTGGATGAACATGGGAATATCTACACCGCTATCTGTGTAAACGTGCATACATTTTCACCGCTATCTGTATAAACATGGAAATATCTACACTGCTATCTGCATGAACATGGAAATATCTACACCGCTATCTGTTTGAACATGGAAATATCTACACCGCTGTCTGCATGAAAATGGAAATACCTACACAGCGATCTGCATATACATGGAAATATCTACAAAGCTATATCTTTACACATGGAAATAACTACAGCGCTATCTCTATAAACATGGAAATATATACTACACCATCTGTATGAACATGGAAATATCTGCACCGCCATCTGTATGAACATATAAATATCTACACCGCCATCTATATTAAGATGGAGATATCTACACCGCTATCTGTATAAACTTGGAAATATCTACACCGCTATCTGTATAAACATGGAAATAACTACACGGCTATCTGTATAAACATGGAAATATCTACACCGCTACCTGTATAAACATTTAAATATCTACACCACTATCTGCATGAAAATGGAAATACCTACACAGCGATCTGCATATACATGGAAATATCTACAAAGCTATATCTTTACACATGGAAATAACTACAGCGCTATCTCTATAAACGTGGAAATATATACTCCACCATCTGTATGAACATGGAAATATCTGCACCGCCATCTGTATGAACATATAAATATCTACACCGCCATCTATATTAAGATGGAGATATCTACACCGCTATCTGTATAAACTTGGAAATATCTACACGGCTATCTGTATAAACATGGAAATATCTACACAGCTATCTGTATAAACATGGAAATATCTACACCACTACCTGTATGAACATGGAAATATCTACACCTCTATCTGTATGAACATGGATATATCTACACAGCCATCTGGATGAACATGGAAATATCTACACCGCTATCTGTTTGAACATGTAAATATCTACACCGCTATCTGCATGAAAGTGGAAATATCTACACAGCTATCTGCATATACATGGAAATATCTACACAGCTATCTGTATAAACATGGAAATATCAGCACTGCTATCTGTATGAACATGAAAATATCTACACCGCTATCTGTATGAACATGGAAATATCTACACCGCTATCTGTATGAACATGGAAATATCTACAACTCTATCTGTATGAACATGGAAATATCTACACCGCTATCGGTTTGAACATGGAAATATCTACACCGCTATCTGTATGAACATGGAAATACCTTCACCGCCATCTGTATGAACATGGATATGTCTACTCAGCCATCTAGATGAACATGGAAATATCTACACCGCAATCTGTATGAACATGGAAATATCTACACTGCTATCTGTGTAAACATGCATACATCATCACCGCTATCTGTATAAACATGGAAATATCTACACCGCTATCTGTATGAACTTGGAAATATCTACACCGCTATCTGTTTGAACATGGAAATATCTAAACCGCTATCTGCATGAAAATAGAAATATCTACAGAGCTATCTGCATATACATGGAAATACCTACACATCTATCTCTTTACACATGGAAATAACTACACCGCTATCTGTATGAACATGGAAATATCTACACCGCCATCTGTATGAACATGGAAATATCTGCACCGCCATCTGTATGAACATATAAATAACTACACGGCAATCTGTATTAAGATAGAAATATCTACACCGCTGTCTGTATAAACATGGAAATATCTACACCGCTATCTGTATGAACATAGAAATATCTACACCGCTATCTCTATGAACATGGAAATATCTACACCGCTATCTGTATGAACATGGAAATAGCTACAAGGCTATCTGTATGAACATGGAAATATCTACACCACTATCTGTATGAACATGGAAATATCTACACCGCCATCTGTACGAACATGGATATATCTACACAGCCATCTGGATGAACATGGAAATATCTACACCGCTATCTGCATGAACATGGAAATATCTACACCGCTATTTGTGTAAATATGCATTCATCTTCGCAATCTGTATAAGCATGGAGATATCTACACCGCTATCTGTATGAACATGGAAATAGCTACACAGCTATCTGTATGAACATGGAAATATCTACACCGCTATCTGTATGAAGATGGAAATATCTACACTGCTATCTGTATGAACATGGAAATATCTACACCGCTATCTGTATGAACATGGATATATCTACAAAACCATCTGGATGAACATGGAAATATCTACACCGCTATCTGTATGAACGTGGAAATAGCTACACCGCTATCTGTTTGAACATGGAAATATCTAAACCGCTATCTGCATGAAAATGGAAATATCTACACAGCTATCTGCATATACATGGAAATATCTGCACAGCTATCTCTTTACACATGGAAATAACTACACCGCTATCTGTATGAACATGGAAATATCTGCACAGCCATCTGTATGAACATATAAATATCTACACCGCCATCTGTATTAAGATGGAGATATCTACACCGCTATCTGTATGAACATGGATATGTCTACACAGCCATCTGGATGAACATGGAAATATCTACACCGCTATCTGTATGAACATGGAAACATATACACCGCTATCTGTATGAACATGGAAATATCTACACCGCTATCTGTATGAACATGGAAATATCTACACCGCTATCTGTATGAACATGGAAATATATACACCGCTATCTGTATGAACATGGAAATATCTACACCGCTATCTGTTTGAACATGGAAATATCTACACCGCTGTCTGCATGAAAATGGAAATATCTACACAGCTATCTGCATATACATGGAAATATCTACATAGCTATCTCTTTACACATGGAAATAACTACACCGCTATCTCTAAAAACATGGAAATATCTACACCGCCATCTGTATGAACATGGAAATATCTTCACTGCCATCTGTATGAACATATAAATATCTACACCGCCATCTGTATTAAGGAGATATCTACACCGCTATCTGTATAAACATGGAAATATCTACACCGCTATCTGTATAAACATGGAAATATCTACACCGCTATCTGTATAAAAATGGAAATATCAGCACGGCTATCTGTATGAACATGGAAATATCTGCACCGCCATCTGTATGAACATGGAAATATCTACACCGCTATCTGTGTGAACATGGAGATATCTACACCGCTATCTGTATGAACATGGAAATATCTAAACCGCCATCTGTATGAACATGGAAATATCTGCACCGCCATGGGTATGAACATATAAATATCTGCACCGCCATCTGTATTAAGAAGGAGATATATACACCGCTATCTGTATAAACATCGAAATATCTACACTGCTATCTGTATAAACATGGAAATATCTACACCGCTATCTGTATAAACATGGAAACATCTACACCGCTATCTGCATAAACATGAAAATATCGACACCGCTACCTGTATAAACATGGAAATATCAGCACCGCTGTCGGTATGAACATGGAAATATCTACACCGCTATCTGTATGAACATGGAAATATCTACACCGCTATCTGTGTAAACATGGAAATATCTTCACCGCCATCTGTTTGAACATGGATATGTCTACACAGCCATCTGGATGAACATGGAAATATCTACACCGCGATCTGTATGAACATGGAAATATCTACACCGCTATCTGGGTAAACATGCATACATCTTCACCGCTATCTGTATAAACATGGAAATATCTACACCGCTATCTGTATGAACATGGAAATATCTACACCGCTATCTGTTTGAACATCTAAATATCTAAACCGCTATCTGCATGAAAATAGAAATATCTACACAGCTATCTGCATATACATGGAAATATCTACAAAGCTATCTCTATACATATGGAAATAACTACACCGCTATCTCTATAAACATGGAAATATCTACAGTGCCATCTGTGTGAACGTGGAAATATCTGCACTGCCATCTGTATGAAGATATAAATATCTACACCCCCATCTATATTAAGATGGAGATATCTACACCGCTATCTGTATAAACTTGGAAATATCTACACCGCTATATGTATAAACATGGAAATATCTACACCGCTATCTGTATAAACATGGAAATATCTACACGGCTATCTGTATGAACATGGATATATCTACACAGCCATCTGGATGAACATGGAAATATCTACACCGCTATCTGTATGAACATGGAAATATCTACACAGCTATCTGTGTAAATATGCATACATCTTCACCGCAATCTGTATAAACATGGAAATATCTACACCGCTATCTGTGTGAACATGGAAATATCTACACCGCTATCTGTTTGAACATGGAAATATCTACACCGGTATCTGCATGAAAATGGAAATATCTACAGAGCTATCTGCATATACATAGAAATATCTACACAGCTTTCTCTTTACACATGGAAATAACTACACCGCTATCTGTATGAACATGGAAATATCTACACCGCCATCTGTATGAACATGGAAATATCTGCACCGCCATCTGTATGAACATATAAATATCTACACGGCCATCTGTATTAAGATGGAGATATCTACACCGCTATTTGTATAAACATGGAAATATCTACACCGCTATCTGTAGAAACATGGAAATATCTACCCCGCTACCTGTATAAACATGGAAATATCAGCACCGCTATCTGTATGAACATGGAAATATCTACACCACTATCTGTATGAACATGGAAATATCTACACCGCTATCTGTATGAACATGGAATTATCTTCACCGCCATCTGTATGAACATGGATATATCTACACAGACATCTGGATGAACATGGAAATATCTACACCGCTATCTGTATGAACATGGAAATAGCTACACAGCTATCTGTATGAACATGGAAATATCTACACCGCTATCTGTATGAACAGGGAAATATCTACACTGCTATCTGTATGAACATGGAAATATCTACACCGCTATCTGTATGAACATAGATATATCTACACAACCATCTGGATGAACATGGAAATATCTACACCGCTATCTGTATGAACGTGGAAATAGCTACACCGCTATCTTTTTGAACATGGAAATATCTAAACCGCTATCTGCATGAAAATGGAAATATCTACACAGCTATCTGCATATACCTGGAAATATCTGCACAGCTATCTCTTTACACATGGAAATAACTGCACCGCTATCTGTATGAACATGGAAATATCTGCACAGCCATCTGTATGAACATATAAACGGCTACACCGCCATCTGTATTAAGATGGAGATATCTACACCGCTATCTGTATAAACATGGAAATGTCTACACCGCTATCTGTATAAACATGGAAATATCAGCACCGCTATCTGCATGAACATGGAAATATCAGCCCCTCTATCTGTATGAACATGGAAATATCTACACCGCTATCTGTATGAACATGGAAATATCTACACCGCTAGATGTATGAACATGGAATTATCTTCACCGCCATCTGTGTGAACATGGATATGTCTACACAGCCATCTGGAGGAACATGGAAATATCTACACCGCTATCTGTATGAACATGGAAATAGCTACTCCGCTATCTGTATGAACATGGAAATATCTGCACCGCCATCTGTATGAACATATAAATATCTACACCGCCATCTGTATTAAGATGGAGATATCTATACCGCTATCTGTATAAACATGGAAATATCTACACCGCTATCTGTATAAACATGGAAATATCTACACCACTATCTGTATAAACATGGAAATATCTACACCGCTACCTGTATAAACATGGAAATATCAGCACCGCTATCTGTATGAACATGGAAATATCTACACCGCTATCTGTATGAACATTGAAATATCTACACCGCTATCTGTATGAACATGGAAATATCTAAACTGCTATATGTATGAACATGGAAATATCTACACCGCTATCTGTTTGAACATGGAAATATCTACACCACTGTCTGCATGAAAATGTAAATATCTACACAGAAATCTGTATATACATGGAAATATCTACACAGCTATCTCTTTACACATGGAAATAACTACACCGCTATCTCTAAAAATATGGAAATATCTACACCGCCATCTGTATGAACATGGAAATATCTGCACCGCCATCTGTATGAACATATAAATATCTACACCGCCATCTGTATTAAGAAGGAGATATCTGCACCGCTATCTGTATAAACCTGGAAATATCTACACCGCTATCTGTATAAACATGGAAATATCTACACCGCTACCTGTATAAACATGGAAATAGCACAGTTATCTGTATGAATATGGAATTATCTACACCGCTATCTGTACGAACATGGAAATATATACACCGCTGTCTGTATGAACATGGAAATAGCTACACCGCTATCTGAACATGGAAATATCTACACCACTATCTGTATGAACATGGAAATAACTACACCGCTATCTGTATGAACATGGATATATCTACACAGCCATCTGGATGGACATGGAAATATCTAAACCGCTATCTGTATGAACATGGAAATATCTACACCGCTATCTGTGTAAATATGCATACATCTTCACCGCTATCTGTATAAACATGGAAATATCTACACCGCTATCTGTATGAACATGGAAATATCTACACCTCTGTTTGAACTTGGAAATATCTAAACCGCTATCTGCATGAAAATGGAAATATCTACAGAGCTATCTGCATATACATGGAAATATCTACACAGCTATCTCTTTACCAATGGCAATAACTACACCGCTATCTGTATGAACATGGAAATATCTGCACCGCCATCTGTATGAACATATAAATATCTACACCGCCATCTGTATTAAGATGGAGATATCTACACCGCTATCTGTATGAACATGGATATGACTACAAAGCCATCTGGATGAACATGGAAATATCTACACCGCTGTCTGTATGAACATGGAAATATCTACACCGCTATCTGTTTGAACATGGAAATATCTACACCGCTGTCTGCATGAAAATGGAAATATCTACACAGCTATCTGCATATACATGGAAATATCTACACAGCTATCTCTTTACACATGGAAATAACTACACCGCTATCTCTAAAAACATGGAAATATCTACACCGCCATCTGTATGAACATGGAAATATCTTCACTGCCATCTGTATGAACATATAAATATCTACACCGCCATCTGTATTAAGGAGATATCTACACCGCTATCTGTATAAACATGGAAATATCTACACCGCTATGTGTATATACATGGAAATATCTACACCTCTATCAGTATAAAAATGGAAATATCAGCACCGCTATCAGTATGAACATGGAAATATCTGCACCGCCATCTGTATGAACATGGAAATATCTACACCGCTATCTGTGTGAACATGGAGATATCTACACCGCTATCTGTATGAACATGGAAATATCTACACCGCCATCTGTATGAACATGGAAATATCTGCACCGCCATGTGTATGAACATATAAATATCTGCACCGCCATCTTTATTAAGAAGGAAATATCTACACCGCTATCTGTATAAACATCGAAATATCTACACTGCTATCTGTATAAACATGGAAATATCTACACCGCTATCTGTATAAACATGGAAATATCTACACCGCTACGTGTATAAACATGGAAATATCTGCACCGCTATCAGTATGAACATGGAAATATCTACACCGCTATCTGTATGAACATGGAAATATCTACACCGCTATCTGTATGAACATGGAAATAACTTAACCGCCAAAAGTATGAACATGGATATATCTACACAGCCATCTGTATGATCATGGAAATATCTACACCGCTATATGTATGAACATGGAAATATCTACACCGCTATCTGTATGAACATGGAAATATCTTCACCGCCATCTGTATGAACATGGATATGTCTACACAGCCATCTGGATGAACATGGAAATATCTACACCGCGATCTGTATGAACATGGAAATATCTGCACTGCCATCTGTATGAACATATAAATATCTACACCGCCATCTGTATTAAGATGGAGATATCTTCACCGCTATCTGTATAAACTTGGAAATATCTACACCGCTATCTGTATAAACATGGGAATACCTACACTGCTACCTGTATAAACATGGAAATATCAGCACTGCTATCTGTATGAACCTGGAAATATCTACACCGCTATATCAATGAACATGGAAATATCTACACCGCTATCTGTATGAACATGGATATATCTACACAGCCATCTGGATGAACATGGAAATATCTACACCGCTATCTGCATGAACATGGAAATATCTACACCGCTATTTGTGTAAACATGCATACATCTTCACCGCAATCTGCAAAAGCATGGAAATAGCTACACCGCTATCTGAATGAACATGGAAATATCTACAACGCTATCTGTTTGATCATGGAAATATCTAAACCGCTATCAGCATGAAAATGGAAATGTCTACACAGCTATCTGCATATACATGGAAATATCTACACAGCTATCTCTTTACACATGGAAATAACTACACCGCTATCTGTATGAACATGGAAATATCTAAACAGCCATCTGTATGAACACGGAAATATCTGCACCGCAATCTGTATGAACATATAAATATCTACACCGCCATCTGTATTAAGAAGGAGATATCTACAACGCTATCTGTATAAACATGGATATATCTACACCGCTCTCTGTATAAACATGGAAATATCTACACTGCTACCAGTATAAACATGGAAATATCTAATCCGCTACCTGTACAAACATGGAAATATCAGCACAGCTATCTGTATGAACATGGAAATATCAGCCCCTCTATCTGTATGAACATGGAAATATCTACACCGCTATCTCTATGAACATGGAAATATCTACACCGCTATCTGTTTGAACATGAAAATCTCTAAACCGCTATCTGCATGAAAATGGAAATATCCACACAGCTATCTGCATATACATGGAAATATCTACACAGCTATCTCTTTACACATGGAAATAACTACACCGGTATCTGTATGAACATGGAAATATCTTCACCGCCATCTGTATGAACATGGATATATCTTCACAGCCTCCTGGATGAACATGGAAATATCTACACTGCTATCTGTATGAACATGGAAATATTTGCACTGCTATCTGTATGAACATGGAAATATATACACCGGTATCAGTATGAACATGGAAATAGCTACACCGCTATCTGTATGAACATGGAGATATCTACACCGCTATCTGTATGGACATGGAAATATCTTCACCGCCATCGGTATGAACATGGATATATCTACGCAGCCATCTGGATGAACATGGAAATATCTACACCGCTATCTGTATGAACATGGAAATATCTACACCGCTATCTGTATGAACATGGATATATCTACACAGCACTCTGTATGAACATGGAAATCTCCACACTGCTATCTGTGTAAACATGCATACATCTTCACCGCTGTCTGTAAAAACTTGGAAATATCTACACCGCTATCTGTATGAACATGGAAATATCTACACCGCTATCTGTTTGAACATGAAAATCTCTAAACCGCTATCTGCATGAAAATGGAAATATCCACACAGGTATCTGCATATACATGGAAATATCTACACAGCTATCTCTTTACACATGGAAATAACTACACCGCTATCTGTATGAACATGGAAATATCTTCACCGCCATCTGTATGAACATGGATATATCTTCACAGCCTCCTGGATGAACATGGAAATATCTGCACCGCCATCTGTATGAACATATAAATATCTACACCGCCATCTGTATTAAGATGGAGATATCTACTGCTATCTGAATAAACATGGAAATATCTACACTGCTACCTGTATAAACATGGAAACATCAGCACCGCTATCTGCATAAACATGGAAATATCAGCACCGCTATCTGTATGAACATGGAAATATCTACACCGCTATCTGTATGAACATGGAAATATCTACACCGCTATCTGTATGAACATGGAAATATCTACACCGCTATCTGTATGAAAATGGAAATAACTACACCGCTATCTGTTTGAACATGTAAATATCTACACCGCTATCTGTATGAAAATGGAAATATCTACAAAGCTATCTGCATATACATGGAAATATCTACACAGCTATCTCTTTACACATGGAAATAACTACACCGCTATATCTATAAACATGGAAATATCTACACCGCCATCTGTATGAACATGGAAATATCTTCACTGCCATCTGTATGAACATATAAATATCTACACTGCCATCTGTATTAAGGAGATATCTACACCGCTATCTGTATAAACATGGAAATATCTACACCGCTATCTGTATAAACATGGAAATATCTACACCGCTATCTGTATAAAAATGGAAATATCAGCACCGCTATCAGTATGAACATGGAAATTTCTGCACCGCCATCTGTATGAACATGGAAATATCTACACCGCTATCTGTGTGAACATGGAGATATCTACACCGCTATCTGTATGAACATGGAAATATCTACACCGCCATCTGTATGAACATGGAAATATCTGCACTGCCATCTGTATGAACATATGAATATCTACACCGCCATCTGTATTAAGATGGAGATATCTTCACCGCTATCTGTATAAACTTGGAAATATCTACACCGCTACCTGTATAAACATGGAAATATCTACACTGCAATCTCAATGAACATGGAAATATCTACACCGCTATCTGTATGAACATGGATATATCTACACAGCCATCTGCATGAACTTGGAAATATCTACACCGCTATTTGTTTAAACATGCATACATTTTCACCGCAATCTGCAAAAGCATGGAAATAGCTACCCCGCTATCTGAATGAACATGGAAATATCTGCACCGCTATCTGTTTGATCATGGAAATATGTAAACCGCTATCAGCATGAAAATGGAAATATCTACACCGCTATCTGCATATACATGGAAATATCTACACAGCTATCTCTTTACACATGGAAATAATTACACCGCTATCTGTATGAACATGGAAATATCTACACAGCTATCTGTATGAACATGGAAATATCTGCACCGCCATCTGTATGAACATATAAATATCTACACCGCCATCTGTATTAAGAAGGAGATATCTACACACCTATCTGTATAAACATGGATATATCTACACCGCTCTCTGTATAAACATGGAAATATCTACACTGCTACCTGTATAAACATGGAAATATCTAAACCGCTACCTGTATAAACATGGAAATAGCACCGCAATCTGTATGAACATGGAAATATCAGCCCCTCTATCTGTATGAACTTGGAAATATCTACACCGCTATCTCTATAAACATGGAAATATCTACACCGCTATCTGTTTGAACATGGAAATATCTAAACCGCTATCTGCATGAAAATGGAAATATCCACACAGCTATCTGCATAGACATGGAAATATCTACACAGCTATCTCTTTACACATGGAAATAACTACACCGCTATCTGTATGAACATGGAAATATCTACACCGCTATCTGTATGAACATAGAAAAATCTACACCGCTACCTGTATGAACATGGAAATATCTATACCGCTATCTGTATGAACACGGAAATATCTACACCGCTGTCTGTATGAACATGGAAATATCTACACCGCTATCTGAACATGGAAATATCTACACCGACATCTGTATGAACATGGAAATATCTGCACCGCCATCTGTATGAACATATAAATATCTACACCAACATCTGTATTAAGATGGAGATATCTATACCGCTATCTGTATTAACATGGAAATATCTGCACCGCTATCTGTATGAACATGGAAATATCTACACCGCTATCTGTGTAAACATGCATACATCTTCACCACTATCTGTATAAACATGGAAATATCTACACCGCTATCTGTATGAACATGGAAATATCTACACCGCTCTCTCTATGAACATGGAAATATCTACACCGCTATCTGTTTGAACATGGAAATATCTAAAACGCTATCTGCATGAAAATGGAAATGTCTACATAGCTATCTGCATATACATGGAAATATCTACACAGCTATCTCTTTACACACGGAAATAACTACACCGCTATCTGTATGAACATGGAAATATCTTCACTGCCATCTGTATGAACATGGATATATCAACAGAGCCATCTGGATGAACATGGAAATATCTACACCGCTATCTGTATAAACATGCATACATCTTCACCGCTATCTGTATAAACATGGAAATATCTACACTGCTATCTGCATGAACATGGAAATATCTACACCGCTATCTGAACATGGAAATATCTACACCGCTATCTGCATGAAAATGGAAATATCTACACAGCGATCTGCATATACATGGAAATATCTACAAAGCTATCTCTTTACACATGGAAATAACTACAGCGCTATCTCTATATACATGCAAATATCTACACTGCCATCTGTATGAACATGGAAATATCTGCACCGACATCTGTATGAAGATATAAATATCTACACCCCAATGTATATTAAGATGGAGATATCTACACCGCTATATGTATAAACATGGAAATATCTACACGGCTATCTGTATAAACATAGAAATATCTACACCGCTATCTGTATAAACATGGAAATATTTACACCGCTACCTGTATAAACATGGAAATATCAGCACCGCTATCTGTATGAACACGGAAATATCTGCACCGCTATCTCTATGAACATGGAAATATCTACACCGCTATCTGTATGAACATGGAAATAGCTACACCGCTATCTGTATGAACATGGAAATATCTACACCACTACCTGTATGAACATGGAAATATCTACACCGCTATCTGTATGAACATGGATATATCTACACAGCAATCTGGATGAACATGGAAATATCTTCACCGCTATCTGTATGAACATGAAAATATCTACACCGCTATCTGTGTAAATATGCATACATCTTCACCGCAATCTGTATAAACATGGAAATATCTTCACCGCTATCTGAATGAATATGGAAATGTCTACACCGCTATCTGTTTGATCATGGAAATATCTACACCGCTATCTGCATGAAAATGGAAATATCTACAGAGCTATCTGCATATACATGGAAATATCTACACAGGTATCTCTTTACACATGGAAATAACTACACCGCTATCTGTATGAACATGGAAATATCTACACCGCCATCTGTATGAACATGGAAATATCTGCACCGCCATCTGTATGAACATATAAATATCTACACGGCCATCTGTATTAAGATGGAGATATCTACACCGCTATCAGTATAAACATGGAAATATCTACACCGCTATCTGTATAAACATGGAAATATCAGCACCGCTATCTGTATGAACCTAGAAATATCAGCCCCTCTATCTGTATGAACATGGAAATACCTACACCGCTATCTGTATGAACATGGAAATATCTACACCGCTAGATGTATAAACATGGAATTATCTTCACTGCCATCTGTATGAACATGGATATGTCTACACAGCCATCTGGATGAACATGGAAATATCTACACCGCTATCTGTATGAACATGGAAATATCTGCACCGCCATCTGCATGTACATAGAAATATCTACTCCGCCATCTGTATTAAGATGGAGATATCTGCACCGCTACCTGTATAAACATGGAAATATCTACACCGCTATCTGTATAAACATGAAAATATCTACACCGCTATTTGTATAAACATGGAAATATCTACACTGCTACCTGTATAAACTTGGAAATATCAGCACCGCTATCTGTATGAACATGGAAATATCTACACCGCAATCTGTATTAACATGGAAATATCTACACCGCTAACTGTATGAACATGGAAATATATACACCGCTATCTGTATGAACATGGAAATATCTACACCGCTATCTGTTTGAACATGGAAATATCTACACCGCTGTCTGCATGAAAATGGAAATATCTACACAGCTATCTGAATATACATGGAAATATCTACACAGCTATCTCTTTACACATGGAAATAACTACACCGCTATCTCTATAAACATGGAAATATCTTCACCGCCATCTGTATGAACATGGAAATATCTTCACAGCCATCTGTATGAACATATATATATGTACACCGCCATCTGTATTAAGAAGGAGATATCTACACCGCTATCTGTATAAACATGGAAATATCTACACCGCTATCTGTATAAACATGGAAATATCAGCACCGCTATCTGTATGAACATGGAAATATCTGCACCGCTATCTGTATGAACATGGAAATATCTACACCGCTATCTGTATGAACATGGAAATATATTCACCGCCATCTGTATGAACATGGATATATCTACACAGCCAACTGTACGAACATGGAAATATCTACACCGCTATCTGTATGAACATGGAAATATCTACACCGCTATCTGTATGAACATGGAAATATCTTCACCGCCATCTGTATGAACATGGATGTGTCTACACAGCCATCTGGATGAACATGGAAATATCTACACCGCGATCTGTATGAACATGGAAATATCTACACCGCTATCTGTGTAAACTTGCATACGTTTCACCGCTATCTGTATAAACATGGAAATATCTACACCGCTATCTGTATGAACATGGAAATATCTACACCGCTATCTGTTTGAACATGGAAATATCTAAACCGCTATCTGCATGAAAATAGAAATATATACACAGCTATCTGCTTATACATGGAAATATCTACAAACCTATCTCTTTACAAATGGAAATAACTAAACCGCTATCTCTATAAACATGGAAATATCTACACCGCCATCTGTATGAACATGGAAATATCTGCACTGCCATCTGTATGAACATATAAATATCTACACCGCCATCTGTATTAAGATGGAGATATCTTCACCGTTATCTGTATAAACTTGGAAATATCTACACCGCTGTCTTTATAAACCTGGAAATATCTACACCGCTATCTGTATAAACATGGAAATATATACATCGCTACCTGTAAACATGGAAATATCAGCACCGCTATCTGTATGAACATGGAAATATCTACACCGCTATCTCTAAGAACATGGAAGTATCTACACCGCTATCTGCATGAACATGGAAATAGCTACACCGCTATCTGTACGAACATGGAAATATATACACTTCTATCTGTAGGAACATGAAAATATCTACACCGCTATCTGTATGAACATGGATATATCTACACAGCCATCTGGATGAACATGGAAATATCTACACCGCTATCTGTATGAACATGGAAATATCTACACCACTATCTGTGTAAATATGCATACATCTTCACCGCAATCTGTATAAACATGGAAATATCTACACATCTATCTGTATGAACATGGAAATATCTACACCGCTATCTGTTTGAACATGGAAATATCTACACCGCTATCTGTGTAAACATGCATACATCTTCACCGCTATCTGTATAAACATGGAAATATCTACACTGCTATCTGTATGAACATGGAAATATCTACAACGCTATCTGTATGAACATGGAAATATCTACACCGCTATCTGTTTTAACATGGAAATATCTAAACCGCTATCTGCATGAAAATGGAAATATCAACACTGCTATCTGTATATACATGGAAATATCTACACAGCTATCACTTTACACATGGAAATAACTACACCGCTATCTGTATGAACATGGAAATAAGTACACCGCCATCTGCATGAAGATGGAAATATCTGCACCGCCATCTTTATGAAGATATAAATATCTACAACCCCATCTATATTAAGATGGAGATATCTACACCGCTATCTGTATAAACTTGGAAATATCTACACCGCTATATGTATAAACATGGAAATATCTACACCGCTATCTGTATAAACATGGAAATATCTACACCGCTACCAGTATAAACATGGAAATATCAGCACCGCTATCTGTATGAACATGGAAATATCTACACCGCTATCTCTATGAACATGGAAATATCTACACCGCTATCTGTATGTACATGGAAATAGCTACACCGCTATCTGTATGAACATGGAAATATCTACACCACTACCTGTATGAAAATGGAAGTATCTACACCGCTATCTGTATGAACATGGATATATCTACACAGCCATCTGTATGAACATGGAAATATCTACACCGCTATCTGTGTAAATATGCATACATCTTCACTGCAATCTGTATAAAGATGGAAATATCTACACCGCTATCTGTATGAACATGGAAATATCTACACCGCTATCTGTTTGAACATGGAAATACCTACACCGCTATCTGTGTAAACATGCATACAACTTCACCGCTATCTGTATAAACATGGAAATATCTACACTGCTATCTGTATGCAAATGGAAATATCTACACCGCTATCTGTATGAACATGGAAATATGTACACGGCTACCTGTATGAACATGGAAATATCTACACCGCTATCTGTGTGAACATGGATATATCTACACAGCCATGTGGATGAACATGGAAATATCTACACCGCTATCTGTATGAACATGGAAATATCTACACCGTTATCTGTATGAACATGGACATAACTACACAGCCATCTGGATGAACATGGAAATATCTACACCGCTATCTGTATAAACATGGAAATATCTACACCGCTATCTGTATAAACATGGAAATATCTACACCGCTACCTGTATAAACATGGAAATATCAGCACCGCTATCTGTATGAACATAGAAATATCTACACCGCTATCTGTATGAACATGGAAATATCTACACCGCTATCTGTATGAACATGGAAATATCTACACCGCTATCTGTGTAAATATGCATACATCTTCACCGCAATCTGTATAAACATGGAAATACCTACGCCGCTACCTGTATGAACATGGAAATATCTACACCGCTATCTGTATGAACATGGAAATATCTACACTGCTATCTGTATGAACATGGAAATATCTACACCGCTATCTCTATGAACATGGAAATATCTACACCGCTATCTGTATGAACATGGAAATATCTACACCGCTATCAGTTTGAACATGGAAATATCTACACCGCTGTCTGCATGAAAATGGAAATATCTACACAGCTATCTGCATATACATGGAAATATCTACACAGCTATCTCTTTACACATGGAAATAACTACACCGCTATATAAACATGGAAATATCTACACCGCTATCTGTTTGAACATGGAAATATCTAAACTGCTATCTGCATGAAAATGGAAATATGTACACAGCTATCTGCATATATATGGAAATATCTACACAGCTATCTCTTTACACATGGAAATAACTACACCGCTATCTGTACGAACATGGAAATATCTTCACCGCCATTTGTATGAACATGGATATATCTACACAGCTATCTGGATGATCATGGAAATATCTACACCGCTATCTGTATGAACATGGAAATATCTTCACCGCCATCTGTATGAACATGGATATGTCTACACAGCCATCTGGATGAACATGGAAATATCTACACCACTACCTGTATGAACATGGAAAAATCTACACCGCTATCTGTATGAACATGGATATATCTACACAGCAATCTGGATGAACATGGAAATATCTTCACCGCTATCTGTATGAACATGAAAATATCTACACAGCTATCTGTGTAAATATGCATACATCTTCACCGCAATCTGTATAAACATGGAAATATCTTCACCGCTATCTGAATGAATATGGAAATGTCTACACCGCTATCTGTTTGATCATGGAAATATCTACACCGCTATCTGCATGAAAATGGAAATATCTACAGAGCTATCTGCATATACATGGAAATATCTACACAGGTATCTCTTTACACATGGAAATAACTACACCGCTATCTGTATGAACATGGAAATATCTACACCGCCATCTGTATGAACATGGAAATATCTGCACCGCCATCTGTATGAACATATAAATATCTACACGGCCATCTGTATTAAGATGGAGATATCTACACCGCTATCAGTATAAACATGGAAATATCTACACCGCTATCTGTATAAACATGGAAATATCAGCACCGCTATCTGTATGAACCTAGAAATATCAGCCCCTCTATCTGTATGAACATGGAAATACCTACACCGCTATCTGTATGAACATGGAAATATCTACACCGCTAGATGTATAAACATGGAATTATCTTCACTGCCATCTGTATGAACATGGATATGTCTACACAGCCATCTGGATGAACATGGAAATATCTACACCGCTATCTGTATGAACATGGAAATATCTGCACCGCCATCTGCATGTACATAGAAATATCTACTCCGCCATCTGTATTAAGATGGAGATATCTGCACCGCTACCTGTATAAACATGGAAATATCTACACCGCTATCTGTATAAACATGAAAATATCTACACCGCTATTTGTATAAACATGGAAATATCTACACTGCTACCTGTATAAACTTGGAAATATCAGCACCGCTATCTGTATGAACATGGAAATATCTACACCGCAATCTGTATTAACATGGAAATATCTACACCGCTAACTGTATGAACATGGATATATATACACCGCTATCTGTATGAACATGGAAATATCTACACCGCTATCTGTTTGAACATGGAAATATCTACACCGCTGTCTGCATGAAAATGGAAATATCTACACAGCTATCTGAATATACATGGAAATATCTACACAGCTATCTCTTTACACATGGAAATAACTACACCGCTATCTCTATAAACATGGAAATATCTTCACCGCCATCTGTATGAACATGGAAATATCTTCACAGCCATCTGTATGAACATATATATATGTACACCGCCATCTGTATTAAGAAGGAGATATCTACACCGCTATCTGTATAAACATGGAAATATCTACACCGCTATCTGTATAAACATGGAAATATCAGCACCGCTATCTGTATGAACATGGAAATATCTGCACCGCTATCTGTATGAACATGGAAATATCTACACCGCTATCTGTATGAACATGGAAATATATTCACCGCCATCTGTATGAACATGGATATATCTACACAGCCAACTGTATGAACATGGAAATATCTACACCGCTATCTGTATGAACATGGAAATATCTACACCGCTATCTGTATGAACATGGAAATATCTTCACCGCCATCTGTATGAACATGGATGTGTCTACACAGCCATCTGGATGAACATGGAAATATCTACACCGTGATCTGTATGAACATGGAAATATCTACACCGCTATCTGTGTAAACTTGCATACGTTTCACCGCTATCTGTATAAACATGGAAATATCTACACCGCTATCTGTATGAACATGGAAATATCTACACCGCTATCTGTTTGAACATGGAAATATCTAAACCGCTATCTGCATGAAAATAGAAATATATACACAGCTATCTGCTTATACATGGAAATATCTACAAACCTATCTCTTTACAAATGGAAATAACTAAACCGCTATCTCTATAAACATGGAAATATCTACACCGCCATCTGTATGAACATGGAAATATCTTCACCGCCATCTGTATGAACATGGATATGTCTACACAGCCATCTGGATGAACATGGAAATATCTACACTGCTATCTGCATGAACATGGAAATATCTACACCGCTATTTGTTTGAACATGGAAATATCTACACCGCTATCTGCATGAAAATGGAAATATCTACACTGCTACCTGCATATTCATGGAAATATCTACACAGCTATCTCTTTACACATGGAAATAACTACACCGCTATCTCTATGAACATGGAAATATCTACACCGCCATCTGTATGAACATGGAAATATCTGCACCGCCAACTGTATGAACATATAAATATCTACACCGCCATCTGTATTAAGTTGGAGATATCTACACCGCTATCTGTATAAACATGGAAATATCAGCACCGCTATATGTATGAACATGGAAATATCTACACCACTATCTGTATGAACATGGAATTATCTTCACCGCCATCTGTATGAACATGGATATATCTACACAGCCATCTGGATGAACATGGAAATATCTACACCGCTATCTGTATGAACATGGAAATAGCTACACAGCTATCTGTATGAACATGGAAATATCTACACCGCCATCTGTATGAACATGGATATTTCTACACCGCCATCTGTATGAACATGGAAATATCTGCACCGCCATCTGTATGAACATATAAATACACCGCCATCTGTATTAAGATGGAGATACCTACACCGCTATCTGTATAAACCTGGAAATATCTACACCGCTATCTGTATAAACATGGAAATATCTACACCGCTATCTGTATAAACATGGAAATATCTAAACTGCTACCTGTATAAACATGGAAATATCAGAACCGCTATCTGTATGAACATGGAAATATCTACACCGCTATCTGTATGAACATGGAAATATCTACACCGCTATCTGTATGAACATGGAAATAGCTACACAGCTATCTGTATGAACAAGGAAATATCTACACCACTACCTGTATGAACATGGAAATATCTACACCGCTATCTGTATGAACATGGATATATCTACACAGCCATCTGGATGAACATGGAAATATCTACACCGCTATCTGTATGAACGTTGAAATATGTACACTGCTATCTGTGTAAACATGCATACATCTTCAGCGCTATCTGTATAAACACAGAAATATCTACACCGCTATCTGTATGAACATGGAAATATCTACACCGCTATCTCTTTGAACATGGAAATATCTAAACCGCTATCTGCATGAAAATGGAAATATCTGCACAGCAATTTGCATATACATGGAAATATCTGCACAGCTATCTCTTTACACATGGAAATAACTACACCGCTATCTGTATGAACATGGAATTATCTACACCGCCATCTGTATGAACATGGAAATATCTGCACCGCCAACTGTATGAACATATAAATATCTACACTGCCATCTTTATTAAGATGGAGATATCTACACCGCTATCTGTATAAACATGGAAATATCTACACCGCTATCTGTATAAACATGGAAATATCTACACCGCTACCTGTATAAACATGGAAATATCAGCACCGCTATCTGTATGAACATGGAAATATCTACACCGCTATCTGTATGAACATGGAAATATCTACACCGCTATCTGTATGAACATGGAAATATCTACACCGCTATCTGTATGAACATGGAAATATCTACACCGCTATCTGTTTGAACATGGAAATATCTACACCGCTGTCTGCATGAAAATGGAAATACCTACACAGCGATCTGCATATACATGGAAATATCTACAAAGCTATATCTTTACACATGGAAATAACTACAGCGCTATCTCTATAAACATGGAAATATATACTACACCATCTGTATGAACATGGAAATATCTGCACCGCCATCTGTATGAACATATAAATATCTACACCGCCATCTATATTAAGATGGAGATATCTACACCGCTATCTGTATATACTTGGAAATATCTACACCGCTATCTGTATAAACATGGAAATAACTACACGGCTATCTGTATAAACATGGAAATATCTACACCGCTACCTGTATAAACATTTAAATATCTACACCACTATCTGCATGAAAATGGAAATACCTACACAGCGATCTGCATATACATGGAAATATCTACAAAGCTATATCTTTACACATGGAAATAACTACAGCGCTATCTCTATAAACGTGGAAATATATACTCCACCATCTGTATGAACATGGAAATATCTGCACCGCCATCTGTATGAACATATAAATATCTACACCGCCATCTATATTAAGATGGAGATATCTACACCGCTATCTGTATAAACTTGGAAATATCTACACGGCTATCTGTATAAACATGGAAATATCTACACAGCTATCTGTATAAACATGGAAATATCTACACCGCTACCTGTATAAACATTTAAATATCAGCACCGCTATCTGTATGAACATGGAAATACCTACACCGCTATCTCTATGAACATGGAAATATCTACACCACTATCTGTATGAACATGGAAATAGCTACACCGCTATCTGAATGAACATGGAAATATCTACACCACTACCTGTATGAACATGGAAATATCTACACCTCTATCTCTATGAACATGGATATATCTACACAGCCATCTGGATGAACATGGAAATATCTACACCGCTATCTGTTTGAACATGTAAATATCTACACCGCTATCTGCATGAAAGTGGAAATATCTACACAGCTATCTGCATATACATGGAAATATCTACACAGCTATCTGTATAAACATGGAAATATCAGCACCGCTATCTGTATGAATATGAAAATATCTACACCGCTATCTGTATGAACATGGAAATATCTACACCGCTATCTGTATGAACATGGAAATATCTACACCTCTATCTGTATGAACATGGAAATATCTACACCGCTATCGGTTTGAACATGGAAATATCTACACCGCTATCTGTATGAACATGGAAATACCTTCACCGCCATCTGTATGAACATGGATATGTCTACTCAGCCATCTAGATGAACATGGAAATATCTACACCGCAATCTGTATGAACATGGAAATATCTACACTGCTATCTGTGTAAACATGCATACATCATCACCGCTATCTGTATAAACATGGAAATATCTACACCGCTATCTGTATGAACTTGGAAATATCTACACCGCTATCTGTTTGAACATGGAAATATCTAAACCGCTATCTGCATGAAAATAGAAATATCTACAGAGCTATCTGCATATACATGGAAATACCTACACATCTATCTCTTTACACATGGAAATAACTACACCGCTATCTGTATGAACATGGAAATATCTACACCGCCATCTGTATGAACATGGAAATATCTGCACCGCCATCTGTATGAACATATAAATAACTACACGGCAATCTGTATTAAGATAGAAATATCTACACCGCTGTCTGTATAAACATGGAAATATCTACACCGCTATCTGTATGAACATAGAAATATCTACACCGCTATCTCTATGAACATGGAAATATCTACACCGCTATCTGTATGAACATGGAAATAGCTACAAGGCTATCTGTATGAACATGGAAATATCTACACCACTATCTGTATGAACATGGAAATATCTACACCGCCATCTGTACGAACATGGATATATCTACACAGCCATCTGGATGAACATGGAAATATCTACACCGCTATCTGCATGAACATGGAAATATCTACACCGCTATCTGTGTAAATATGCATACATCTTCGCAATCTGTATAAGCATGGAGATATCTACACCGCTATCTGTATGAACATGGAAATAGCTACACAGCTATCTGTATGAACATGGAAATATCTACACCGCTATCTGTATGAAGATGGAAATATCTACACTGCTATCTGTATGAACATGGAAATATCTACACCGCTATCTGTATGAACATGGATATATCTACAAAACCATCTGGATGAACATGGAAATATCTACACCGCTATCTGTATGAACGTGGAAATAGCTACACCGCTATCTGTTTGAACATGGAAATATCTAAACCGCTATCTGCATGAAAATGGAAATATCTACACAGCTATCTGCATATACATGGAAATATCTGCACAGCTATCTCTTTACACATGGAAATAACTACACCGCTATCTGTATGAACATGGAAATATCTGCACAGCCATCTGTATGAACATATAAATATCTACACCGCCATCTGTATTAAGATGGAGATATCTACACCGCTATCTGTATGAACATGGATATGTCTACACAGCCATCTGGATGAACATGGAAATATCTACACCGCTATCTGTATGAACATGGAAACATATACACCGCTATCTGTATGAACATGGAAATATCTACACCGCTATCTGTATGAACATGGAAATATCTACACCGCTATCTGTATGAACATGGAAATATATACACCGCTATCTGTATGAACATGGAAATATCTACACCGCTATCTGTTTGAACATGGAAATATCTACACCGCTGTCTGCATGAAAATGGAAATATCTACACAGCTATCTGCATATACATGGAAATATCTACATAGCTATCTCTTTACACATGGAAATAACTACACCGCTATCTCTAAAAACATGGAAATATCTACACCGCCATCTGTATGAACATGGAAATATCTTCACTGCCATCTGTATGAACATATAAATATCTACACCGCCATCTGTATTAAGGAGATATCTACACCGCTACCTGTATAAACATGGAAATATCTACACCGCTATCTGTATAAACATGGAAATATCTACACCGCTATCTGTATAAAAATGGAAATATCAGCACGGCTATCTGTATGAACATGGAAATATCTGCACCGCCATCTGTATGAACATGGAAATATCTACACCGCTATCTGTGTGAACATGGAGATAACTACACGGCTATCTGTATGAACATGGAAATATCTACACCGCCATCTGTATGAACATGGAAATATCTGCACCGCCATGGGTATGAACATATAAATATCTGCACCGCCATCTGTATTAAGAAGGAGATATATACAACGCTATCTGTATAAACATCGAAATATCTACACTGCTATCTGTATAAACATGGAAATATCTACACCGCTATCTGTATAAACATGGAAATATCTACACCGCTACGTGTATAAACATGGAAATAACAGCACCGCTATCAGAATGAACATGGAAATATCTACACAGCCATCTGTATGAACATGGAAATAACTTCACAGCCATCAGTATGAACATGGATATATCTACACAGCCATCTGTATGATCATGGAAATATCTACACCGCTATCTGTATGAACATGGAAATATCTTCACCGCCATCTGTATGAACATGGATATGTCTAAACAGCCATCTGGATGAACATGGAAATATCTACACCGCGATCTGTATGAACTTGGAAATATCTGCACTGCCATCTGTATGAAAATATAAATATCTACACCGCCATCTGTATTAAGATGGAGATATCTTCACCGCTATCTGTATAAACTTGGAAATATCTACACCGCTATCTGTATAAACATGGAAATACCTACACCGCTACCTGTATAAACATGGAAATATCAGCACTGCTATCTGTATGAACCTGGAAATATCTACACCGCTATATCAATGAACATGGAAATATCTACACCGCTATCTGTATGAACATGGATATATCTACACAGCCATCTGGATGAACATGGAAATATCTACACCGCTATCTGCATGAACATGGAAATATCTACACAGCTATTTGTGTAAACATGCATACATCTTCACCGCAATCTGCAAAAGCATGGAAATAGCTACACCGCTATCTGAATGAACATGGAAATATCTACAACGCTATCTGTTTGATCATGGAAATATCTAAAACGCTATCAGCATGAAAATGGAAATATCTACACCGCTATCTGCATATACATGGAAATATCTACAAAGCTATCTCTTTACACATGGAAATAACTACACCGCTATCTGTATGAACATGGAAATAACTAAACAGCCACCTCTATGAACACGGAAATATCTGCACCGCCATCTGTATGAACATATAAATATCTACACCGCCATCTGTATTAAGAAGGAGATATCTACAATGCTATCTGTATAAACATGGATATATCTACACCGCTCTCTGTATAAACATGGAAATATCTACACTGCTACCTGTATAAACATGGAAATATCTAAACCGCTACCTGTATAAACATGGAAATATCAGCACCGCTATCTGTATGAACATGGAAATATCAGCCCCTCTATCTGTATGAACATGGAAATATCTACACCGCTATCTCTATGAACATGGAAATATCTACACCGCTATCTGTTTGAACATGAAAATCTCTAAACCGCTATCTGCATGAAAATGGAAATATCCACACAGCTATCTGCATATACATGGAAATATCTACACAGCTATCTCTTTACACATGGAAATAACTACACCGCTATCTGTATGAACATGGAAATATCTTCACCGCCATCTGTATGAACATGGATATATCTTCACAGCCTCCTGGATGAACATGGAAATATCTACACTGCTATCTGTATGAACATGGAAATATCTGCACTGCTATCTGTATGAACATGGAAATACATACACCGCTATCTGTATGAACATGGAAATAGCTACACCGCTTTCTGTATGAACATGGAAATATCTACACCGCTATCTGTTTGAACATGGAAATATCTACACCGCTGTCTGCATGAAAATGGAAATATCTACACAGCTATCTGCATATACATGGAAATATCAACACAGCTATCTCTTTACACATGGAAATAACTACACCCCTATATAAACATGGAAATATCTACACCGCCATCTGTATGAACATGGAAATATCTGCACCGCCATCTGTATGAACATATAAACATCTACACCGCCATCTGTATTAAGAAGGACATATCTACAACGCTATCTGTATAAACATGGAAATATCTACACCGCTATCTGTATAAACATGGAAACATCTACACCGCTATCTGCATAAACATGAAAATATTGACACCGCTACCTGTATAAACATGGAAATATCAGCACCGCTGTCGGTATGAACATGGAAATATCTACACCGCTATCTGTATGAACATGGAAATATCTACACCGCTATCTGTGTAAACATGGAAATATCTTCACCGCCATCTGTTTGAACATGGATATGTCTACACAGCCATCTGGATGAACATGGAAATATCTACACCGCGATCTGTATGAACATGGAAATATCTACACCGCTATCTGGGTAAACATGCATACATCTTCACCGCTATCTGTATAAACATGGAAATATCTACACCGCTATCTGTATGAATATGGAAATATCTACACCGCTATCTGTTTGAACATCTAAATATCTAAACCGCTATCTGCATGAAAATAGAAATATCTACACAGCTATCTGCATATACATGGAAATATCTACAAAGCTATCTCTATACACATGGAAATAACTACACCGCTATCTCTATAAACATGGAAATATCTACAGTGCCATCTGTATGAACGTGGAAATATCTGCACTGCCATCTGTATGAAGATATAAATATCTACACCCCAATCTATATTAAGATGGAGATATCCACACCGCTATATGTATAAACATGGAAATATCTACACCGCTATATGTATAAACATGGAAATATCTACACCGCTATCTGTATAAACATGGAAATATCTACACCGCTATCTGTATGAACATGGATATATCTACACAGCCATCTGGATGAACATGGAAATATCTACACCGCTATCTGTATGAATATGGAAATATCTACACCGCTATCTGTGTAAATATGCATACATCTTCACCGCAATCTGTATAAACATGGAAATATCTACACCGCTATCTGTGTGAACATGGAAATATCTACACCGCTATCTGTTTGAACATGGAAATATCTACACCGGTATCTGCATGAAAATGGAAATATCTACAGAGCTATCTGCATATACATAGAAATATCTACACAGCTTTCTCTTTACACATGGAAATAACTACACCGCTATCTGTATGAACATGGAAATATCTACACCGCCATCTGTATGAACATGGAAATATCTGCACCGCCATCTGTATGAACATATAAATATCTACACGGCCATCTGTATTAAGATGGAGATATCTACACCGCTATTTGTATAAACATGGAAATATCTACACCGCTATCTGTATAAACATGGAAATATCTACCCCGCTACCTGTATAAACATGGAAATATCAGCACCGCTATCTGTATGAACATGGAAATATCTACACCACTATCTGTATGAACTTGGAAATATCTACACCGCTATCTGTATGAACATGGAATTATCTTCACCGCCATCTGTATGAACATGGATATATCTACACAGACATCTGGATGAACATGGAAATATCTACACCGCTATCTGTATGAACATGGAAATAGCTACACAGCTATCTGTATGAACATGGAAATATCTACACCGCTATCTGTATGAACAGGGAAATATCTACACTGCTATCTGTATGAACATGGAAATATCTACACCGCTATCTGTATGAACATGGATATATCTACACAACCATCTGGATGAACATGGAAATATCTACACCGCTATCTGTATGAACGTGGAAATATCTACACTGCTATCTGTATGAACATGGAAATATCTGCACTGCTATCTGTATGAACATGGAAATACATACACCGCTATCTGTATGAACATGGAAATAGCTACACCGCTTTCTGTATGAGCATGGAAATATCTACACCGCTATCTGTATGGACATGGAAATATCTACACCGCTATCTGTATGAA
Source organism: Gorilla gorilla gorilla (assembly GCF_029281585.2). Lineage (NCBI taxonomy): Eukaryota > Metazoa > Chordata > Mammalia > Primates > Hominidae > Gorilla > Gorilla gorilla. The sequence continues at coordinate 81,903,584 of NC_073245.2, read as the reverse complement.
CATGGAAATAACTTCACCGCCATCAGTATGAACATGGATATATCTACACAGCCATCTGTAGGATCATGGAAATATCTACACCGCTATCTGTTTGAACATGGAAATATCTACACCGCTGTCTGCATGAAAATGGAAATATCTACACAGCTATCTGCATATACATGGAAATATCAACACAGCTATCTCTTTACACATGGAAATAACTACACCCCTATATAAACATGGATATATCTACACCGCCATCTGTAAGAACATGGAAATATCTGCACCGCCATCTGTATGAACATATAAACATCTACACCGCCATCTGTATTAAGAAGGAGATATCTACAACGCTATCTGTATAAACATGGAAATATCTACACCGCTATCTGTATAAACATGGAAACATCTACACCGCTATCTGCATAAACATGAAAATATCGACACCGCTACCTGTATAAACATGGAAATATCAGCACCGCTGTCGGTATGAACATGGAAATATCTACACCGCTATCTGTATGAACATGGAAATATCTACACCGCTATCTGTGTAAACATGGAAATATCTTCACCGCCATCTGTTTGAACATGGATATGTCTACACAGCCATCTGGATGAACATGGAAATATCTACACCGCGATCTGTATGAACATGGAAATATCTACACCGCTATCTGGGTAAACATGCATACATCTTCACCGCTATCTGTATAAACATGGAAATATCTACACCGCTATCTGTATGAACATGGAAATATCTACACCGCTATCTGTTTGAACATCTAAATATCTAAACCGCTATCTGCATGAAAATAGAAATATCTACACAGCTATCTGCATATACATGGAAATATCTACAAAGCTATCTCTATACACATGGAAATAACTACACCGCTATCTCTATAAACATGGAAATATCTACAGTGCCATCTGTATGAACGTGGAAATATCTGCACTGCCATCTGTATGAAGATATAAATATCTACACCCCCATCTATATTAAGATGGAGATATCTACACCGCTATCTGTATAAACTTGGAAATATCTACACCGCTATATGTATAAACATGGAAATATCTACACCGCTATCTGTATAAACATGGAAATATCTACACCGCTATCTGTATGAACATGGATATATCTACACAGCCATCTGGATGAACATGGAAATATCTACACCGCTATCTGTATGAACATGGAAATATCTACACTGCTATCTGTGTAAATATGCATACATCTTCACCGCAATCTGTATAAACATGGAAATATCTACACCGCTATCTGTGTGAACATGGAAATATCTACACCGCTATCTGTTTGAACATGGAAATATCTACACCGGTATCTGCATGAAAATGGAAATATCTACAGAGCTATCTGCATATACATAGAAATATCTACACAGCTTTCTCTTTACACATGGAAATAACTACACCGCTATCTGTATGAACATGGAAATATCTACACCGCCATCTGTATGAACATGGAAATATCTGCACCGCCATCTGTATGAACATATAAATATCTACACGGCCATCTGTATTAAGATGGAGATATCTACACCGCTATTTGTATAAACATGGAAATATCTACACCGCTATCTGTATAAACATGGAAATATCTACCCCGCTACCTGTATAAACATGGAAATATCAGCACCGCTATCTGTATGAACATGGAAATATCTACACCACTATCTGTATGAACATGGAAATATCTACACCGCTATCTGTATGAACATGGAATTATCTTCACCGCCATCTGTATGAACATGGATATATCTACACAGACATCTGGATGAACATGGAAATATGTACACCGCTATCTGTATGAACATGGAAATAGCTACACAGCTATCTGTATGAACATGGAAATATCTACACCGCTATCTGTATGAACAGGGAAATATCTACACTGCTATCTGTATGAACATGGAAATATCTACACCGCTATCTGTATGAACATGGATATATCTACACAACCATCTGGATGAACATGGAAATATCTACACCGCTATCTGTATGAACGTGGAAATAGCTACACCGCTATCTTTTTGAACATGGAAATATCTAAACCGCTATCTGCATGAAAATGGAAATATCTACACAGCTATCTGCATATACCTGGAAATATCTGCACAGCTATCTCTTTACACATGGAAATAACTGCACCTCTATCTGTATGAACATGGAAATATCTGCACAGCCATCTGTATGAACATATAAAGGTCTACACCGCCATCTGTACTAAGATGGAGATATCTACACCGCTATCTGTATAAACATGGAAATGTCTACACCGCTATCTGTATAAACATGGAAATATCAGCACCGCTATCTGTATGAACATGGAAATATCAGCCCCTCTATCTGTATGAACATGGAAATATCAACACCGCTATCTGTATGAACATGGAAATATCTACACCGCTAGATGTATGAACATGGAATTATCTTCACCGCCATCTGTGTGAACATGGATATGTCTACACAGCCATCTGGAGGAACATGGAAATATCTACACCGCTATCTGTATGAACATGGAAATAGCTACTCCGCTATCTGTATGAACATGGAAATATCTGCACCGCCATCTGTATGAACATATAAATATCTACACCGCCATCTGTATTAAGATGGAGATATCTATACCGCTATCTGTATAAACATGGAAATATCTACACTGCTATCTGTATAAACATGGAAATATCTACACCACTATCTGTATAAACATGGAAATATCTACACCGCTACCTGTATAAACATGGAAATATCAGCACCGCTATCTGTATGAACATGGAAATATCTACACCGCTATCTGTATGAACATTGAAATATCTACACCGCTATCTGTATGAACATGGAAATATCTAAACTGCTATATGTATGAACATGGAAATATCTACACCACTATCTGTTTGAACATGGAAATATCTACACCACTGTCTGCATGAAAATGTAAATATCTACACAGAAATCTGTATATACATGGAAATATCTACACAGCTATCTCTTTACACATGGAAATATCTACACCGCTATCTTTAAAAATATGGAAATATCTACACCGCCATCTGTATGAACATGGAAATATCCGCACCGCCATCTGTATGAACATATAAATATCTACACCGCCATCTGTATTAAGAAGGAGATATCTGCACCGATATCTGTATAAACCTGGAAATATCTACACCGCTATCTGTATAAACATGGAAATATCTACCCCGCTATCTGTGTAAACATGGAAATATCTACACCGCTACCTGTATAAACATGGAAATAGCACAGTTATCTGTATGAATATGGAATTATCTACACCGCTATCTGTACGAACATGGAAATATATACACCGCTGTCTGTATGAACATGGAAATAGCTACACCGCTATCTGAACATGGAAATGTCTACACCACTATCTGTATGAACGTGGAAATAACTACACCGCTATCTGTATGAACATGGATATATCTACACAGCCATCTGGATGGACATGGAAATATCTAAACCGCTATCTGTATGAACATGGAAATATCTACACCGCTATCTGTGTAAATATGCATACATCTTCACCGCTATCTGTATAAACATGGAAATATCTACACCGCTATCTGTATGAACATGGAAATATCTACACCTCTGTTTGAACTTGGAAATATCTAAACCGCTATCTGCATGAAAATGGAAATATCTACAGAGCTATCTGCATATACATGGAAATATCTACACAGCTGTCTCTTTACCAACGGCAATAACTACACCGCTATCTGTATGAACATGGAAATATCTGCACCGCCATCTGTATGAACATATAAATATCTACACCGCCATCTGTATTAAGATGGAGATATCTACACCGCTATCTGTATGAACATGGATATGACTACAAAGCCATCTGGATGAACATGGAAATATCTACACCGCTGTCTGTATGAACATGGAAATATCTACACCGCTATCTGTTTGAACATGGAAATATCTACACCGCTGTCTGCATGAAAATGGAAATATCTACACAGATATCTGCATATACATGGAAATATCTACACAGCTATCTCTTTACACATGGAAATAACTACACCGCTATCTCTAAAAACATGGAAATATCTACACCGCCATCTGTATGAACATGGAAATATCTTCACTGCCATCTGTATGAACATATAAATATCTACACCGCCATCTGTATTAAGGAGATATCTACACAGTTATCTGTATAAACATGGAAATATCTACACCGCTATGTGTATAAACATGGAAATATCTACACCTCTATCAGTATAAAAATGGAAATATCAGCACCGCTATCAGTATGAACATGGAAATATCTGCACCGCCATCTGTATGAACATGGAAATATCTACACCGCTATCTGTGTGAACATGGAGATATCTACACCGCTATCTGTATGAACATGGAAATATCTACACCGCCATCTGTATGAACATGGAAATATCTGCACCGCCATGTGTATGAACATATAAATATCTGCACCGCCATCTTTATTAAGAAGGAAATATCTACACCGCTATCTGTATAAACATCGAAATATCTACACTGCTATCTGTATAAACATGGAAATATCTACACCGCTATCTGTATAAACATGGAAATATCTACACCGCTACGTGTATAAACATGGAAATATCAGCACCGCTATCAGTATGAACATGGAAATATCTACACCGCTATCTGTATGAACATGGAAATATCTACACCGCTATCTGTATGAACATGGAAATAACTTCACCGCCAAAAGTATGAACATGGATATATCTACACAGCCATCTGTATGATCACGGAAATATCTACACCGCTATATGTATGAACATGGAAATATCTACACCGCTATCTGTATGAACATGGAAATATCTTCACCGCCATCTGTATGAACATGGATATGTCTACACAGCCATCTGGATGAACATGGAAATATCTACACCGCGATCTGTATGAACATGGAAATATCTGCACTGCCATCTGTATGAACATATAAATATCTACACCGCCATCTGTATTAAGATGGAGATATCTTCACCGCTATCTGTATAAACTTGGAAATATCTACACCGCTATCTGTATAAACATGGGAATACCTACACTGCTACCTGTATAAACATGGAAATATCAGCACTGCTATCTGTATGAACCTGGAAATATCTACACCGCTATATCAATGAACATGGAAATATCTACACCGCTATCTGTATGAACATGGATATATCTACACAGCCATCTGGATGAACATGGAAATATGTACACCGCTATCTGCATGAACATGGAAATATCTACACCGCTATTTGTGTAAACATGCATACATCTTCACCGCAATCTGCAAAAGCATGGAAATAGCTACACCGCTATCTGAATGAACATGGAAATATCTACAACGCTATCTGTTTGATCATGGAAATATCTAAACCGCTATCAGCATGAAAATGGAAATATCTACACAGCTATCTGCATATACATGGAAATATCTACACAGCTATCTCTTTACACATGGAAATAACTACACCGCTATCTGTATGAACATGGAAATATCTAAACAGCCATCTGTATGAACACGGAAATATCTGCACCGCAATCTGTATGAACATATAAATATCTACACCGCCATCTGTATTAAGAAGGAGATATCTACAACGCTATCTGTATAAACATGGATATATCTACACTGCTCTCTGTATAAACATGGAAATATCTACACTGCTACCAGTACAAACATGGAAATATCTAATCCGCTACCTGTATAAACATGGAAATATCAGCACAGCTATCTGTATGAACATGGAAATATCAGCCCCTCTATCTGTATGAACATGGAAATATCTACACCGCTATCTCTATGAACATGGAAATATCTACACCGCTATCTGTTTGAACATGAAAATCTCTAAACCGCTATCTGCATGAAAATGGAAATATCCACACAGCTATCTGCATATACATGGAAATATCTACACAGCTATCTCTTTACACATGGAAATAACTACACCGCTATCTGTATGAACATGGAAATATCTTCACCGCCATCTGTATGAACATGGATATATCTTCACAGCCTCCTGGATGAACATGGAAATATCTACACTGCTATCTGTATGAACATGGAAATATTTGCACTGCTATCTGTATGAACATGGAAATATATACACCGGTATCTGTATGAACATGGAAATAGCTACACCGCTATCTGTATGAACATGGAAATATCTACACCGCTATCTGTATGGACATGGAAATATCTTCACCGCCATCGGTATGAACATGGATATATCTACGCAGCCATCTGGATGAACATGGAAATATCTACACCGCTATCTGTATGAACATGGAAATATCTACACCGCTATCTGTATGAACATGGATATATCTACACAGCACTCTGTATGAACATGGAAATCTCCACACCGCTATCTGTGTAAACATGCATACATCTTCACCGCTGTCTGTAAAAACTTGGAAATATCTACACCGCTATCTGTATGAACATGGAAATATCTACACCGCTATCTGTTTGAACATGAAAATCTCTAAACCGCTATCTGCATGAAAATGGAAATATCCACACAGCTATCTGCATATACATGGAAATATCTACACAGCTATCTCTTTACACATGGAAATAACTACACCGCTATCTGTATGAACATGGAAATATCTTCACCGCCATCTGTATGAACATGGATATATCTTCACAGCCTCCTGGATGAACATGGAAATATCTGCACCGCCATCTGTATGAACATATAAATATCTACACCGCCATCTGTATTAAGATGGAGATATCTACTGCTATCTGAATAAACATGGAAATATCTACACTGCTACCTGTATAAACATGGAAACATCAGCACCGCTATCTGCATAAACATGGAAATATCAGCACCGCTATCTGTATGAACATGGAAATATCTACACCGCTATCTGTATGAACATGGAAATATCTACACCGCTATCTGTATGAACATGGAAATATCTACACCGCTATCTGTATGAAAATGGAAATAACTACACCGCTATCTGTTTGAACATGTAAATATCTACACCGCTATCTGTATGAAAATGGAAATATCTACAAAGCTATCGGCATATACATGGAAATATCTGCACAGCTATCTCTTTACACATGGAAATAACTACACCGCTATATCTATAAACATGGAAATATCTACACCGCCATCTGTATGAACATGGAAATATCTTCACTGCCATCTGTATGAACATATAAATATCTACACTTCCATCTGTATTATGGAGATATCTACACCGCTATCTGTATAAACATGGAAATATCTACACCGCTATCTGTATAAACATGGAAATATCTACACCGCTATCTGTATAAAAATGGAAATATCAGCACCGCTATCAGTATGAACATGGAAATTTCTGCACCGCCATCTGTATGAACATGGAAATATCTACACCGCTATCTGTGTGAACATGGAGATATCTACACCGCTATCTGTATGAACATGGAAATATCTACACCGCCATCTGTATGAACATGGAAATATCTGCACTGCCATCTGTATGAACATATGAATATCTACACCGCCATCTGTATTAAGATGGAGATATCTTCACCGCTATCTGTATAAACTTGGAAATATCTACACCGCTACCTGTATAAACATGGAAATATCTACACTGCAATCTCAATGAACATGGAAATATCTACACCGCTATCTGTATGAACATGGATATATCTACACAGCCATCTGCATGAACATGGAAATATCTACACCGCTATTTGTGTAAACATGCATACATTTTCACCGCAATCTGCAAAAGCATGGAAATAGCTACACCGCTATCTGAATGAACATGGAAATATCTGCACCGCTATCTGTTTGATCATGGAAATATGTAAACCGCTATCAGCATGAAAATGGAAATATCTACACCGCTATCTGCATATACATGGAAATATCTACACAGCTATCTCTTTACACATGGAAATAACTACACCGCTATCTGTATGAACATGGAAATATCTACACAGCCATCTGTATGAACATGGAAATATCTGCACCGCCATCTGTATGAACATATAAATATCTACACCGCCATCTGTATTAAGAAGGAGATATCTACACACCTATCTGTATAAACATGGATATATCTACACCGCTCTCTGTATAAACATGGAAATATCTACACTGCTACCTGTATAAACATGGAAATATCTAAACCGCTACCTGTATAAACATGGAAATAGCACCGCAATCTGTATGAACATGGAAATATCAGCCCCTCTATCTGTATGAACATGGAAATATCTACACCGCTATCTCTATAAACATGGAAATATCTACACCGCTATCTGTTTGAACATGGAAATATCTAAACCGCTATCTGCATGAAAATGGAAATATCCACACAGCTATCTGCATAGACATGGAAATATCTACACAGCTATCTCTTTACACATGGAAATAACTACACCGCTATCTGTATGAACATGGAAATATCTACACCGCTATCTGTGTGAACATAGAAAAATCTACACCGCTACCTGTATGAACATGGAAATATCTATACCGCTATCTGTATGAACACGGAAATATCTACACCGCTGTCTGTATGAACATGGAAATATCTACACCGATATCTGAACATGGAAATATCTACACCGCCATCTGTATGAACATGGAAATATCTGCACCGCCATCTGTATGAACATATAAATATCTACACCAACATCTGTATTAAGATGGAGATATCTATACCGCTATCTGTATTAACATGGAAATATCTGCACCGCTATCTGTATGAACATGGAAATATCTACACCGCTATCTGTGTAAACATGCATACATCTTCACCACTATCTGTATAAACATGGAAATATCTACACCGCTATCTGTATGAACATGGAAATATCTACACCGCTCTCTCTATGAACATGGAAATATCTACACCGCTATCTGTTTGAACATGGAAATATCTAAAACGCTACCTGCATGAAAATGGAAATGTCTACATAGCTATCTGCATATACATGGAAATATCTACACAGCTATCTCTTTACACACGGAAATAACTACACCGCTATCTGTATGAACATGGAAATATCTTCACCGCCATCTGTATGAACATGGATATATCAACAGAGCCATCTGGATGAACATGGAAATATCTACACCGCTATCTGTATAAACATGCATACATCTTCACCGCTATCTGTATAAACATGGAAATATCTACACTTCTATCTGCATGAACATGGAAATATCTACACCGCTATCTGAACATGGAAATATCTACACCGCTATCTGCATGAAAATGGAAATATCTACACAGCGATCTGCATATACATGGAAATATCTACAAAGCTATCTCTTTACACATGGAAATAACTACAGCGCTATCTCTATATGCATGCAAATATCTACACTGCCATCTGTATGAACATGGAAATATCTGCACCGACATCTGTATGAAGATATAAATATCTACACCCCAATGTATATTAAGATGGAGATATCTACACCGCTATATGTATAAACATGGAAATATCTACACGGCTATCTGTATAAACATAGAAATATCTACACCGCTATCTGTATAAACATGGAAATATTTACACCGCTACCTGTATAAACATGGAAATATCAGCACCGCTATCTGTATGAACACGGAAATATCTGCACCGCTATCTCTATGAACATGGAAATATCTACACCGCTATCTGTATGAACATGGAAATAGCTACACCGCTATCTGTATGAACATGGAAATATCTACACCACTACCTGTATGAACATGGAAATATCTACAACGCTATCTGTATGAACATGGATATATCTACACAGCAATCTGGATGAACATGGAAATATCTTCACCGCTATCTGTATGAACATGAAAATATCTACACCGCTATCTGTGTAAATATGCATACATCTTCACCGCAATCTGTATAAACATGGAAATATCTTCACCGCTATCTGAATGAATATGGAAATGTCTACACCGCTATCTGTTTGATCATGGAAATATCTACACCGCTATCTGCATGAAAATGGAAATATCTACAGAGCTATCTGCATATACATGGAAATATCTACACAGGTATCTCTTTACACATGGAAATAACTACACCGCTATCTGTATGAACATGGAAATATCTACACCGCCATCTGTATGAACATGGAAATATCTGCACCGCCATCTGTATGAACATATAAATATCTACACGGCCATCTGTATTAAGATGGAGATATCTACACCGCTATCAGTATAAACATGGAAATATCTACACCGCTATCTGTATAAACATGGAAATATCAGCACCGCTATCTGTATGAACCTAGAAATATCAGCCCCTCTATCTGTATGAACATGGAAATACCTACACCGCTATCTGTATGAACATGGAAATATCTACACCGCTAGATGTATAAACATGGAATTATCTTCACTGCCATCTGTATGAACATGGATATGTCTACACAGCCATCTGGATGAACATGGAAATATCTACACCGCTATCTGTATGAACATGGAAATATCTGCACCGCCATCTGCATGTACATAGAAATATCTACTCCGCCATCTGTATTAAGATGGAGATATCTGCACCGCTACCTGTATAAACATGGAAATATCTACACCGCTATCTGTATAAACATGAAAATATCTACACCGCTATTTGTATAAACATGGAAATATCTACACTGCTACCTGTATAAACTTGGAAATATCAGCACCGCTATCTGTATGAACGTGGAAATATCTACACCGCAATCTGTATTAACATGGAAATATCTACACCGCTAACTGTATGAACATGGATATATATACACCGCTATCTGTATGAACATGGAAATATCTACACCGCTATCTGTTTTAACATGGAAATATCTACACCGCTGTCTGCATGAAAATGGAAATATCTACACAGCTATCTGAATATACATGGAAATATCTACACAGCTATCTCTTTACACATGGAAATAACTACACCGCTATCTCTATAAACATGGAAATATCTTCACCGCCATCTGTATGAACATGGAAATATCTTCACAGCCATCTGTATGAACATATATATATGTACACCGCCATCTGTATTAAGAAGGAGATATCTACACCGCTATCTGTATAAACATGGAAATATCTACACTGCTATCTGTATAAACATGGAAATATCAGCACCGCTATCTGTATGAACATGGAAATATCTGCACCGCTATCTGTATGAACATGGAAATATCTACACCGGTATCTGTATGAACATGGAAATGTATTCACCGCCATCTGTATGAACATGGATATATCTACACAGCCAACTGTATGAACATGGAAATATCTACACCGCTATCTGTATGAACATGGAAATATCTACACCGCTATCTGTATGAACATGGAAATATCTTCACCGCCATCTGTATGAACATGGATGTGTCTACACAGCCATCTGGATGAACATGGAAATATCTACACCGCGATCTGTATGAACATGGAAATATCTACACCGCTATCTGTGTAAACTTGCATACGTTTCACCGCTATCTGTATAAACATGGAAATATCTACACCGCTATCTGTATGAACATGGAAATATCTACACCGCTATCTGTTTGAACATGGAAATATCTAAACCGCTATCTGCATGAAAATAGAAATATATACACAGCTATCTGCATATACATGGAAATATCTACAAACCTATCTCTTTACAAATGGAAATAACTAAACCGCTATCTCTATAAACATGGAAATATCTACACCGCCATCTGTATGAACATGGAAATATCTGCACTGCCATCTGTATGAACATATAAATATCTACACCGCCATCTGTATTAAGATGGAGATATCTTCACTGTTATCTGTATAAACTTGGAAATATCTACACCGCTGTCTTTATAAACCTGGAAATATCTACACCGCTATCTGTATAAACATGGAAATATATACATCGCTACCTGTAAACATGGAAATATCAGCACCGCTATCTGTATGAACATGGAAATATCTACACCGCTATCTCTAAGAACATGGAAGTATCTACACCGCTATCTGCATGAACATGGAAATAGCTACACCGCTATCTGTACGAACATGGAAATATATACACTTCTATCTGTATGAACATGAAAATACCTACACCGCTATCTGTATGAACATGGATATATCTACACAGCCATCTGGATGAACATGGAAATATCTACACCGCTATCTGTATGAACATGGAAATATCTACACCACTATCTGTGTAAATATGCATACATCTTCACCGCAATCTGTATAAACATGGAAATATCTACACATCTATCTGTATGAACATGGAAATATCTACACCGCTATCTGTTTGAACATGGAAATATCTACACCGCTATCTGTGTAAACATGCATACATCTTCACCGCTATCTGTATAAACATGGAAATATCTACACTGCTATCTGTATGAACATGGAAATATCTACAACGCTATCTGTATGAACATGGAAATATCTACACCGCTATCTGTTTTAATATGGAAATATCTAAACCGCTATCTGCATGAAAATGGAAATATCAACACTGCTATCTGTATATACATGGAAATATCTACACAGCTATCACTTTACACATGGAAATAACTACACCGCTATCTGTATGAACATGGAAATAAGTACACTGCCATCTGCATGAACATGGAAATATCTGCACCGCCATCTTTATGAAGATATAAATATCTACAACCCCATCTATATTAAGATGGAGATATCTACACCGCAATCTGTATAAACTTGGAAATATCTACACCGCTATATGTATAAACATGGAAATATCTACACCGCTATCTGTATAAACATGGAAATATCTACACCGCTAACAGTATAAACATGGAAATATCAGCACCGCTATCTGTATGAACATGGAAATATCTACACCGCTATCTCTATGAACATGGAAATATCTACACCGCTATCTGTATGTACATGGAAATAGCTACACCGCTATCTGTATGAACATGGAAATATCTACACCACTACCTGTATGAAAATGGAAGTATCTACACCGCTATCTGTATGAACATGGATATATCTACACAGCCATCTGTATGAACATGGAAATATCTACACCGCTATCTGTGTAAATATGCATACATCTTCACTGCAATCTGTATAAAGATGGAAATATCTACACCGCTATCTGTATGAACATGGAAATATCTACACCGCTATCTGTTTGAACATGGAAATACCTACACCGCTATCTGTGTAAACATGCATACAACTTCACCGCTATCTGTATAAACATGGAAATATCTACACTGCTATCTGTATGCAAATGGAAATATCTACACCGCTATCTGTATGAACATGGAAATATGTACACGGCTACCTGTATGAACATGGAAATATCTACACCGCTATCAGTGTGAACATGGATATATCTACACAGCCATGTGGATGAACATGGAAATATCTACACCGCTATCTGTATGAACATGGAAATATCTACACCGTTATCTGTATGAACATGGACATAACTACACAGCCATCTGGATGAACATGGAAATATCTACACCGCTATCTGTGTAAACATGCATACATCTTCACCGCTATCTGTATAAACATGGAAATATCTACACCGCTATCTGTATGAACATGGAAATATCTACACCGCTATCTGTATGAACATGGAAATATCTACACCGCTATCTGTATGAACATGGAAATATCTACACTGCTATCTGTTTGAACATGGAAATATCTACACCGCTATCTGCATGAAAATGGAAATATCTACACTGCTACCTGCATATACATGGAAATAACTATTCAGCTATCTCTTTACACATGGTAATAACTACACCGCTATCTGTATGAACATGGAAATATCTACACCGCCATCTTTATGAACATGGAAATATCTGCACCGCCAACTGTATGAACATATAAATATCTACACCGCCATCTTTATTAAGATGGAGATATCTACACCGCTATCTGTATAAACATGGAAATATCTACACCGCTATCTGTATAAACATGGAAATATCTACACCGCTATCTGTATAAACATGGAAATATCTACACCGCTACCTGTATAAACATGGAAATATCAGCACCGCTATCTGTATGAACATAGAAATATCTACACCGCTATCTGTATGAACATGGAAATATCTACACCGCTATCTGTATGAACATGGAAATATCTACACCGCTATCTGTGTAAATATGCATACATCTTCACCGCAATCTGTATAAACATGGAAATACCTACGCCGCTACCTGTATGAACATGGAAATATCTACACCGCTATCTGTATGAACATGGAAATATCTACACTGCTATCTGTATGAACATGGAAATATCTACACCGCTATCTCTATGAACATGGAAATATCTACACCGCTATCTGTATGAACATGGAAATATCTACACCGCTATCAGTTTGAACATGGAAATATCTACACCGCTGTCTGCATGAAAATGGAAATATCTACACAGCTATCTGCATATACATGGAAATATCTACACAGCTATCTCTTTACACATGGAAATAACTACACCGCTTTATAAACATGGAAATATCTACACCGCTATCTGTTTGAACATGGAAATATCTAAACTGCTATCTGCATGAAAATGGAAATATGTACACAGCTATCTGCATATATATGGAAATATCTACACAGCTATCTCTTTACACATGGAAATAACTACACCGCTATCTGTACGAACATGGAAATATCTTCACCGCCATTTGTATGAACATGGATATATCTACACAGCTATCTGGATGATCATGGAAATATCTACACCGCTATCTGTATGAACATGGAAATATCTTCACCGCCATCTGTATGAACATGGATATGTCTACACAGCCATCTGGATGAACATGGAAATATCTACACTGCTATCTGCATGAACATGGAAATATCTACACCGCTATTTGCTTGAACATGGAAATATCTACACCGCTATCTGCATGAAAATGGAAATATCTACACTGCTACCTGCATATTCATGGAAATATCTACACAGCTATCTCTTTACACATGGAAATAACTACACCGCTATCTCTATGAACATGGAAATATCTACACCGCCATCTGTATGAACATGGAAATATCTGCACCGCCAACTGTATGAACATATAAATATCTACACCGCCATCTGTATTAAGTTGGAGATATCTACACCGCTATCTGTATAAACATGGAAATATCAGCACCGCTATATGTATGAACATGGAAATATCTACACCACTATCTGTATGAACATGGAAATATCTACACCGCTATCTGTATGAACATGGAATTATCTTCACCGCCATGTGTATGAACATGGATATATCTACACAGCCATCTGGATGAACATGGAAATATCTACACCGCTATCTGTATGAACATGGAAATAGCTACACAGCTATCTGTATGAACATGGAAATATCTACACCGCCATCTGTATGAACATGGATATTTCTACACCGCCATCTGTATGAACATGGAAATATCTGCACCGCCATCTGTATGAACATATAAATACACCGCCATCTGTATTAAGATGGAGATACCTACACCGCTATCTGTATAAACCTGGAAATATCTACACCGCTATCTGTATAAACATGGAAATATCTACACCGCTATCTGTATAAACATGGAAATATCTAAACTGCTACCTGTATAAACATGGAAATATCAGAACCGCTATCTGTATGAACATGGAAATATCTACACCGCTATCTGTATGAACATGGAAATATCTACACCGCTATCTGTATGAACATGGAAATAGCTACACAGCTATCTGTATGAACAAGGAAATATCTACACCACTACCTGTATGAACATGGAAATATCTACACCGCTATCTGTATGAACATGGATATATCTACACAGCCATCTGGATGAACATGGAAATATCTACACCGCTATCTGTATGAACGTTGAAATATGTACACTGCTATCTGTGTAAACATGCATACATCTTCAGCGCTATCTGTATAAACACAGAAATATCTACACCGCTATCTGTATGAACATGGAAATATCTACACCGCTATCTCTTTGAACATGGAAATATCTAAACCGCTATCTGCATGAAAATGGAAATATCTGCACAGCAATTTGCATATACATGGAAATATCTGCACAGCTATCTCTTTACACATGGAAATAACTACACCGCTATCTGTATGAACATGGAAATATCTACACCGCCATCTGTATGAACATGGAAATATCTGCACCGCCAACTGTATGAACATATAAATATCTACACTGCCATCTTTATTAAGATGGAGATATCTACACCGCTATCTGTATAAACATGGAAATATCTACACCGCTATCTGTATAAACATGGAAATATCTACACCGCTACCTGTATAAACATGGAAATATCAGCACCGCTATCTGTATGAACATGGAAATATCTACACCGCTATCTGTATGAACATGGAAATATCTACACCGCTATCTGTATGAACATGGAAATATCTACACCGCTATCTGTATGAACATGGAAATATCTACACCGCTATCTGTTTGAACATGGAAATATCTACACCGCTGTCTGCATGAAAATGGAAATATCTACATAGCTATCTGCATATACATGGAAATATCTACACAGCTAACTCTTTACACATGCAAATAACTACACCGCTATCTCTATAAACTTGGAAATATCTACACCGCCATCTGTATGAACATGGAAATATCTGCACCGCCATCTGTATGAACATATAAACATCTACACCGCCATCTGTATTAAGGAGATATCTACACCGCTACCTGTATGAACATGGAAATATCAGAACCGCTATCGGTATGAACATGGAAACATCTACACCGCTATCTGTATGAACATGGAAATATCTACAACGCTATCTGTATGAACATGGAAATATCTTCACCGTCATCTGTATGAACATGGATATATCTACACAGACATCTGTATGAACATGGAAATATCTACACCGCTATCTGTATGAACGTGGAAATATCTACACCGCTGTCTGTATGAACATGGAAATATCTTCACCGCCATCTGTATGAACATGGATATGTCTACACAGCCATCTGGATGAACATGGAAATATCTACACCGCGATCTCTATGAACAAGGAAATATCTACACCGCTATCTGTGTAAACATGCATACATCTTCACCGCTATCTGTATAAACATGGAAATATCTACACCGCTATCTGTATGAACATGGAAATATCTACACCGCTATCTGTTTGATCATGGAAAAATCTAAACCCCTATCTGCATGAAAATTAAAATATCTAAACAGCTATCTGCATATATATGGAAATATCTACAAAGCTATCTCTATACACATGGAAATAACGACACCGCTATATCTATAAACATGCCAATATCTACAGCGCCATCTGTATGAACATGGAAATATCTGCACCGCCATCTGTATGAACATATAAATATCTACACCGCCAACTGCTTTAAGATGGAGATATCTTCACCACTCTCTGTATAAACTTGGAAATATCTACACCGCTATATGTATAAACATGGAAATATCTACACAGCTACCTGTATAAACATGGAAATATCTACACCGCAACCTGTATAAACATGGAAATATAAGCACCGCTATCTGTATGAACATGGAAATATCTACACCGCTATCTCTATGAACATGGAAATATCTACACCGCTATCTCTTTGAACATGGAAATATCTAAACCGCTATCTGCATGAAAATGGAAATATCTACACAGCTAACTGCATATTCATGGAAATAACTACACAGCTATCTCTTTACACATGGAAATAACTACACCGCTATCTGTATGAACATGGAAATATCTTCACCGCCATCTGTATGAACATGGATATACCTACACAGCCACCTGGATAAACATGGAAATATCTACACCGCTATCTGTATGAACATGGAAATATCTACACCGCTATCTTTGTAAACATGCATACACCTTCACCGCCATCTGTATAAACATGGACATATCTACACTGCTATCTGTATAAACATGGAAATATCTACACCGCTACCGGTATAAACATGGAAATATCAGCACCGCTATCTGTATGAACATGGAAATATCTACACCGCTATCTCTATGAACATGGAAATATCTACACCGCTATCTGTATGAACATGGAAATAGCTACACCGCTATCTGTATAAAGATGGAAATATCTACACCACTACCTGTATGAAAATGGAAGTATCTACACCGCTATCTGTATGAACATGGATATATCTACACAGCCATCTGTAAGAACATGGAAATATCTACACCGCTATCTGTGTTAATATGCATACGTCTTCACCGCAATCTGTATATACATGGAAATATCTACACCGCTATCTGTATGAACATGGAAATATCTACACCGCTATCTGTTTGAACATGGAAATATCTACACCGCTATATGTGTAAACATGCATACATCTTCACAGCTATCTGTATAAACATGGAAATATCTACACTGCTATCTGTATGCAAATGGAAATATCTACACCGCTATCTGTATGAACATGGAAATATCTACACCGCTATCTTTGTAAACATGCATACATCTTCACCGCCATCTGTATAAACATGGAAATATCTACACTGCTATCTGCATGAACATGGAAATAACTACACCGCTATCTGTTTGAATATGGAAATATCTACACTGATATCTGCATGAAAATGGAAAAATCTACACAGCGATCTGCATATACATGGAAATATCTACAAAGCTATCTCTTTACACATGGAAATAACTACAGTGCTATCTCTATAAACATGCAAATATCTACACCGCCATCTGTATGAACTTGGAAATATCTGCACCGCCATCTTTATGAAGATATAAATATCTACACCCCCATCTATATTAAGATGGAGATATCTACACCGCTATCTGTATAAACTTGGAAATATCTACACTGCTATATGTAAAAACATGGAAATATCTACACCGCTATCTGTATAAACATGGAAATATCTACACCGCTACCACTATAAACATGGAAATATCAGCACCGCTATCTGTATGAACATGGAAATATCTACACCGCTATCTCTATGAACATGGAAATATCTACACCGCTATCTGTATGAACATGGAAATTGCTAAACCGCTATCTGTATGAACATGGAAATATCTACACCACTACCTGTATGAAAATGGAAGTATCTACACCGCTATCTGTATGAACATGGATATATCTACACAGCCATCCGTATGAACATGGAAATATCTACACCGCTATCTGTGTAAATATGCATACATCTTCACCGCAATCTGTATAAACATGGAAATATCTACACTGTTATCTGTATGAACATGGAAATATCTACACCGCTATCTGTTTGAACATGGAAATATCTACACCGCTATCTGTGTAAACATGCATACATCTTCACCGCTATCTGTATAAACATGGAAATATCTACACTGCTATCTGTATGCAAATGGAAATATCTACACCGCTATCTGTATGAACATGGAAATATGTACACGGCTATCTGTATGAACACGGAATTATCTACACCGCTATCTGTATGAACATGGATATATCTACACAGCCATCTGGATGAACATGGAAATATCTTCACCGCTATCTGTATGAACATGGAAATATCTACACCGCTATCTGTATGAACATGGAAATATCTACAGCGCTATCTGTATGAACATGGAATTATCTACACCGCTATCTGTGTAAATATGCATACATCTTCACCGCAATCTGTATAAACATGGAAATACCTACACCGCTACCTGTAGGAAGATGGAAATATCTACACCGCTATCTGTTTGAACATGGAAATATCTACACTGCTATCTGTGTAAACATGCATACATCTTCACCGCTATCTGTATAAACATGGAAATATCTACACTGCTATCTGTATGAAAATGGAAATATCTACACCGCTATCTGTATGAACATGGAAATATGTACACGGCTATCTGTATGAACATGGAAATACCTACACCGCTATCTGTATGAACATGGATATATCTACACAGCCATCTGGATGAACATGGAAATATCTACACTGCTAAATGTATGAACATGGAAATATCTACACCGTTATCTGTAAGAACATGTATATATCTACACAGCCATCTGGATGAACATGGAAATATCTACACCGCTATCTGTGTAAACATGCATACATCTTCACCGCTATCTGTAAAACATGGAAATATCTACACCGCTATCTGAACATGGAAATATCTACACCGCTATCTGTATGAACATGGAAATATCTACACTGCTATCTGTTTGAACATGGAAATATCTACACCGCTATCTGCATGAAAATGGAAATATCTATACTGCTATCTGCATATACATGGAAATATCTACTCAGCTATCTCTTTACAGATGGAAATAACTACACCGCTATCTGTATGAACATGGAAATATGTACACCGCCATCTGTATGAACATGGAAATATCTGCACCGCCATCTGTATGAACATATAAATATCTACACGGCCATCTGTATTAAGATGGAGATATCTACACCGCTATTTGTATAAACATGGAAATATCTACACCGCTATCTGTATAAACATGGAAATACCTACCCCGCTACCTGTATAAACATGGAAATATCAGCACCGCTATCTGTATGAACATGGAAATATCTACACCACTATCTGTATGAACATGGAAATATCTACACCGCTATCTGTATGAACATGGAATTATCTTCACCGCCATCTGTATGAACATGGATATATTTACACAGCCATCTGGATGAACATGGCAATATCTACACCGCTATCAGTATGAACATGGAAATTGCTACACAGCTATCTGTATGAACATGGAAATATCTACACAGCTATCTGTATGAACATGGAAATATCTACACTGCTATCTGTATGAACATGGAAATATCTACACCGCTATCTGTATGAACATGGATATATCTACACAACCATCTGGATGAACATGGAAATATCTACACCGCTATCTGTATGAACATGGAAATATCTACACCGTTATCTGCAAGAACATGGATATATCTACACAGCCATCTGGATGAACATGGAAATATCTACACCGCTATCTGTGTAAACATGCATACATCTTCACTGCTATCTGTATAAACATGGAAATATCTACACCGCTATCTGAACATGGAAATATCTTCACTGCTATCTGTTTGAACATGGAAATATCTACACCGCTATCTGCATGAAAATGGAAATATCTATACTGCTATCTGCATATACATGGAAATATCTACTCAGCTATCTCTTTACACATGGAAATAACTACACCGCTATCTGTATGAACATGGAAATATCTACACCGCCATCTGTATGAACATGGAAATATCTGCACTGCCAACTTTATGAACTTATAAATATCTACACCGCCATCTTTATTAACATGGAGATATCTACACCGCTATCTGTATAAACATTTAAATATCTACACCGCTATCTGTATAACCATGGAAATATCTACACCGCTATCTGTATAAACATGGAAATATCTACACCGCTACCTGTATAAACATGGAAATATCAGCACCGCTATCTGTATGAACATGGAAATATCTACACCGCTATCTGTATAAACATGGAAATATCTTCACCGCTACCTGTATAAACATGGAAATATCAGCACCGCTATCTGTATAAACATGGAAATACCTACACCGCTATCTGTATAAACATGGAAATATCTACACCGCTACCTGTATAAACATGGAAATATCAGCACCGCTATCTGTTTGAACATGGAAATATATTCACCGTCATCTGTATGAACATGGATATATCTACACAGCCATCTGTATGAACATGGAAATATCTACACCGCTATCTGTATGAACATGGAAATATCTACACCGCTGTCTGGATGAACATGGAAATATCTTCACCGCCATCTGTATGAACATGGATATGTCTACACAGCCATCTGGATGAACATGGAAATATCTACACCGCGATCTGTATGAACATGGAAATATCTACACCGCTATCTGTGTAAACATGCATTCATCTTCACCGCTATCTGTATAAACATGGAAATATCTACACCGCTATCCGTATGAACATGGAAATATCTACACCGCTATCTGTTTGAACATGGAAATATCTAAACCCCTATCTGCATGAAAATAGAAATATCTACACAGCTATCTGCATATACATGGAAATATCTACAAAGCTATCTCTATACACATGGAAATAACTACACCGCTATCTCTATAAACATGGAAATATCTACAGCGCCAGCTGTATGAACCTGGAAATATCTGCACCGCCATCTGTATGAACATATAAATATCTACACCGCTATCTGCTTTAAGATGGAGATATCTTCTCCGCTCTCTGTATAAACTTGGAAATATCTACACCGCTATCTGTATAAACATGGAAATATCTACACCGCTACCTGTATAAACATGGAAATATCTACACCGCTACCTGTATAAACATGGAAATATCAGCAAGGCTATCTGTATGAACATGGAAATATCTACACCGCTATCTCTATGAACATGGAAATATCTACACCGCTATCTGTTTGAACATGGAAATATCTAAACCGCTATCTGCATGAAAATGGAAATATGTACACAGCAATCTGCATATATATGGAAATATCTACACAGCTATCTCTTTACACATGGAAATAACTACACCGCTATCTGTATGAACATGGAAATATCTTCACCGCCATCTGTATGAACATGGATATATCTACACAGCTATCTGGATGAACATGGAAATATCTACACCGCTATCTGTATGAACATGGAAATATCTTCACCGCCATCTGTATGAACATGGATATGTCTACACAGCCATCTGGATGAACATGGAAATATCTACACTGCTATCTGCATGAACATGGAAATATCTACACCGCTATCGGTTTGAACATGGATATATCTACACCGCTATGTGCATGAAAATGGAAATATCTTCACAGCGATCTGCACATACATGGAAATATCTACACAGCAATCTCTTTACACATGGAAATAACTACAGCGCTATCTCTATAAACATGCAAATATCTACACCACCACCTGTATGAACATGTAAATATCTGCACCGCCATCTGTATGAAGATATAAATATCTACACCCCCATCTATATTAAGATGGAGATATCTACACCGCTATCTGTATAAACTTGGAAATATCTACACCGCTATATGTATAAACATGGAAATATCTACACCGCTATCTGTATAAACATGGAAATATCTACACCGCTACCTGTATAAACATGGAAATATCAGCACCGCTATCTGTTTGAACATGGGAGTATCTACACCGCTATCTCTATGAACATGGAAATATCTACACCGCTATCTGTATGAACATGGAAATAGCTACACCGCTATCTGTATGAACATGGAAATATCTACACCACTACCTGTATGAAAATGGAAATATCTACACCGCTATCTGTATGAACATGGATATATCTACACAGCCATCTGGATGAACATGGAAATATCTACACCGCTATCTGTATGAACATGGAAATAACTACACCACTATCTGTGTAAATATGCATACATCTTCACCGCAATCTGTATAAACATGGAAATATATACACCTCTATCTGTATGAACATGGAAATATCTACACCGCTATCTGTTTGAACATGGAAATATCTACACCGCTATCTCTGTAAACATGCATACATCTTCACCGCTATCTGTATAAACATGGAAATATCTACACTGCTATCTGTATGAACATGGAAATATCTACAACGCTATCTGTATGAACATGGAAATATCTACACCGCTATCTGTTTGAACATGGAAATATCTAAACCGCTATCTGCATGAAAATGGAGATATCAACACTGCTATCTGTATATACATGGAAATATCTACACAGCTATCACTTTACACATGGAAATAACTACACCGCTATCTGTATGAACATGGAAATATGTATACCGAAATCTGCATGAACATGGAAATATCTGCACCGCCATCTTTATGAAGATATAAATATCTACACCCCCATCTATATTAAGATCGAGATATCTACACCGCTATCTGTATAAACTTGGAAATATCTACACCGCTATATGTATAAACATGGAAATATCTACACCGCTATCTGTATAAACATGGAAATATCTACACCGCTACCAGTATAAACATGGAAATATCAGCACCGCTATCTGTATGAACATGGAAATATCTACACCGCTATCTCTATGAACATGGAAATATCTACACCGCTATCTGTACATGGAAATAGCTACACCGCTATCTGTATGAACATGGAAATATCTACACCACTACCTGTATGAACATGGAAGTATCTACACCGCTATCTGTATGAACATGGATATATCTACACAGCCATCTGTATGAACATGGAAATATCCACACCGCTATCTGTGTAAATATGCATACATCTTCACCGCAATCTGTATAAACATGGAAATATCTACACCGCTATCTGTATGAACATGGAAATATCTACACCGCTATCTGTTTGAACATGGAAATATCTACACCGCTATCTGTGTAAACATGCATACAACTTCACCGCTATCTGTATAAACATGGAAATATCTACACTGCTATCTGTATGCAAATGGAAATATCTACACCGCTATCTGTATGAACATGGAAATATGTACACGGCTACCTGTATGAACATGGAAATATCTACACCGCTATCTGTGTGAACATGGATATATCTACACAGCCATGTGGATGAACATGGAAATATCTACACCGCTATCTGTATGAACATGGAAATATCTACACCGTTATCTGTATGAACATGGACATATCTACACAGCCATCTGGATGAACATGGAAATATCTACACCGCTATCTGTGTAAACATGCATACATCTTCACCGCTATCTGTATAAACATGGAAATATCTACACCGCTATCTGTATGAACATGGAAATATCTACACCGCTATCTGTATGAACATGGAAATATCTACACTGCTATCTGTTTGAACATGGAAATATCTACACCGATATCTGCATGAAAATGGAAATAACTACACTGCTACCTGCATATACATGGAAATAACTATTCGGCTATCTCTTTACACATGGAAATAACTACACCGCTATCTGTATGAACATGGAAATATCTACACCGCCATCTGTATGAACATGGAAATATCTGCACCGCCAACTGTATGAACATATAAATATCTACACCGCCATCTTTATTAAGATGGAGATATCTACACTGCTATCTGTATAAACATGGAAATATCTACACCGCTATCTGTATAAACATGGAAATATCTACACCGCTATCTGTATAAACATGGAAATATCTACACCGCTACCTGTATAAACATGGAAATATCAGCACCTCTATCTGTATGAACATAGAAATATCTACACCGCTATCTGTATGAACATGGAAATATCTACACCGCTATCTGTATGAACATGGAAATATCTACACCGCTATCTGTGTAAATATGCATACACCTTCACCGCAATCTGTATAAACATGGAAATACCTACACCGCTACCTGTATGAACATGGAAATATCTACACCGCTATCTGTATGAACATGGAAATATCTACACCGCTACCTGTATAAACATGGAAATATCTACACCGCTACCTGTATAAACATGGAAATATCAGCACCGCTATCTGTATGAACATGGAAATATCTACACTGCTATCTCTATGAACATGGAAATATCTACACCGCTATCTGCATGAAAATGGAAATATCTACACAGCGATCTGCATATACATGGAAATATCTACACAGCTATCTCTTTACACATGGAAATAACTACAGCGCTATCTCTATAAACATGCAAATATCTACACCACCACCTGTATGAACATGTAAATATCTGCACCGCCATCTGTATTAAGAAGGAGATATCTGCACCGCTATCTGTATAAACCTGGAAATATCTACACCGCTATCTGTATAAACATGGAAATATCTACCCCGCTATCTGTATAAACATGGAAATATCTACACCGCTACCTGGATAAACATGGAAATAGCACAGCTATCTGTATGAACATGGAAATATATACACCGCTGTCTGTATGAACATGGAAATAGCTACACCGCTATCTGAACATGGAAATATCTACACCACTATCTGTATGAACATGGAAATAACTACACCGCTATCTATATGAACATGGATATATCTACACAGCCATCTGGATGGACATGGAAATATCTACACCGCTATCTGTATGAACATGGAAATATCTACACCGCTATCTGTGTAAACATGCATACATCTTCACCGCTATCTGTATAAACATGGAAATATCTACACCGCTATCTGTATGAACATGGAAATATGTACACCTCTGTTTGAACTTGGAAATATCTAAACCGCTATCTGCATGAAAATGGAAATATCTATAGAGCTATCTGCATATACATGGAAATATCTACACAGCTATCTCTTTACCAATGGCAATAACTACACCGCTATCTGTATGAACATGGAAATATCTGCACCGCCATCTGTATGAACATATAAATATCTACACCGCCATCTGTATTAAGATGGAGTTATCTACACCGCTATCTGTATGAACATGGATATGTCTACACAGCCATCTGGATGAACATGGAAATATCTACACCACTATCTGTATGAACATGGAAATATATACACCGCTATCTGTATGAACATGGAAATATCTACACCGCTATCTGAACATGGAAATGTCTACACCGCTATCTGTATGAACATGGAAATATATACACCGCTATCTGTATGAACTTGGAAATATCTACACCGCTATCTGTTTGAACATGGAAATACCTACACCGCTGTCTGCATGAAAATGGAAATATCTACACAGCTATCTGCATATACATGGAAATATCTACATAGCTATCTCTTTACACATGGAAATAACTACACCGCTATCTCTAAAAACATGGAAATATCTACACCGCCATCTGTATGAACATGGAAATATCTTCACTGCCATCTGCGTGAACATATAAATATCTACACCGCCATCTGTATTAAGGAGATATCTACACCGCTATCTGTATAAACATGGAAATATCTACACCGCTATCTGTATAAACATGGAAATATCTACACCGCTATCTGTATAAAAATGGAAATATCAGCACCGCTATCAGTATGAACATGGAAATATCTGCACCGCTATCTGTATGAACATGGAAATATCTACACCGTTATCTGTGTGAACATGGAGATATCTACACCGCTATCTGTATGAACATGGAAATATCTACACCGCCATCTCTATGAACTTGGAAATATCTGCACCGCCATGTGTATGAACATATAAATATCTGCACCGCCATCTGTATTAAGAAGGAGATATCTACACCGCTATCTGTATAAACATCGAAATATCTACACTGCTATCTGTATAAACATGGAAATATCTACACCGCTATCTGTATAAACATGGAAATATCTACAACGCTACGTGTATAAACATGGAAATATCAGCACCGCTATCAGTATGAACATGGAAATATCTACACCGCTATCTGTATGAACATGGAAATATCTACACAGCTATCTGTATGAACATGGAAATAACTTCACCGCCATCGGTATGAACATCGATATATCTACACAGCCATCTGTATGATCATGGAAATATCTACACCGCTATATGTATGAACATGGAAATATCTCCACCGCTATCTGTATGAACATGGAAATATCTTCACCGCGATCTGTATGAACATGGATATGTCTACACAGCCATCTGGATGAACATGGAAATATCTACACCGCGATCTGTATGAACATGGAAATATCTGCACTGCCATCTGTATGAACATATAAATATCTACACCGCCATCAGTATTAAGATGGAGATATCTTCACCGCTATCTGTATAAACTTGGAAATATCTACACCGCTATCTGTATAAACATGGAAATACCTACACCGCTACCTGTATAAACATGGAAATATCAGCACTGCTATCTGTATGAACCTGGAAATATCTACACCGCTATATCAATGAACATGGAAATATCTACACCGCTATCTGTGTGAACATGGATATATCTACACAGCCATCTGGATGAACATGGAAATATCTACACCGCTATCTGCATGAACATGGAAATATCTACACCGCTATTTGTGTAAACATGCATACATCTTCACCGCAATCTGCAAAAGCATGGAAATAGCTACACCGCTATCTGAATGAACATGGAAATATCTACAACGCTATCTGTTTGATCATGGAAATATCTAAACCGCTATCAGCATGAAAATGGAAATATCTACACCGCTATCTGCATATACATGGAAATATCTACAGAGCTATCTCTTTACACATGGAAATAACTACACCGGTATCTGTATGAACATGGAAATATCTAAACAGCCATCTGTATGAACACGGAAATATCTGCACCGCCATCTGTATGAACATATAAATATCTACACCGCCATCTGTATTAAGAAGGAGATATCTACACCGCTATCTGTATAAACATGGATATATCTACACCGCTCTCTGTATAAACATGGAAATATCTACACTGCTCCCTGTATAAACATGGAAATATCTAATCCGCTACCTGTATAAACATGGAAATATCAGCACCGCTATCTGTATGAACATGGAAATATCAGCCCCTCTATATGTATGAACATGGAAATATCTACACCGCTATCTCTATGAACATGGAAATATCTACACCGCTATCTGTTTGAACATGAAAATCTCTAAACCGCTATCTGCATGAAAATGGAAATATCCACACAGCTATCTGCATATACATGGAAATATCTACACAGCTACCTCTTTACACATGGAAATAACTACACCGCTATCTGTATGAACATGGAAATATCTACACCGCCATCTGTATGAACATGGAAATATCTGCACTGCCATCTGTATGAACATATAAATATCTACACGGCCATCTGTATTAAGATGGAGATATCTACACCGCTATCAGTATAAACATGGAAATATCTACACCGCTATCTGTATAAACATGGAAATCTCAGCACCGCTATCTGTATGAACAAGGAAATATCAGCCCCTCTATCTGTATGAACATGGAAATACCTACACCGCTATCTGTATGAACATGGAAATATCTACACCGCTAGATGTATAAACATGGAATTATCTTCACTGCCATCTGTAAGAACATGGATATGTCTACACAGCCATCTGGATGAACATGGAAATATCTACACCGCTATCTGTATGAACATGGAAATAGCTACACCGCTATCTGTATGAATATGGAAATATCTGCACCGCCATCTGTATGAACATATAAATATCTACACCGCCATCTGTATTATCATGGAGATATGTACACCGCTATCTGTATAAACATGGAAATATCTACACCGCTATCTGTATAAACATGGAAATATCTACACCGCTATCTGTATAAACATGGAAATATCTACACGGCTACCTGTATAAACATGGAAATAACAGCACCGCTATCTGTATGAACATGGAAATATGTACACCGCTATCTGTATGAACATGGAAATATCTACACCGCTATCTGTATGAACATGGAAATATCTACACCGCTATATGTATGAACATGGAAATATCTTCACCGCTATCTGTTTGAACATGGAAATATCTACACTGCTGTCTGCATGAAAATGGAAATATCTACAGAGCTATCTGCATATACATGGAAATATCTACACAGCTATCTCTTTACACATGGAAATAACTACACCGCTATCTGTATGAACATGGAAATATCTGCACCGCCATCTGCATGTACATAGAAATATCTACTCCGCCATCTGTATTAAGATGGAGATATCTACACCGCTATCTGTATAAACATGGAAATATCTACACCGCTATCTGTATAAACATGGAAATATCTACACCGCTATTTGTATAAACATGGAAATATCTACACCGCTACCTGTATAAACTTGGAAATATCAGCACCGCTATCTGCATGAACATGGAAATATCTACACCGCAATCTGTATTACCATGGAAATGCCTACACCGCTAACTGTATGAACATGGATATATATACACCGCTATCTGTATGAACATGGAAATATCTACACCGCTATCTGTTTGAACATGGAAATATCTACACCGCTGTCTGCATGAAAATGGAAATATCTACACAGCTATCTGCATATACATGGAAATATCTACAAAGCTATCTCTTTACACATGGAAATAACTACACCGCTATCTCTATAAACGTGGAAATATCTACACCGCCATCTGTATGAACATGGAAATACCTTCACAGCCATCAGTATGAACATATATATATGTACACCGCCATCTGTATTAAAAAGGAGATATCTACACCGCTATCTGTATAAACATGGAAATATCAGCACCGCTATCTGGATGAACATGGAAATATCTGCACCGCTATCTGTATGAAGATGGAAATATCTACACCGCTATCTGTATGAACATGGAAATATATTCACCGCCATCTGTATGAACATGGATATATCTACACAGCCAACTGTATGAACATGGATATATGTACACCGCTATCTGTATGAACATGGAAATATCTACACCGCTATCTGTATGAACATGGAAATATCTTCACCGCCATCTGTATGAACATGGATATGTCTACACAGCCATCTGGATGAACATGGAAATATCTACACAGCTATCTGTATGAACATGGAAATATCAACACCGCTATCTGTGTAAACTTGCATACGTTTCACCGCTATCTGTATAAACATGGAAATATCTACACCGCTATCTGTATGAACATGGAAATATCTACACCGCTATCTGTTTCAACATGGAAATATCTAAACCTCTATCTGCATGAAAATAGAAATATCTACACAGCTATCTGCATATACATGGAAATATCTACAAACCTATCTCTTTACACATGGAAATAACTAAACCGCTATCTCTATAAACATGGAAATATCTACACCGCCATCTGTATGAACATGGAAATATCTGCACTGCCATCTGTATGAACATATAAATATCTACACCGCCATCTGTATTAAGATGGAGATATCTTCACCGTTATCTGTATAAACTTGGAAATATCTACACCGCTGTCTCTATAAACCTCGAAATATCTTCACCGCTATCTGTATAAACATGGAAATATATACACCGCTACCTGTAAACATGGAAATATCAGCACCGCTATCTGTATGAACATGGAAATATCTACACCGCTATCTCTATGAACATGGAAGTATCTACACCGCTATCGGCATGAACATGGAAATAACTACACCGCTATCTGTACGAACATGGAAATATCTACACTTCTATCTGTATGAACATGGAAATATCTACACCGCTATCTGTATGAACATGGATATATCTACACAGCCATCTGGATGAACATGGAAATATCTACACCGCTATCTGCATGAACATGGAAATATCTACACCGCTATCTGTGTAAACATGCATACATCTTCACTGCAATCTGTATAAGCATGGAAATATCTACAACGCTATCTGTATGAACATGGAAATATCTACACCGCTATCTGTTTGAACATGGAAATATCTAAACCGCTATCAGCATGAAAATAGAAATATCTACACAGCTATCTGCATATACATGGAAATATCTACACCGCTATCTCTTTACACATGGAAATAACTACACCGCTATCTGCATGAACATGGAAATATCTACACCGCCATCTGTATGAACATGGAAATATCTGCACCGCCATCTGAATGAACATATAAATATCTACCCCGCTGTCTGTATTAAGATGGAGACATCTACACCGCTATCTGTATAAACATGGAAATATCCACACCGCTATCTGTATAAACATGGAAATATCTAAACTGCTACCTGTATAAACATGGAAATATCTACACCACTACCTGTATAAACATGGAAATATCAGCGCCGCTATCTGTATGAATATGGAAATATCAGCCCCTCTATCTGTATGAACATGGAAATATCTACACCGCTATCTGTATGAACATGGAAATATCTACACCGCTATCTGTATGAACATGGAAATACATACACCACTATCTGTATGAACATGGAAATAGCTACACCGCTATCTGTATGCACATGGAAATTTCTTCACAGCCATCTGTATGAACATGGATATATCTACACAGCCATCTGGATGAACATGGAAATATCTACACCGCTATCTGTATGAACATGGAAATATCTACACCGCTATCTGTATGAACATGGAAATACCTTCACCGCCATCTGTTTGAACATGGATATGTCTACACAGCCATCTGGATGAACATGGAAATATCTACACCGCGATCTGTATGAACAAGGAAATATCTACACCGCTATCTGTGTAAACATGCATACGTTTCACCGCTATCTGTATAAACATGGAAATATCTACACCGCTGTCTGTATGAACATGGAAATATCTACACCGCTATCTGTTTGAACATGGAAACATCTAAACCGCTATCTGCATGAAAATAGAAATATCTACACAGCTATCTGCATATACATGGAAATATCTACAAACCTATCTCTTTACACATGGAAATAACTACACCGCTATCTCTATAAACATGGAAATATCTACACCGCCATCTGAATGAACATGGAAATATCTGCACTGCCATCTGTGTGAACATATAAATATCTACACCGCCATCTGTATTAAGATGGAGATATCTTCACTGCTATCTGTATAAACTAGGAATTCTCTACACCGCTATCTCTATAAACCTGGAAATATCTACACCGCTATCTGTATAAACATGGAAATATCTACACCGCTACCTGTATAAACATGGAAATATCAGCACCGCTATCTGTATGAACATGGAAATATCTACACCGCTATCTCTATGAACATGGAAATATCTACACCACTATCTGCATGAGCATGGAAATAGCTACACCGCTATCTGTACGAACATGGAAATATCTACACCTCTATCTGTATGAACATGGAAATATCTACACCGCTATCTGTATGAACATGGATATGTCTACACAGCCATCTGGATGAACATGGAAATATCTACACCGCTATCTGCATGAACATGGAAATATCTACACCGCTATGTGTGTAAACATGCATACATCTTCACTGCAATCTGTATAATCATGGAAATATCTACAACGCTGTCTGTATGAACATGGAAATATCTAAACCGTTATCTGTTTGAACATGGAAATATCTAAACGGCTATCAGCATGAAAATAGAAATATCTACACAGCTATCTGCATATACATGGAAATATCTACACAGCTATCTCCTTACACATGGAAACAACTACACCGCTATCTGTATGAACATGGAAATATCTACACCGCCATCTGTATGAACATGGAAATATCTGCACCGACATCTGAATGAACATATAAATATCTACACCGCCATCTGTATTAAGATGGAGATATCTACACCGCTATCAGTATAAACATGGAAATATCCACACCGCTATCTGTATAAACATGGAAATATCTACACTGCTACCTGTATCAACACGGAAATAGCTACACCACTACCTGTACAAACATGGAAATATCAGCACCGCTATCTGTATGAAAATGGAAATATCAGCCCCTCAATCTGTATGAACATGGAAATATCTACACCGCTATCTCTATGAACATGGAAATATCTACACCGCCCTCTGTATGAACATGGATATATCTACAGAGCCCTCTGGATGAACTTGGAAATATCCACACCGCTATCTGTGTAAACATGCATACATCTTCACCGCGATCTGTATAAACATGGAAATATCTACACCGCTATCTGTATGAACATGGAAATATCTACACCGCTATCTGTTTGAATATGGAAATATATACACCGCTATCTGCATGAAAATGGAAATATCTACACAGCTATCTGCATATACATGGAAATATCTACACAGCTATCTCTTTACTCATGGAAATAACTACACCGCTAACTGTATGAACATGGAAATATCTACACCGCCATCTGTATGAACATGGAAATATCGGCACCGCCATCGGTATGAACATGTAAATATCTTCAACGCCATCTGTATTAAGATGGAGATATCTACACCGCTATCTGTAAAAACATGGAAATATCTACACCACTATCTTTATAAACATGGAAATATCTACACCGCTATCTGTATAAACATGGAAATATCTCCACCGCTACCTGTATAAACTTGGAAATATCAGTACCGCTATCTGTGTGAACATGGAAATATCTACACCGCTATCTGTATGAACATGGAAATATCTACACCGCTATCTGTATGAACATGGAAATATCTACAAAGCTATCTGAATGAACATGGAAATTTCTACACCGCTATCTGTTTGTACATGTAAATATCTACACCGCTATCTACATGAAAATGGAAATATCTAAAATCTATCTGCATATACATGGAAATATCTACACAGCCATCTCTTTATACATGGAAATAACTACACCGCTATATCTATAAACATGGAAATATCTACACTGCCATCTGTATGAACATGGAAATATCCGCAACGCCATCTGTATGAACATATAAATACCTACACCGCCATCTGTATTAAGATGGAGAAATCTACACTGCTATCTGTATAAACATGGAAATATCTACACCGCTGCCTGTATAAAGATGGAAATATCAGCACCGCTATCTGTATGAACATGGAAATATCTACACCGCTACCTGTATGAACATGGAAATATCTACACCGCTATCTGTATGAACATGGAAATATCTACACCGCTATCTGTATGAACATGGATATATCTACACAGCCATCTGGATGAACATGAAATATCTACACCGCTATCTGTATGAACATGGAAATATCTACACAGCAATCAGTATGAACGTGGACATATCTACACAGCCAACTGGATGAACATGGAAATATCTACACCGCTATCTGTGTAAACATGCATACATCTTCACCGCAGTCTGTATAAACATGAAAATATCTACACCGCTACCTGTATAAACATGGAAATATCAGCACCGCTATCTGTATGAACATGGAAATATCTACACCGCTATCTGTATGAACATGGAAATATCTACACCGCTATCTGTATGAACATGGAAACATCTACAAAGCTATCTGAATGAACATGGAAATACCTACACCGCTATCTGTTTGAACATGTAAATATCTACACCGCTAACTGCATGAAAATGGAAATATCTACAAAGCTATCTGCATATACATGGAAATATATACACAGCTATCTCTTTACACATGGAAATAACTACACCGCTATATCTATAAACATGGAAATATCTACACCACCATCTGTATGAACACGGAAATATCTGCACCGCCATCTGTATGAACATATAAATATCTACACCGCCATCTGTATTAAGAAGGAGATATCTACACCGCTATCTGTATAAACATGGAAATATCTACATTACCATCTGTATGAACATGGAAATATCTGCACCGCTATCTGTAAAAACTTGGAATTATCTACACCGCTACCTGTATCAACATGGAAATATCTACACAGCTAACTGTATGAACATGGAAATATCTACACCGCTATCTGTATGAACATGGAAATATCTACACCGCTATCTGTATGAACATGGAAATATCTACACCGCTATCTGTATGAACATGGAAATATCTACACCGCTATCTGTATGAACATGGAAATATCTACACCGCTATCTGTATGAACATGGAAATATCTACACCGCTATCTGTATGAACATGGAAATATCTTCACCACCATCTGTATGAACATGGATATGTCTACACAGCCATCTGGATGAACATGGAAATATCTACACCGCTATCTGAATGAACATGGAATTATCTACACCGCTATCTGTGTAAACATGCATACATCTTCACCACTATCTGTATAAACATGGAAATATCTACACCGCTATCTGTATGAACATGGAAATATCTACACCGCTCTCTCTATGAACATGGAAATATCTACACCGCTATCTGTTTGAACATGGAAATATCTAAAACGCTATCTGCATGAAAATGGAAATATCTACACAGCTATCTGCATATACATGGAAATATCTACACAGCTATCTCTTTACACATGGAAATAACTACACCGCTATCTGTATGAACATGGAAATATCTACACCGCCATCTGTATGAACATGGAAATATCTGCACCGCCATCTGTATGAACATATACATATCTACACGGCCATCTCTATTAAGATGGAGATATCTACACCGCTATCAGTATAAACATGGAAATATGTACACCGCTATCTGTATAAACATGGAAATAACTACACCGCTATCTGTATAAACATGGAAATATCTACACCGCTACCTGTATGAACATGGAAATATCAGCACCGCTATCTGTATGAACATGGAAATATCAGCCCCTCTATCTGTATGAACATGGAAATACCTACACCGCTATCTGTATGAACATGGAAATATCTACACCGCTAGATGTATAAACATGGAATTATCTTCACTGCCATCTGTATGAACACGGATATGTCTACACAGCCATCTGGATGAACATGGAAATATCTACACCGCTATCTGTATGAACATGGAAATAGCTACACCGCTATCTGTATGAATATGGAAATATCTGCACCGCCATCTGTATGAACATATAAATATCTACACCGCCATCTGTATTAACATGGAGATATCTACACCGCTATCTGTATAAACATGGAAATATCTACACCGCTATCTGTATAAACATGGAAATATCTACACCGCTATCTGTTTGAACATGGAAATATCTACACCGCTGTCTGCATGAAAATGGAAATATCTACACAGCTATCTGCATATACATGGAAATATCTACACAGCTATCTGTATGAACATGGATATAACTACACCGCTATCTCTATAAACATGGAAATATCTACACCGCTATCTGTATGAACATGGAAATATCTACACCGCTATCTGTTTGAACATGGAAATATCTACACCGCTGTCCGCATGAAAATGGAAATATCTACACAGCTATCTGCATATACATGGAAATATCTACACAGCTATCTCTTTACACATGGATATAACTACACCGCTATCTCTATAAACATGGAAATATCTACACCGCTATCTGTATGAACATGGAAATATCTGCACCGCCATCTGTATGAACATATAAATATCTACACTGCCATCTGTATTAAGGAGCAGACATCTACACCTCTATCTGTATAAACCTGGAAATATCTACACCGCTATCTGTATAAACATGGAAATATCTACACCGCTATCTGTATAAACATGGAAATATCTACACCGCTACCTGTATAAACATGGAAATATCAGCACAGCTTTCTGTATGAACATGGAAATATCTACACCGCTATCTGTACGAACATGGAAATATCTACACCGCTATCTGTATGAACATGGAAATAGCTACACCGCTATCTGTATGAACATGGAAATATCTACACCACTATCTGTATGAATATGGAAATAACTACACCGCTATCTGTATGAACATGGATATATCTACACAGCCATCTGGATGAACATGGAAATATCTACACCGCTATCTGTATGAACATGGATATATCTACACCGCTAACTGTGTAAACATGCATACATCTTCAGCGCTACCTGTATAAACATGGAAATATCTACACCGCTATCTGTATGAACATGGAAATATCTACACCGAAATCTGTTTGAACATGGAAATATCTAAACCGCTATCTGCATGAAAATGGAAATATCTACACAGCTATCTGCATATACATGGAAATATCTACATAGCTATCTCTTTACACATGGAAATAACTACACCGCTATCTGTATGAACATGGAAATATCTGCACCGACATCTGCATGTACATAGAAATATCTACTCCGCCATCTGTATTAAGATGGAGATATCTACACCGCTATCTGTATAAACATGGAAATATCTACACCGCTATCTGTATAAACATGGAAATATCTACACCGCTATTTGTATAAACATGGAAATATATACACCGCTACCTGTATAAACTTGGAAATATCAGCACCGCTCTCTGTATGAACATGGAAATATCTACACCGCAATCTGTATTAACATGGAAATATCTACACCGCTATCTGTATGAACATGGATATATATACACCGCAATCTGTATGAACATGGAAATATCTACACCGCTATCTGTTTGAACATGGAAATATCTACACCGCTGTCTGCATGAAAATGGAAATATCTACACAGCTATCTGCATATACATGGAAATATCTACACAGCTATCTCTTTACACATGGAAATAACTACACCGCTATCTCTATAAACATGGAAATATCTACACCGCTGTCTGTATGAACATGGAAATATCTACACCGCTATCTGTATGAACATGGAAATACCTTCACCGCCATCTGTATGAACATGGATATGTCTACACAGCCATCTGGATGAACATGGAAATATCTACACCGCGATCTGTATGAACATGGAAATATCTACACCGCTATCTGTGTAAATATGCATACATCTTCACCGCAATCTGTATAAACATGGAAATATCTACACCGCTATCTGTATGAACATGGAAATATCTACACCGCTATCTGTTTGAACATGGAAATATCTAAACCGCTATCTGTATGAAAATAGAAATATCTGCAGAGCTATCTGCATATACATGGAAATATCTACAAACCTATCTCTTTACACATGGAAATAACTACACCGCTATCTCTATAAACATGGAAATATCTACACCGCCATCTGAATGAACATGGAAATATCTGCACTGCCATCTGTATGAACATATAAATATCTACACCGCCATCTGTATTAAGATGGAGATATCTTCACCGCTATCTGTATAAACTTGGAAATATCTACACCGCTATCTCTATAAACCTGGAAATATCTACACCGCTATCTGTATAAGCATGGAAATATCTACACCGCTACCTGTATAAACATGGAAATATCAGCACCGCTATCTGTATGAACATGGAAATATCTACACCGCTATCTCTATGAACATGGAAATATCTACACAGCTATCTGCATGAACATGGAAATAGCTACATCGCTTTCTGTACGAACATGGAAATATCTACACCTCTATCTGTATGAACATGGAAATATCTACACCGCTATCTGTATGAACTTGGATATGTCTACACTGCCATCTGGATGAACATGGAAATATCTACACCGCTATCTGCATGAACATGGAAATATCTACACCTCTATCTGTGTAAACATGCATACATCTTCACTGCAATCTGTATAAGCATGGAAATATCTACAACGCTATCTGTATGAACATGGAAATATCTACACCGCTATCTGTTTGAACATGGAAATATCTAAACCACTATCAGCATGAAAATAGAAATATCTACACGGCTATCTGCATATACATGGAAATATGTACACAGCTATCTCTTTACACATGGAAATAACTACACTGCTATCTGTATGAACATGGAAATATCTACACCGCCATCTGTATGAACATGGAAATATCTGCACCGCCATCTGAATGAACATATAAATATCTACACCGCAATCTGTATTAAGATGGAGATATCTACACGGCTATCAGTATAAACATGGAAATATCCACACCGCTATCTGTATAAACATGGAAATATCTACACTGCTACCTGTATAAACATGGAAATATCTACACCACTACCTGTACAAACATGGAAATATCAGCACCGCTATCTGTATGAAAATGGAAATATCAGCCCCTCTATCCGTATGAACATGGAAATATCTACACCGCTATCTCTATGAACATGGAAATATCTACACCGCCCTCTGTATGAACATGGATATATCTACACAGCCATCTGGATGAACATTGAAATATCTACAAAGCTATCTGTATGAACATGGAAATATCTACACCGCTATCTGTATGAACATGGAAATACATAAACCGCTATCTGTATGAACATGGAAATAGCTACACCGCTATCTGTATGAACATGGAAATTTCTTCACCGCCATCTGTATGAACATGGATATATCTACACAGCCACCTGGGTGAACATGGAAATATCTACACCGCTATCTGTATGAACATGGAAATATCTACACCGCTATCTGTATGAACATGGATATATCTACACAGCCCTCTGGATGAACTTGGAAATATCCACACCGCTATCTGTGTAAACATGCATACATCTTCACCGCGATCTGTATAAACATGGAAATATCTAAACCGCTATCTGCATGAACATGGAAATATCTGCACCGCTATCTGTTTGAACATGGAAATATATACACCGCTATCTGCATGAAAATGGAAATATCTACACAGCTATCTGCATATACATGGAAATATCTACACAGCTATCTCTTTACTCATGGAAATAACTACAACGCTAACTGTATGAACATGGAAATATCTACACCGCCATCTCTATGAACATGGAAATATCTGCACCGCCATCTGTACGAACATGGAAATATCTACACCGCCATCTGTATTAAGATGGAGATATCTACACCGCTATCTGAAAAAACATGGAAATATCTACACCACTATCTGCATAAACATGGAAATATCTACACCGCTATCTGTACAAACATGGAAATATCTACACCGCTACCTGTATAAACGTGGAAATATCAGCACCGCTATCTGTATGAACATGGAAATATCTACATCGCTATCTGTATGAACATGGAAATATCTACACCGCTATCTGTATGAACATGGAAATATCCACAAAGCTATCTGAATGAACATGGAAATTTCTACACCGCTATCTGTTTGAACATGTAAATATCTACACCGCTATCTGCATGAAAATGGAAATATCTACAAAGCTATCTGCATATACATGGAAATATCTACACAGCCATCTCTTTACACATGGAAATAACTACACCGCTATATCTATAAACATGGAAATATCTACACTGCTATCTGTATGAACATGGAAATATCCGCAACGCCATCTGTATGAACATATAAATATCTACACCGCCATCTGTATTAAGATGGAGATATCTACACCGCTATCTGTATAAACATGGAAATATCTACACCGCTGCCTGTATAAACATGGAAATATCAGCACCGCTATCTGTATGAACATGGAAATATCTACACCGCTACCTGTATCAACATGGAAATATCTACACCGCTATGTGTATGAACATGGAAATATCTACACCGCTATCTGTATGAACATGGATATATCTACACAGCCATCTGTATGAACATGGAAATATCTACACCGCTATCTGTATGAACATGGAAATATCTACACAGCTATCTGTATGAACATGGACATATCTACACAGCCAACTGGATGAACATGGAAATATCTACACCGCTATCTGTGTAAACATGCATACATCTTCACCGCAGTCTGTATAAACATGGAAATATCTACACCGCTATCTGTATGGACATGGAAATATCTACACCGCTATCTGTATGAACATGGAAATATCTACAGCGCTATCTGTTTGAACATGGAAATATCTACACCGCTATCTGGATGAAAATGGAAATATCTACACTGCAATCTGCATATACATGGAAATATCTACACAGCTATCTCTTTACACATGGAAATAACTACACCGCTATCTGTTTGATCATGGAAATATCTACATCGCCATCTGTATGAACATGGAAATATCTGCACCGCCATCTGTATGATCATATAAATATCTACACCGCCATCTGTATTAAGATGGAGATATCTACACCGCTATCTGCATAAACATGGAAATATCTACACCGCTATCTGTATAAACATGGAAATATCTACACCGCTATCTGTATAAACATGGAAATATCTAAACAGCTATCTGCATGAAAATGGAAATACCTACACAGCTATCTGCATATACATGTAAATATCTACACAGCTATCTCTTTGCACATGGAAATAACTACACCGCTATCTGTATGAACACGGAAACATCTACACCGCTATCTGTATGAACATGGATATATCTACACAGCCCTCTGGATGAACATGGAAATCTCCACAACGCTATCTGTTGAAATATTCATACATCTTCACCGCTGTCTGTATAAACTTGGAAATATCTACACCGCTATCTGTATGAACATGGAAATATATACACCGCTATCTGTTTGAAGATGGAAATATATACACCACTATCTGCATGAAAATGGAAATATCTACAAAGCTATCTGAATGAACATGGAAATTTCTACACCGCTATCTGTTTGAACATGTAAATTTCTACACCGCTATCTGCATGAAAATGGAAACATCTACAAAGCTATCTGCATATACATGGAAATATCTACACAGCCATCTCTTTACACTTGGAAATAACTACACCGCTATATCTAAAACATGGAAATATCTACACTGCCATATGTATGAACATGGAAATATCCGCAACGCCATCTGTATGAACATATAAATATCTACACCGCCATCTGTATTAAGATGGAGATATCTACACCGCTGCCTGTATAAACATGGAAATATCAGCACCGCTATCTGTATGAACATGGAAATATCTACACCGCTACCTGTATGAACATGGAAATATCTACACCGCTATCTGTATGAACATGGAAATATCTACACCGCTATCTGTGGGAACATGGAAATATCTACACCGCTATCTGTATGAACATGGCAATATCTACACCGCTATCTGAATGAACATGGAAATATCTACACCGCTATCTGTATGAACATGGATATATCTACACAGCTATCTGGATGAACATGGAAATATCTAAACCGCTATCTGTATGAACATGGAAATATCTACACAGCTATCTGTATGAACATGGACATATCTACACAGCCAACTGGATGAACGTGGAAATATCTACACCGCTATCTGTGTAAACATGCATACATCTTCACCGCAGTCTGTATAAACATGGAAATATCTACACCGCTATCAGT
Source organism: Gorilla gorilla gorilla (assembly GCF_029281585.2). Taxonomy (NCBI): domain Eukaryota; kingdom Metazoa; phylum Chordata; class Mammalia; order Primates; family Hominidae; genus Gorilla; species Gorilla gorilla. The sequence goes on along the minus strand of NC_073245.2, from coordinate 81,860,795 downwards.
ATGAACATGGAAATATCTACACCGCTATCTGTATGAACATGGAAATACCTACACCGCTATCTGTTTGAACATGGAAATATCTACACCGCTATCTGCTTGAAAATGGAAATATCTACACTGCTATCTGCATATACATGGAAATACCTACACAGCTATCTCTTTACACATGGAAATAACTACACCGCTATCTGTATGAACATGGAAATATCTACACCGCCATCTGTATGAACATGGAAATATCTGCACCGCCATCTGTATGAACATATAAATATCTACACCGCCATCTGTATTAAGATGGAGATACCTACACCGCTATCTCTATGAACATGGAAATATCAACACCGCTATCTGTGTAAACATGCATACATCTTCACAGCTATCTGTATAAACATGGAAATATCTACACTGCTATCTGCATGAACATGGAAATATCTACACCGCTATCTGAACATGGAAATATCTACACCGCTATGTGCATGAAAATGGAAATATCTACACAGCGATCTGCATATACATGGAAATATCTACAAAGCTATCTCTTTACACATGGAAATAACTACAGCGCTATCTCTATAAACATGCAAATATCTACACCGCCATCTGTATGAACATGGAAATATCTGCACCGCCATCTGTATGAAGATATAAATATCTACACCCCCATCTATATTAATATGGAGATATCTACACCGCTATCTGCATAAACTTGGAAATATCTACACCGCTATATGTATAAACATGGAAATATCTACACCGCTATCTGTATAAACAGGGAAATATCTACACCGCTACCTGTATAAACATGGAAATATCAGCACCGTTATCTATATGAACATGGAAACATCTACACCGCCATCTCTATGAAGATGGAAATATCTACACCGCTATCTGTATGAACATGGAAATAGCTACGCGGCTATCTGTATGAACATGGAAATATTTACACCACTACCTGTATGAACATGGAAATATCTACACCGCTATCTGTATGAACATGGATATATCCACACAGCCATCTGGATGAACATGGAAATATCTACAACGCTATCTGTATGAACATGGAAATATCTACACCACTATCTGTGTAAATATGCATACATCTTCACCGCAATCTGTATAAACATGGAAATATCTACACCGCTATCTGTATGAACATGGAAATATCTACACCGCTATCTGTGTAAATATGCATACATCTTCACCGCAATCTGTATAAGCATGGAAATATCTACACCGCTATCTGTATGAACATGGAAATATCTACACCGCTATCTGTTTGAACCTTTAAATATCTAAACCGCTATCAGCATGAAAATGGAAATCTCTACACAGCTATCTGCATATAGATGGAAATACCTACACAGCTATCTCTTTACACATGGAAATAACTACACCGCTATCTGTATGAACATGGAAATATCTACACCGCCATCTGTATGAACATGGAAATATCTGCACCGCCATCTGTATGAACATGTAAATATCTACTCCGACATCTGTATTAAGATGGAGATATCTGCACCGCTATCTGTAAAAACATGGAAAAATCTACACTGCTATCTGTATAAACATGGAAATATCTACACTGCTATCTGTATAAACAGGGAAATATCTTCACCGCTACCTGTATAAACATGGAAATATCAGAACCGCTATTTGTAAGAACATGGAAATAACCCCTCTATCTGTATGTACATGGAAATATCTACACCGGTATCTCTATGAACATGGAAATATCTACACCGCTATCTGTTAGAACATGGAAATATCTAACCCGCTATCTGCATGAAAATGGAAATATCTACACAGCTATCTGCATATACATGGAAATATCTACACAGCTATCTCTTTACAAATGGAAATAACTACACCGCTATGTGTATGAACATGGAAATATCTTCACCGCCATTTTAATGAACATGGATATGTCTACACAGCCATCTGGATGAACATGGGAATATCTACACCGCTATCTGCATGAACTTGGAAATATCTACTCCGCTATCTGTGTAAACATGCATACATCTTCACCGCTATCTGTATAAACATGGAAATATCTGCACTGCTATCTGCATGAATATGGAAATATCTACACCGCTATCTGTTTGAACATGGAAATATCTACACCGCTATCTGCATGAAAATGGAAATATCTACACAGCGATCTGCATATACATGGAAATATCTACACAGCTATACCTTTACACATGGATATAACTACAGCGCTATCTCTATAAACATGGAAATATCTACTCCACCCTCTGTATGAACATGGAAATATCTGCACCGCCATCTGTATGAGCATATAAATATGTACACCGCCATCTGTATTAAGATGGAGATATCTACACCGCTATCTGTATAAACTTGGAAATATCTACACCGCTATATGTATAAACATGGAAATATCTACACCGCTATCTGTATAAACATGGAAATATCTACACCGCTACCTGTATAAACATGGAAATATCTACACCGCTACCTGTATAAACATGGAAATCTCAGCACCGCTATCTGTATGAACATGGAAATATCAGCCACTCTATCTGTATGAACATGGAAATATCTTCAACGCCATCTGTATGAACATGGATATATCTACACAGCCATCTGGATGAACATGGAAATATCTACACCGCTTTCTGCATGAACATGGAAATATCTACACCGCTACCTGTATAAACCTGGAAATAACAGCACCGCTATCTGTATGAACATGGAAATATCTACACCGCTATCTCTATGAACATGGAAATATCTTCACCGCTATCTGTATGAACATGGAAATAGCTACAACGCTATCTGTATGAACATGGAAATATCTACACCACTATCTGTATGAACATGGAAATATCTACACCGCCATCTGTATGAACATGGATATATCTACACAGCCATCTGGATGAACATGGAAATATCTACACCGCTATCTGCATGAACATGGAAATATCTACACCGCTATCTGTGTAAATATGCATACATCTTCGCAATCTGTATAAGCATGGAAATATCTACACCGCTATCTGTATGAACATGGAAATATCAACACCGCTATCTGTTTGAACATTTAAATATCTAAACCGCTATCAGCATGAAAATGGAAATCTCTACACAGCTATCTGCAAATACATGGAAATATCTACACAGTTATCTCTTTACACATGGAAATAACTACACCGCTATCTGTATGAACATGGAAATATCTACACCGCCATCTGTATGAACATGGAAATATCTGCACCGCCATCTGTATGAACATATTAATATCTACTCCGCCATCTGTATTAAGATGGAGATATCTACACCGCTATCTGTAAAAACATGGAAATATCTACACCGCTATCTGTATAAACATGGAAATATCTACACTGCTATCTGTATAAACATGGAAATATCTACACCGCTACCTGTATAAACATGGAAATATCAGCACCGCTATCTGTAAGAACATGGAAATAACCCCTCTATCTGTATGAACATGGAAATATCTACACCGGTATCTCTATGAACATGGAAATATCTACACCGCTATCTGTTTGAACATGGAAATATCTAAACCGCTATCTGCATGAAAATGGAAATATCTACACAGCTATCTGCATATACATGGAAATATCTACACAGTTATCTCTTTACAAATGGAAATAACTACACCGCTATCTGTATGAACATGGAAATATCTTCACCGCCATCTGTATGAACATGGATATATCTACACAGCCATCTGGATGAACATGGGAATATCTACACCGCTATCTGTATGAACATGGATATATCTACACCGCTATCTGTGTAAACGTGCATACATTTTCACCGCTATCTGTATAAACATGGAAATATCTACACTGCTATCTGCATGAACATGGAAATATCTACACCGCTATCTGTTTGAACATGGAAATATCTACACCGCTGTCTGCATGAAAATGGAAATACCTACACAGCGATCTGCATATACATGGAAATATCTACAAAGCTATATCTTTACACATGGAAATAACTACAGCGCTATCTCTATAAACATGGAAATATATACTACACCATCTGTATGAACATGGAAATATCTGCACCGCCATCTGTATGAACATATAAATATCTACACCGCCATCTATATTAAGATGGAGATATCTACACCGCTATCTGTATAAACTTGGAAATATCTACACCGCTATCTGTATAAACATGGAAATAACTACACGGCTATCTGTATAAACATGGAAATATCTACACCGCTACCTGTATAAACATTTAAATATCTACACCACTATCTGCATGAAAATGGAAATACCTACACAGCGATCTGCATATACATGGAAATATCTACAAAGCTATATCTTTACACATGGAAATAACTACAGCGCTATCTCTATAAACGTGGAAATATATACTCCACCATCTGTATGAACATGGAAATATCTGCACCGCCATCTGTATGAACATATAAATATCTACACCGCCATCTATATTAAGATGGAGATATCTACACCGCTATCTGTATAAACTTGGAAATATCTACACGGCTATCTGTATAAACATGGAAATATCTACACGGCTATCTGTATAAACATGGAAATATCTACACCGCTACCTGTATAAACATTTAAATATCAGCACCGCTATCTGTATGAACATGGAAATACCTACACCGCTATCTCTATGAACATGGAAATATCTACACCACTATCTGTATGAACATGGAAATAGCTACACCGCTATCTGAATGAACATGGAAATATCTACACCACTACCTGTATGAACATGGAAATATCTACACCTCTATCTCTATGAACATGGATATATCTACACAGCCATCTGGATGAACATGGAAATATCTACACCGCTATCTGTTTGAACATGTAAATATCTACACCGCTATCTGCATGAAAGTGGAAATATCTACACAGCTATCTGCATATACATGGAAATATCTACACAGTTATCTGTATAAACATGGAAATATCAGCACCGCTATCTGTATGAACATGAAAATATCTACACCGCTATCTGTATGAACATGGAAATATCTACACCGCTATCTGTATGAACATGGAAATATCTACACCTCTATCTGTATGAACATGGAAATATCTACACTGCTATCGGTTTGAACATGGAAATATCTACACCGCTATCTGTATGAACATGGAAATACCTTCACCGCCATCTGTATGAACATGGATATGTCTACTCAGCCATCTAGATGAACATGGAAATATCTACACCGCAATCTGTATGAACATGGAAATATCTACACTGCTATCTGTGTAAACATGCATACATCATCACCGCTATCTGTATAAACATGGAAATATCTACACCGCTATCTGTATGAACTTGGAAATATCTACACCGCTATCTGTTTGAACATGGAAATATCTAAACCGCTATCTGCATGAAAATGGAAATATCTACAGAGCTATCTGCATATACATGGAAATACCTACACATCTATCTCTATACACATGGAAATAACTACACCGCTATCTGTATGAACATGGAAATATCTACACCGCCATCTGTATGAACATGGAAATATCTGCACCGCCATCTGTATGAACATATAAATAACTACACGGCCATCTGTATTAAGATAGAAATATCTACACCGCTGTCTGTATAAACATGGAAATATCTACACCGCTATCTGTATGAACATAGAAATATCAACACCGCTATCTCTATGAACATGGAAATATCTACACCGCTATCTGTATGAACATGGAAATAGCTACAAGGCTATCTGTATGAACATGGAAATATCTACACCACTATCTGTATGAACATGGAAATATCTACACCGCCATCTGTACGAACATGGATATATCTACACAGCCATCTGGATGAACATGGAAATATCTACACCGCTATCTGCATGAACATGGAAATATCTACACCGCTGTCTGTGTAAATATGCATACATCTTCGCAATCTGTATAAGCATGGAGATATCTACACCGCTATCTCTATGAACATGGAAATAGCTACACAGCTATCTGTATGAACATGGAAATATCTACACCGCTATCTGTATGAACATGGAAATATCTACACTGCTATCTGTATGAACATGGAAATATCTACACCGCTATCTGTATGAACATGGATATATCTACAAAACCATCTGGATGAACATGGAAATATCTACACCGCTATCTGTATGAACGTGGAAATAGCTACACCGCTATCTGTTTGAACATGGAAATATCTAAACCGCTATCTGCATGAAAATGGAAATATCTACACAGCTATCTGCATATACATGGAAATATCTGCACAGCTATCTCTTTACACATGGAAATAACTACACCGCTATCTGTATGAACATGGAAATATCTGCACAGCCATCTGTATGAACATATAAATATCTACACCGCCATCTGTATTAAGATGGAGATATCTACACCGCTATCTGTATGAACATGGATATGTCTACACAGCCATCTGGATGAACATGGAAATATCTACACCGCTATCTGTATGAACATGGAAATATATACACCGCTATCTGTATGAACATGGAAATATCTACACCGCTATCTGTATGAACATGGAAATATCTACACCGCTATCTGTATGAACATGGAAATATATACACCGCTATCTGTATGAACATGGAAATATCTACACCGCTATCTGTTTGAACATGGAAATATCTACACCGCTGTCTGCATGAAAATGGAAATATCTACACAGCTATCTGCATATACATGGAAATATCTACATAGCTATCTCTTTACACATGGAAATAACTACACCGCTATCTCTAAAAACATGGAAATATCTACACCGCCATCTGTATGAACATGGAAATATCTTCACTGCCATCTGTATGAACATATAAATATCTACACCGCCATCTGTATTAAGGAGATATCTACACCGCTATCTGTATAAACATGGAAATATCTACACCGCTATCTGTATAAACATGGAAATATCTACACCACTATCTGTATAAAAATGGAAATATCAGCACCGCTATCTGTATGAACATGGAAATATCTGCACCGCCATCTGTATGAACATGGAAATATCTACACCGCTATCTGTGTGAACATGGAGATATCTACACCGCTATCTGTATTAACATGGAAATATCTACACCGCCATCTGTATGAACATGGAAATATCTGCACCGCCATGTGTATGAACATATAAATATCTGCACCGCCATCTGTATTAAGAAGGAGATATATACACCGCTATCTGTATAAACATCGAAATATCTACACTGCTATCTGTATAAACATGGAAATATCTACACCGCTATCTGTATAAACATGGAAATATCTACACCGCTACGTGTATAAACATGGAAATAACAGCACCGCTATCAGAATGAACATGGAAATATCTACACAGCCATCTGTATGAACATGGAAATAACTTCACCGCCATCAGTATGAACATGGATATATCTACACAGCCATCTGTATGATCATGGAAATATCTACACCGCTATATGTATGAACATGGAAATATCTACACCGCTATCTGTATGAACATGGAAATATCTTCACCGCCATCTGTATGAACATGGATATGTCTAAACAGCCATCTGGATGAACATGGAAATATCTACACCGCGATCTGTATGAACATGGAAATATCTGCACTGCCATCTGTATGAACATATAAATATCTACACCGCCATCTGTATTAAGATGGAGATATCTTCACCGCTATCTGTATAAACTTGGAAATATCTACACCGCTATCTGTATAAACATGGAAATACCTACACCGCTACCTGTATAAACATGGAAATATCAGCACTGCTATCTGTATGAACCTGGAAATATCTACACCGCTATATCAATGAACATGGAAATATCTACACCGCTATCTGTATGAACATGGATATATCTACACAACCATCTGGATGAACATGGAAATATCTACACCGCTATCTGTATGAACGTGGAAATATCTACACTGCTATCTGTATGAACATGGAAATATCTGCACTGCTATCTGTATGAACATGGAAATACATACACCGCTATCTGTATGAACATGGAAATAGCTACACCGCTTTCTGTATGAACATGGAAATATCTACACCGCTATCTGTATGGACATGGAAATATCTACAGCGCTATCTGTATGAACATGGAAATAACTTCACCGCCATCAGTATGAACATGGATATATCTACACAGCCATCTGTAGGATCATGGAAATATCTACACCGCTATCTGTTTGAACATGGAAATATCTACACCGCTGTCTGCATGAAAATGGAAATATCTACACAGCTATCTGCATATACATGGAAATATCAACACAGCTATCTCTTTACACATGGAAATAACTACACCCCTATATAAACATGGAAATATCTACACCGCCATCTGTATGAACATGGAAATATCTGCACCGCCATCTGTATGAACATATAAACATCTACACCGCCATCTGTATTAAGAAGGAGATATCTACAACGCTATCTGTATAAACATGGAAATATCTACACCGCTATCTGTATAAACATGGAAACATCTACACCGCTATCTGCATAAACATGAAAATATCGACACCGCTACCTGTATAAACATGGAAATATCAGCACCGCTGTCGGTATGAACATGGAAGTATCTACACCGCCATCTGGATGAACATGGAAATATCTACACCGCTATCTGTATGAACATGGAAATATCTACACCGCTATCTGTGTAAACATGGTAATATCTTCACCGCCATCTGTTTGAAAATGGATATGTCTACACAGCCATCTGGATGAACATGGAAATATCTACACCGCGATCTGTATTAACATGGAAATATCTACACCGCTATCTGGGTAAACATGCATACATCTTCACCGCTATCTGTATAAACATGGAAATATCTACACCGCTATCTGTATGAACATGGAAATATCTACACCGCTATCTGTTTGAACATCTAAATATCTAAACCGCTATCTGCATGAAAATAGAAATATCTACACAGCTATCTGCATATACATGGAAATACCTACACATCTATCTCTTTACACATGGAAATAACTACACCGCTATCTGTATGAACATGGAAATATCTACACCGCCATCTGTATGAACATGGAAATATCTGCACCGCCATCTGTATGAACATATAAATAACTACACGGCCATCTGTATTAAGATAGAAATATCTACACCGCTGTCTGTATAAACATGGAAATATCTACACCGCTATCTGTATGAACATAGAAATATCAACACCGCTATCTCTATGAACATGGAAATATCTACACCGCTATCTGTATGAACATGGAAATAGCTACAAGGCTATCTGTATGAACATGGAAATATCTACACCACTATCTGTATGAACATGGAAATATCTACACCGCCATCTGTACGAACATGGATATATCTACACAGCCATCTGGAGGAACATGGAAATATCTACACCGCTATCTGCATGAACATGGAAATATCTACACCGCTGTCTGTGTAAATATGCATACATCTTCGCAATCTGTATAAGCATGGAGATATCTACACCGCTATCTGTATGAACATGGAAATAGCTACACAGCTATCTGTATGAACATGGAAATATCTACACCGCTATCTGTATGAACATGGAAATATCTACACTGCTATCTGTATGAACATGGAAATATCTACACCGCTATCTGTATGAACATGGATATATCTACAAAACCATCTGGATGAACATGGAAATATCTACACCGCTATCTGTATGAACGTGGAAATAGCTACACCGCTATCTGTTTGAACATGGAAATATCTAAACCGCTATCTGCATGAAAATGGAAATATCTACAGAGCTATCTGCATATAGATGGAAATATCTACACAGCTATCTCTTTACACATGGAAATAACTACACCGCTATCTGTATGAACATGGAAATATCTGCACCGCCATCTGCATGTACATAGAAATATCTACTCCGCCATCTGTATTAAGATGGAGATATCTACACCGCTATCTGTATAAACATGGAAATATCTACACCGCTATCTGTATAAACATGGAAATATCTACACCGCTATTTGTATAAACATGGAAATATCTACACCGCTACCTGTATAAACTTGGAAATATCAGCACCGCTATCTGCATGAACATGGAAATATCTACACCGCAATCTGTATTACCATGGAAATGCCTACACCGCTAACTGTATGAACATGGATATATATACACCGCTATCTGTATGAACATGGAAATATCTACACCGCTATCTGTTTGAACATGGAAATATCTACACCGCTGTCTGCATGAAAATGGAAATATCTACACAGCTATCTGCATATACATGGAAATATCTACAAAGCTATCTCTTTACACATGGAAATAACTACACCGCTATCTCTATAAACGTGGAAATATCTACACCGCCATCTGTATGAACATGGAAATACCTTCACAGCCATCAGTATGAACATATATATATGTACACCGCCATCTGTATTAAAAAGGAGATATCTACACCGCTATCTGTATAAACATGGAAATATCAGCACCGCTATCTGGATGAACATGGAAATATCTGCACCGCTATCTGTATGAAGATGGAAATATCTACACCGCTATCTGTATGAACATGGAAATATATTCACCGCCATCTGTATGAACATGGATATATCTACACAGCCAACTGTATGAACATGGATATATGTACACCGCTATCTGTATGAACATGGAAATATCTACACCGCTATCTGTATGAACATGGAAATATCTTCACCGCCATCTGTATGAACATGGATATGTCTACACAGCCATCTGGATGAACATGGAAATATCTACACAGCTATCTGTATGAACATGGAAATATCAACACCGCTATCTGTGTAAACTTGCATACGTTTCACCGCTATCTGTATAAACATGGAAATATCTACACCGCTATCTGTATGAACATGGAAATATCTACACCGCTATCTGTTTCAACATGGAAATATCTAAACCTCTATCTGCATGAAAATAGAAATATCTACACAGCTATCTGCATATACATGGAAATATCTACAAACCTATCTCTTTACACATGGAAATAACTAAACCGCTATCTCTATAAACATGGAAATATCTACACCGCCATCTGTATGAACATGGAAATATCTGCACTGCCATCTGTATGAACATATAAATATCTACACCGCCATCTGTATTAAGATGGAGATATCTTCACCGTTATCTGTATAAACTTGGAAATATCTACACCGCTGTCTCTATAAACCTCGAAATATCTTCACCGCTATCTGTATAAACATGGAAATATATACACCGCTACCTGTAAACATGGAAATATCAGCACCGCTATCTGTATGAACATGGAAATATCTACACCGCTATCTCTATGAACATGGAAGTATCTACACCGCTATCGGCATGAACATGGAAATAACTACACCGCTATCTGTACGAACATGGAAATATCTACACTTCTATCTGTATGAACATGGAAATATCTACACCGCTATCTGTATGAACATGGATATATCTACACAGCCATCTGGATGAACATGGAAATATCTACACCGCTATCTGCATGAACATGGAAATATCTACACCGCTATCTGTGTAAACATGCATACATCTTCACTGCAATCTGTATAAGCATGGAAATATCTACAACGCTATCTGTATGAACATGGAAATATCTACACCGCTATCTGTTTGAACATGGAAATATCTAAACCGCTATCAGCATGAAAATAGAAATATCTACACAGCTATCTGCATATACATGGAAATATCTACACCGCTATCTCTTTACACATGGAAATAACTACACCGCTATCTGCATGAACATGGAAATATCTACACCGCCATCTGTATGAACATGGAAATATCTGCACCGCCATCTGAATGAACATATAAATATCTACCCCGCTGTCTGTATTAAGATGGAGACATCTACACCGCTATCTGTATAAACATGGAAATATCCACACCGCTATCTGTATAAACATGGAAATATCTAAACTGCTACCTGTATAAACATGGAAATATCTACACCACTACCTGTATAAACATGGAAATATCAGCGCCGCTATCTGTATGAATATGGAAATATCAGCCCCTCTATCTGTATGAACATGGAAATATCTACACCGCTATCTCTATGAACACGGAAATATCTACACCGCCATCTGTATGAACATGGATATATCTACACAGCCATCTGGATGAACATGGAAATATCTACACCGCTATCTGTATGAACATGGAAATATCTACACCGCTATCTGTATGAACATGGAAATACATACACCGCTATCTGTATGAACATGGAAATAGCTACACCGCTATCTGTATGCACATGGAAATTTCTTCACAGCCATCTGTATGAACATGGATATATCTACACAGCCATCTGGATGAACATGGAAATATCTACACCGCTATCTGTATGAACATGGAAATATCTACACCGCTATCTGTATGAACATGGAAATACCTTCACCGCCATCTGTTTGAACATGGATATGTCTACACAGCCATCTGGATGAACATGGAAATATCTACACCGCGATCTGTATGAACAAGGAAATATCTACACCGCTATCTGTGTAAACATGCATACGTTTCACCGCTATCTGTATAAACATGGAAATATCTACACCGCTGTCTGTATGAACATGGAAATATCTACACCGCTATCTGTTTGAACATGGAAACATCTAAACCGCTATCTGCATGAAAATAGAAATATCTACACAGCTATCTGCATATACATGGAAATATCTACAAACCTATCTCTTTACACATGGAAATAACTACACCGCTATCTCTATAAACATGGAAATATCTACACCGCCATCTGAATGAACATGGAAATATCTGCACTGCCATCTGTGTGAACATATAAATATCTACACCGCCATCTGTATTAAGATGGAGATATCTTCACTGCTATCTGTATAAACTAGGAATTCTCTACACCGCTATCTCTATAAACCTGGAAATATCTACACCGCTATCTGTATAAACATGGAAATATCTACACCGCTACCTGTATAAACATGGAAATATCAGCACCGCTATCTGTATGAACATGGAAATATCTACACCGCTATCTCTATGAACATGGAAATATCTACACCACTATCTGCATGAGCATGGAAATAGCTACACCGCTATCTGTACGAACATGGAAATATCTACACCTCTATCTGTATGAACATGGAAATATCTACACCGCTATCTGTATGAACATGGATATGTCTACACAGCCATCTGGATGAACATGGAAATATCTACACCGCTATCTGCATGAACATGGAAATATCTACACCGCTATGTGTGTAAACATGCATACATCTTCACTGCAATCTGTATAATCATGGAAATATCTACAACGCTGTCTGTATGAACATGGAAATATCTAAACCGTTATCTGTTTGAACATGGAAATATCTAAACGGCTATCAGCATGAAAATAGAAATATCTACACAGCTATCTGCATATACATGGAAATATCTACACAGCTATCTCCTTACACATGGAAACAACTACACCGCTATCTGTATGAACATGGAAATATCTACACCGCCATCTGTATGAACATGGAAATATCTGCACCGACATCTGAATGAACATATAAATATCTACACCGCCATCTGTATTAAGATGGAGATATCTACACCGCTATCAGTATAAACATGGAAATATCCACACCGCTATCTGTATAAACATGGAAATATCTACACTGCTACCTGTATCAACACGGAAATAGCTACACCACTACCTGTACAAACATGGAAATATCAGCACCGCTATCTGTATGAAAATGGAAATATCAGCCCCTCAATCTGTATGAACATGGAAATATCTACACCGCTATCTCTATGAACATGGAAATATCTACACCGCCCTCTGTATGAACATGGATATATCTACAGAGCCCTCTGGATGAACTTGGAAATATCCACACCGCTATCTGTGTAAACATGCATACATCTTCACCGCGATCTGTATAAACATGGAAATATCTACACCGCTATCTGTATGAACATGGAAATATCTACACCGCTATCTGTTTGAATATGGAAATATATACACCGCTATCTGCATGAAAATGGAAATATCTACACAGCTATCTGCATATACATGGAAATATCTACACAGCTATCTCTTTACTCATGGAAATAACTACACCGCTAACTGTATGAACATGGAAATATCTACACCGCCATCTGTATGAACATGGAAATATCGGCACCGCCATCGGTATGAACATGTAAATATCTTCACCGCCATCTGTATTAAGATGGAGATATCTACACCGCTATCTGTAAAAACATGGAAATATCTACACCACTATCTTTATAAACATGGAAATATCTACACCGCTATCTGTATAAACATGGAAATATCTCCACCGCTACCTGTATAAACTTGGAAATATCAGTACCGCTATCTGTGTGAACATGGAAATATCTACACCGCTATCTGTATGAACATGGAAATATCTACACCGCTATCTGTATGAACATGGAAATATCTACAAAGCTATCTGAATGAACATGGAAATTTCTACACCGCTATCTGTTTGTACATGTAAATATCTACACCGCTATCTGCATGAAAATGGAAATATCTAAAATCTATCTGCATATACATGGAAATATCTACACAGCCATCTCTTTATACATGGAAATAACTACACCGCTATATCTATAAACATGGAAATATCTACACTGCCATCTGTATGAACATGGAAATATCCGCAACGCCATCTGTATGAACATATAAATACCTACACCGCCATCTGTATTAAGATGGAGAAATCTACACTGCTATCTGTATAAACATGGAAATATCTACACCGCTGCCTGTATAAAGATGGAAATATCAGCACCGCTATCTGTATGAACATGGAAATATCTACACCGCTACCTGTATGAACATGGAAATATCTACACCGCTATCTGTATGAACATGGAAATATCTACACCGCTATCTGTATGAACATGGATATATCTACACAGCCATCTGGATGAACATGAAATATCTACACCGCTATCTGTATGAACATGGAAATATCTACACAGCAATCAGTATGAACATGGACATATCTACACAGCCAACTGGATGAACATGGAAATATCTACACCGCTATCTGTGTAAACATGCATACATCTTCACCGCAGTCTGTATAAACATGAAAATATCTACACCGCTACCTGTATAAACATGGAAATATCAGCACCGCTATCTGTATGAACATGGAAATATCTACACCGCTATCTGTATGAACATGGAAATATCTACACCGCTATCTGTATGAACATGGAAACATCTACAAAGCTATCTGAATGAACATGGAAATACCTACACCGCTATCTGTTTGAACATGTAAATATCTACACCGCTAACTGCATGAAAATGGAAATATCTACAAAGCTATCTGCATATACATGGAAATATATACACAGCTATCTCTTTACACATGGAAATAACTACACCGCTATATCTATAAACATGGAAATATCTACACCACCATCTGTATGAACACGGAAATATCTGCACCGCCATCTGTATGAACATATAAATATCTACACCGCCATCTGTATTAAGAAGGAGATATCTACACCGCTATCTGTATAAACATGGAAATATCTACATTACCATCTGTATGAACATGGAAATATCTGCACCGCTATCTGTAAAAACTTGGAATTATCTACACCGCTACCTGTATCAACATGGAAATATCTACACAGCTAACTGTATGAACATGGAAATATCTACACCGCTATCTGTATGAACATGGAAATATCTACACCGCTATCTGTATGAACATGGAAATATCTACACCGCTATCTGTATGAACATGGAAATATCTACACCGCTATCTGTATGAACATGGAAATATCTACACCGCTATCTGTATGAACATGGAAATATCTACACCGCTATCTGTATGAACATGGAAATATCTTCACCACCATCTGTATGAACATGGATATGTCTACACAGCCATCTGGATGAACATGGAAATATCTACACCGCTATCTGAATGAACATGGAATTATCTACACCGCTATCTGTGTAAACATGCATACATCTTCACCACTATCTGTATAAACATGGAAATATCTACACCGCTATCTGTATGAACATGGAAATATCTACACCGCTCTCTCTATGAACATGGAAATATCTACACCGCTATCTGTTTGAACATGGAAATATCTAAAACGCTATCTGCATGAAAATGGAAATATCTACACAGCTATCTGCATATACATGGAAATATCTACACAGCTATCTCTTTACACATGGAAATAACTACACCGCTATCTGTATGAACATGGAAATATCTACACCGCCATCTGTATGAACATGGAAATATCTGCACCGCCATCTGTATGAACATATACATATCTACACGGCCATCTCTATTAAGATGGAGATATCTACACCGCTATCAGTATAAACATGGAAATATGTACACCGCTATCTGTATAAACATGGAAATAACTACACCGCTATCTGTATAAACATGGAAATATCTACACCGCTACCTGTATGAACATGGAAATATCAGCACCGCTATCTGTATGAACATGGAAATATCAGCCCCTCTATCTGTATGAACATGGAAATACCTACACCGCTATCTGTATGAACATGGAAATATCTACACCGCTAGATGTATAAACATGGAATTATCTTCACTGCCATCTGTATGAACACGGATATGTCTACACAGCCATCTGGATGAACATGGAAATATCTACACCGCTATCTGTATGAACATGGAAATAGCTACACCGCTATCTGTATGAATATGGAAATATCTGCACCGCCATCTGTATGAACATATAAATATCTACACCGCCATCTGTATTAACATGGAGATATCTACACCGCTATCTGTATAAACATGGAAATATCTACACCGCTATCTGTATAAACATGGAAATATCTACACCGCTATCTGTTTGAACATGGAAATATCTACACCGCTGTCTGCATGAAAATGGAAATATCTACACAGCTATCTGCATATACATGGAAATATCTACACAGCTATCTGTATGAACATGGATATAACTACACCGCTATCTCTATAAACATGGAAATATCTACACCGCTATCTGTATGAACATGGAAATATCTACACCGCTATCTGTTTGAACATGGAAATATCTACACCGCTGTCCGCATGAAAATGGAAATATCTACACAGCTATCTGCATATACATGGAAATATCTACACAGCTATCTCTTTACACATGGATATAACTACACCGCTATCTCTATAAACATGGAAATATCTACACCGCTATCTGTATGAACATGGAAATATCTGCACCGCCATCTGTATGAACATATAAATATCTACACTGCCATCTGTATTAAGGAGCAGACATCTACACCTCTATCTGTATAAACCTGGAAATATCTACACCGCTATCTGTATAAACATGGAAATATCTACACCGCTATCTGTATAAACATGGAAATATCTACACCGCTACCTGTATAAACATGGAAATATCAGCACAGCTTTCTGTATGAACATGGAAATATCTACACCGCTATCTGTACGAACATGGAAATATCTACACCGCTATCTGTATGAACATGGAAATAGCTACACCGCTATCTGTATGAACATGGAAATATCTACACCACTATCTGTATGAATATGGAAATAACTACACCGCTATCTGTATGAACATGGATATATCTACACAGCCATCTGGATGAACATGGAAATATCTACACCGCTATCTGTATGAACATGGATATATCTACACCGCTAACTGTGTAAACATGCATACATCTTCAGCGCTACCTGTATAAACATGGAAATATCTACACCGCTATCTGTATGAACATGGAAATATCTACACCGAAATCTGTTTGAACATGGAAATATCTAAACCGCTATCTGCATGAAAATGGAAATATCTACACAGCTATCTGCATATACATGGAAATATCTACATAGCTATCTCTTTACACATGGAAATAACTACACCGCTATCTGTATGAACATGGAAATATCTGCACCGACATCTGCATGTACATAGAAATATCTACTCCGCCATCTGTATTAAGATGGAGATATCTACACCGCTATCTGTATAAACATGGAAATATCTACACCGCTATCTGTATAAACATGGAAATATCTACACCGCTATTTGTATAAACATGGAAATATATACACCGCTACCTGTATAAACTTGGAAATATCAGCACCGCTCTCTGTATGAACATGGAAATATCTACACCGCAATCTGTATTAACATGGAAATATCTACACCGCTATCTGTATGAACATGGATATATATACACCGCAATCTGTATGAACATGGAAATATCTACACCGCTATCTGTTTGAACATGGAAATATCTACACCGCTGTCTGCATGAAAATGGAAATATCTACACAGCTATCTGCATATACATGGAAATATCTACACAGCTATCTCTTTACACATGGAAATAACTACACCGCTATCTCTATAAACATGGAAATATCTACACCGCTGTCTGTATGAACATGGAAATATCTACACCGCTATCTGTATGAACATGGAAATACCTTCACCGCCATCTGTATGAACATGGATATGTCTACACAGCCATCTGGATGAACATGGAAATATCTACACCGCGATCTGTATGAACATGGAAATATCTACACCGCTATCTGTGTAAATATGCATACATCTTCACCGCAATCTGTATAAACATGGAAATATCTACACCGCTATCTGTATGAACATGGAAATATCTACACCGCTATCTGTTTGAACATGGAAATATCTAAACCGCTATCTGTATGAAAATAGAAATATCTGCAGAGCTATCTGCATATACATGGAAATATCTACAAACCTATCTCTTTACACATGGAAATAACTACACCGCTATCTCTATAAACATGGAAATATCTACACCGCCATCTGAATGAACATGGAAATATCTGCACTGCCATCTGTATGAACATATAAATATCTACACCGCCATCTGTATTAAGATGGAGATATCTTCACCGCTATCTGTATAAACTTGGAAATATCTACACCGCTATCTCTATAAACCTGGAAATATCTACACCGCTATCTGTATAAGCATGGAAATATCTACACCGCTACCTGTATAAACATGGAAATATCAGCACCGCTATCTGTATGAACATGGAAATATCTACACCGCTATCTCTATGAACATGGAAATATCTACACAGCTATCTGCATGAACATGGAAATAGCTACATCGCTTTCTGTACGAACATGGAAATATCTACACCTCTATCTGTATGAACATGGAAATATCTACACCGCTATCTGTATGAACTTGGATATGTCTACACTGCCATCTGGATGAACATGGAAATATCTACACCGCTATCTGCATGAACATGGAAATATCTACACCTCTATCTGTGTAAACATGCATACATCTTCACTGCAATCTGTATAAGCATGGAAATATCTACAACGCTATCTGTATGAACATGGAAATATCTACACCGCTATCTGTTTGAACATGGAAATATCTAAACCACTATCAGCATGAAAATAGAAATATCTACACGGCTATCTGCATATACATGGAAATATGTACACAGCTATCTCTTTACACATGGAAATAACTACACTGCTATCTGTATGAACATGGAAATATCTACACCGCCATCTGTATGAACATGGAAATATCTGCACCGCCATCTGAATGAACATATAAATATCTACACCGCAATCTGTATTAAGATGGAGATATCTACACGGCTATCAGTATAAACATGGAAATATCCACACCGCTATCTGTATAAACATGGAAATATCTACACTGCTACCTGTATAAACATGGAAATATCTACACCACTACCTGTACAAACATGGAAATATCAGCACCGCTATCTGTATGAAAATGGAAATATCAGCCCCTCTATCCGTATGAACATGGAAATATCTACACCGCTATCTCTATGAACATGGAAATATCTACACCGCCCTCTGTATGAACATGGATATATCTACACAGCCATCTGGATGAACATTGAAATATCTACAAAGCTATCTGTATGAACATGGAAATATCTACACCGCTATCTGTATGAACATGGAAATACATAAACCGCTATCTGTATGAACATGGAAATAGCTACACCGCTATCTGTATGAACATGGAAATTTCTTCACCGCCATCTGTATGAACATGGATATATCTACACAGCCACCTGGGTGAACATGGAAATATCTACACCGCTATCTGTATGAACATGGAAATATCTACACCGCTATCTGTATGAACATGGATATATCTACACAGCCCTCTGGATGAACTTGGAAATATCCACACCGCTATCTGTGTAAACATGCATACATCTTCACCGCGATCTGTATAAACATGGAAATATCTAAACCGCTATCTGCATGAACATGGAAATATCTGCACCGCTATCTGTTTGAACATGGAAATATATACACCGCTATCTGCATGAAAATGGAAATATCTACACAGCTATCTGCATATACATGGAAATATCTACACAGCTATCTCTTTACTCATGGAAATAACTACAACGCTAACTGTATGAACATGGAAATATCTACACCGCCATCTCTATGAACATGGAAATATCTGCACCGCCATCTGTACGAACATGGAAATATCTACACCGCCATCTGTATTAAGATGGAGATATCTACACCGCTATCTGAAAAAACATGGAAATATCTACACCACTATCTGCATAAACATGGAAATATCTACACCGCTATCTGTACAAACATGGAAATATCTACACCGCTACCTGTATAAACTTGGAAATATCAGCACCGCTATCTGTATGAACATGGAAATATCTACATCGCTATCTGTATGAACATGGAAATATCTACACCGCTATCTGTATGAACATGGAAATATCCACAAAGCTATCTGAATGAACATGGAAATTTCTACACCGCTATCTGTTTGAACATGTAAATATCTACACCGCTATCTGCATGAAAATGGAAATATCTACAAAGCTATCTGCATATACATGGAAATATCTACACAGCCATCTCTTTACACATGGAAATAACTACACCGCTATATCTATAAACATGGAAATATCTACACTGCTATCTGTATGAACATGGAAATATCCGCAACGCCATCTGTATGAACATATAAATATCTACACCGCCATCTGTATTAAGATGGAGATATCTACACCGCTATCTGTATAAACATGGAAATATCTACACCGCTGCCTGTATAAACATGGAAATATCAGCACCGCTATCTGTATGAACATGGAAATATCTACACCGCTACCTGTATCAACATGGAAATATCTACACCGCTATGTGTATGAACATGGAAATATCTACACCGCTATCTGTATGAACATGGATATATCTACACAGCCATCTGTATGAACATGGAAATATCTACACCGCTATCTGTATGAACATGGAAATATCTACACAGCTATCTGTATGAACATGGACATATCTACACAGCCAACTGGATGAACATGGAAATATCTACACCGCTATCTGTGTAAACATGCATACATCTTCACCGCAGTCTGTATAAACATGGAAATATCTACACCGCTATCTGTATGGACATGGAAATATCTACACCGCTATCTGTATGAACATGGAAATATCTACAGCGCTATCTGTTTGAACATGGAAATATCTACACCGCTATCTGGATGAAAATGGAAATATCTACACTGCAATCTGCATATACATGGAAATATCTACACAGCTATCTCTTTACACATGGAAATAACTACACCGCTATCTGTTTGATCATGGAAATATCTACATCGCCATCGGTATGAACATGGAAATATCTGCACCGCCATCTGTATGATCATATAAATATCTACACCGCCATCTGTATTAAGATGGAGATATCTACACCGCTATCTGCATAAACATGGAAATATCTACACCGCTATCTGTATAAACATGGAAATATCTACACCGCTATCTGTATAAACATGGAAATATCTAAACAGCTATCTGCATGAAAATGGAAATACCTACACAGCTATCTGCATATACATGTAAATATCTACACAGCTATCTCTTTGCACATGGAAATAACTACACCGCTATCTGTATGAACACGGAAACATCTACACCGCTATCTGTATGAACATGGATATATCTACACAGCCCTCTGGATGAACATGGAAATCTCCACAACGCTATCTGTTGAAATATTCATACATCTTCACCGCTGTCTGTATAAACTTGGAAATATCTACACCGCTATCTGTATGAACATGGAAATATATACACCGCTATCTGTTTGAAGATGGAAATATATACACCACTATCTGCATGAAAATGGAAATATCTACAAAGCTATCTGAATGAACATGGAAATTTCTACACCGCTATCTGTTTGAACATGTAAATTTCTACACCGCTATCTGCATGAAAATGGAAACATCTACAAAGCTATCTGCATATACATGGAAATATCTACACAGCCATCTCTTTACACTTGGAAATAACTACACCGCTATATCTAAAACATGGAAATATCTACACTGCCATATGTATGAACATGGAAATATCCGCAACGCCATCTGTATGAACATATAAATATCTACACCGCCATCTGTATTAAGATGGAGATATCTACACCGCTGCCTGTATAAACATGGAAATATCAGCACCGCTATCTGTATGAACATGGAAATATCTACACCGCTACCTGTATGAACATGGAAATATCTACACCGCTATCTGTATGAACATGGAAATATCTACACCGCTATCTGTGGGAACATGGAAATATCTACACCGCTATCTGTATGAACATGGCAATATCTACACCGCTATCTGAATGAACATGGAAATATCTACACCGCTATCTGTATGAACATGGATATATCTACACAGCTATCTGGATGAACATGGAAATATCTAAACCGCTATCTGTATGAACATGGAAATATCTACACAGCTATCTGTATGAACATGGACATATCTACACAGCCAACTGGATGAACGTGGAAATATCTACACCGCTATCTGTGTAAACATGCATACATCTTCACCGCAGTCTGTATAAACATGGAAATATCTACACCGCTATCAGTATGAACATGGAAATATCTACACCGCTATCTGTATGAACATGGAAATACCTACACCGCTATCTGTTTGAACATGGAAATATCTACACCGCTATCTGCTTGAAAATGGAAATATCTACACTGCTATCTGCATATACATGGAAATACCTACACAGCTATCTCTTTACACATGGAAATAACTACACCGCTATCTGTATGAACATGGAAATATCTACACCGCCATCTGTATGAACATGGAAATATCTGCACCGCCATCTGTATGAACATATAAATATCTACACCGCCATCTGTATTAAGATGGAGATACCTACACCGCTATCTCTATGAACATGGAAATATCAACACCGCTATCTGTGTAAACATGCATACATCTTCACAGCTATCTGTATAAACATGGAAATATCTACACTGCTATCTGCATGAACATGGAAATATCTACACCGCTATCTGAACATGGAAATATCTACACCGCTATGTGCATGAAAATGGAAATATCTACACAGCGATCTGCATATACATGGAAATATCTACAAAGCTATCTCTTTACACATGGAAATAACTACAGCGCTATCTCTATAAACATGCAAATATCTACACCGCCATCTGTATGAACATGGAAATATCTGCACCGCCATCTGTATGAAGATATAAATATCTACACCCCCATCTATATTAATATGGAGATATCTACACCGCTATCTGCATAAACTTGGAAATATCTACACCGCTATATGTATAAACATGGAAATATCTACACCGCTATCTGTATAAACAGGGAAATATCTACACCGCTACCTGTATAAACATGGAAATATCAGCACCGTTATCTATATGAACATGGAAACATCTACACCGCCATCTCTATGAAGATGGAAATATCTACACCGCTATCTGTATGAACATGGAAATAGCTACGCGGCTATCTGTATGAACATGGAAATATTTACACCACTACCTGTATGAACATGGAAATATCTACACCGCTATCTGTATGAACATGGATATATCCACACAGCCATCTGGATGAACATGGAAATATCTACAACGCTATCTGTATGAACATGGAAATATCTACACCACTATCTGTGTAAATATGCATACATCTTCACCGCAATCTGTATAAACATGGAAATATCTACACCGCTATCTGTATGAACATGGAAATATCTACACCGCTATCTGTGTAAATATGCATACATCTTCACCGCAATCTGTATAAGCATGGAAATATCTACACCGCTATCTGTATGAACATGGAAA
The DNA here is from genome assembly GCF_029281585.2 of Gorilla gorilla gorilla. NCBI lineage: Eukaryota > Metazoa > Chordata > Mammalia > Primates > Hominidae > Gorilla > Gorilla gorilla. Next base: position 81,836,467 of record NC_073245.2, on the reverse strand, counting down.
TATCTACACCGCTATCTGTTTGAACCTTTAAATATCTAAACCGCTATCAGCATGAAAATGGAAATCTCTACACAGCTATCTGCATATAGATGGAAATACCTACACAGCTATCTCTTTACACATGGAAATAACTACACCGCTATCTGTATGAACATGGAAATATCTACACCGCCATCTGTATGAACATGGAAATATCTGCACCGCCATCTGTATGAACATGTAAATATCTACTCCGACATCTGTATTAAGATGGAGATATCTGCACCGCTATCTGTAAAAACATGGAAAAATCTACACTGCTATCTGTATAAACATGGAAATATCTACACTGCTATCTGTATAAACAGGGAAATATCTTCACCGCTACCTGTATAAACATGGAAATATCAGAACCGCTATTTGTAAGAACATGGAAATAACCCCTCTATCTGTATGTACATGGAAATATCTACACCGGTATCTCTATGAACATGGAAATATCTACACCGCTATCTGTTAGAACATGGAAATATCTAACCCGCTATCTGCATGAAAATGGAAATATCTACACAGCTATCTGCATATACATGGAAATATCTACACAGCTATCTCTTTACAAATGGAAATAACTACACCGCTATGTGTATGAACATGGAAATATCTTCACCGCCATTTTAATGAACATGGATATGTCTACACAGCCATCTGGATGAACATGGGAATATCTACACCGCTATCTGCATGAACTTGGAAATATCTACTCCGCTATCTGTGTAAACATGCATACATCTTCACCGCTATCTGTATAAACATGGAAATATCTGCACTGCTATCTGCATGAATATGGAAATATCTACACCGCTATCTGTTTGAACATGGAAATATCTACACCGCTATCTGCATGAAAATGGAAATATCTACACAGCGATCTGCATATACATGGAAATATCTACACAGCTATACCTTTACACATGGATATAACTACAGCGCTATCTCTATAAACATGGAAATATCTACTCCACCCTCTGTATGAACATGGAAATATCTGCACCGCCATCTGTATGAGCATATAAATATGTACACCGCCATCTGTATTAAGATGGAGATATCTACACCGCTATCTGTATAAACTTGGAAATATCTACACCGCTATATGTATAAACATGGAAATATCTACACCGCTATCTGTATAAACATGGAAATATCTACACCGCTACCTGTATAAACATGGAAATATCTACACCGCTACCTGTATAAACATGGAAATCTCAGCACCGCTATCTGTATGAACATGGAAATATCAGCCACTCTATCTGTATGAACATGGAAATATCTTCAACGCCATCTGTATGAACATGGATATATCTACACAGCCATCTGGATGAACATGGAAATATCTACACCGCTTTCTGCATGAACATGGAAATATCTACACCGCTACCTGTATAAACCTGGAAATAACAGCACCGCTATCTGTATGAACATGGAAATATCTACACCGCTATCTCTATGAACATGGAAATATCTTCACCGCTATCTGTATGAACATGGAAATAGCTACAACGCTATCTGTATGAACATGGAAATATCTACACCACTATCTGTATGAACATGGAAATATCTACACCGCCATCTGTATGAACATGGATATATCTACACAGCCATCTGGATGAACATGGAAATATCTACACCGCTATCTGCATGAACATGGAAATATCTACACCGCTATCTGTGTAAATATGCATACATCTTCGCAATCTGTATAAGCATGGAAATATCTACACCGCTATCTGTATGAACATGGAAATATCAACACCGCTATCTGTTTGAACATTTAAATATCTAAACCGCTATCAGCATGAAAATGGAAATCTCTACACAGCTATCTGCAAATACATGGAAATATCTACACAGTTATCTCTTTACACATGGAAATAACTACACCGCTATCTGTATGAACATGGAAATATCTACACCGCCATCTGTATGAACATGGAAATATCTGCACCGCCATCTGTATGAACATATTAATATCTACTCCGCCATCTGTATTAAGATGGAGATATCTACACCGCTATCTGTAAAAACATGGAAATATCTACACCGCTATCTGTATAAACATGGAAATATCTACACTGCTATCTGTATAAACATGGAAATATCTACACCGCTACCTGTATAAACATGGAAATATCAGCACCGCTATCTGTAAGAACATGGAAATAACCCCTCTATCTGTATGAACATGGAAATATCTACACCGGTATCTCTATGAACATGGAAATATCTACACCGCTATCTGTTTGAACATGGAAATATCTAAACCGCTATCTGCATGAAAATGGAAATATCTACACAGCTATCTGCATATACATGGAAATATCTACACAGTTATCTCTTTACAAATGGAAATAACTACACCGCTATCTGTATGAACATGGAAATATCTTCACCGCCATCTGTATGAACATGGATATATCTACACAGCCATCTGGATGAACATGGGAATATCTACACCGCTATCTGTATGAACATGGATATATCTACACCGCTATCTGTGTAAACGTGCATACATTTTCACCGCTATCTGTATAAACATGGAAATATCTACACTGCTATCTGCATGAACATGGAAATATCTACACCGCTATCTGTTTGAACATGGAAATATCTACACCGCTGTCTGCATGAAAATGGAAATACCTACACAGCGATCTGCATATACATGGAAATATCTACAAAGCTATATCTTTACACATGGAAATAACTACAGCGCTATCTCTATAAACATGGAAATATATACTACACCATCTGTATGAACATGTAAATATCTGCACCGCCATCTGTATGAACATATAAATATCTACACCGCCATCTATATTAAGATGGAGATATCTACACCGCTATCTGTATAAACTTGGAAATATCTACACCGCTATCTGTATAAACATGGAAATAACTACACGGCTATCTGTATAAACATGGAAATATCTACACCGCTACCTGTATAAACATTTAAATATCTACACCACTATCTGCATGAAAATGGAAATACCTACACAGCGATCTGCATATACATGGAAATATCTACAAAGCTATATCTTTACACATGGAAATAACTACAGCGCTATCTCTATAAACGTGGAAATATATACTCCACCATCTGTATGAACATGGAAATATCTGCACCGCCATCTGTATGAACATATAAATATCTACACCGCCATCTATATTAAGATGGAGATATCTACACCGCTATCTGTATAAACTTGGAAATATCTACACGGCTATCTGTATAAACATGGAAATATCTACACGGCTATCTGTATAAACATGGAAATATCTACACCGCTACCTGTATAAACATTTAAATATCAGCACCGCTATCTGTATGAACATGGAAATACCTACACCGCTATCTCTATGAACATGGAAATATCTACACCACTATCTGTATGAACATGGAAATAGCTACACCGCTATCTGAATGAACATGGAAATATCTACACCACTACCTGTATGAACATGGAAATATCTACACCTCTATCTCTATGAACATGGATATATCTACACAGCCATCTGGATGAACATGGAAATATCTACACCGCTATCTGTTTGAACATGTAAATATCTACACCGCTATCTGCATGAAAGTGGAAATATCTACACAGCTATCTGCATATACATGGAAATATCTACACAGTTATCTGTATAAACATGGAAATATCAGCACCGCTATCTGTATGAACATGAAAATATCTACACCGCTATCTGTATGAACATGGAAATATCTACACCGCTATCTGTATGAACATGGAAATATCTACACCTCTATCTGTATGAACATGGAAATATCTACACCGCTATCGGTTTGAACATGGAAATATCTACACCGCTATCTGTATGAACATGGAAATACCTTCACCGCCATCTGTATGAACATGGATATGTCTACTCAGCCATCTAGATGAACATGGAAATATCTACACCGCAATCTGTATGAACATGGAAATATCTACACTGCTATCTGTGTAAACATGCATACATCATCACCGCTATCTGTATAAACATGGAAATATCTACACCGCTATCTGTATGAACTTGGAAATATCTACACCGCTATCTGTTTGAACATGGAAATATCTAAACCGCTATCTGCATGAAAATGGAAATATCTACAGAGCTATCTGCATATACATGGAAATACCTACACATCTATCTCTATACACATGGAAATAACTACACCGCTATCTGTATGAACATGGAAATATCTACACCGCCATCTGTATGAACATGGAAATATCTGCACCGCCATCTGTATGAACATATAAATAACTACACGGCCATCTGTATTAAGATAGAAATATCTACACCGCTGTCTGTATAAACATGGAAATATCTACACCGCTATCTGTATGAACATAGAAATATCAACACCGCTATCTCTATGAACATGGAAATATCTACACCGCTATCTGTATGAACATGGAAATAGCTACAAGGCTATCTGTATGAACATGGAAATATCTACACCACTATCTGTATGAACATGGAAATATCTACACCGCCATCTGTACGAACATGGATATATCTACACAGCCATCTGGATGAACATGGAAATATCTACACCGCTATCTGCATGAACATGGAAATATCTACACCGCTGTCTGTGTAAATATGCATACATCTTCGCAATCTGTATAAGCATGGAGATATCTACACCGCTATCTCTATGAACATGGAAATAGCTACACAGCTATCTGTATGAACATGGAAATATCTACACCGCTATCTGTATGAACATGGAAATATCTACACTGCTATCTGTATGAACATGGAAATATCTACACCGCTATCTGTATGAACATGGATATATCTACAAAACCATCTGGATGAACATGGAAATATCTACACCGCTATCTGTATGAACGTGGAAATAGCTACACCGCTATCTGTTTGAACATGGAAATATCTAAACCGCTATCTGCATGAAAATGGAAATATCTACACAGCTATCTGCATATACATGGAAATATCTGCACAGCTATCTCTTTACACATGGAAATAACTACACCGCTATCTGTATGAACATGGAAATATCTGCACAGCCATCTGTATGAACATATAAATATCTACACCGCCATCTGTATTAAGATGGAGATATCTACACCGCTATCTGTATGAACATGGATATGTCTACACAGCCATCTGGATGAACATGGAAATATCTACACCGCTATCTGTATGAACATGGAAATATATACACCGCTATCTGTATGAACATGGAAATATCTACACCGCTATCTGTATGAACATGGAAATATCTACACCGCTATCTGTATGAACATGGAAATATATACACCGCTATCTGTATGAACATGGAAATATCTACACCGCTATCTGTTTGAACATGGAAATATCTACACCGCTGTCTGCATGAAAATGGAAATATCTACACAGCTATCTGCATATACATGGAAATATCTACATAGCTATCTCTTTACACATGGAAATAACTACACCGCTATCTCTAAAAACATGGAAATATCTACACCGCCATCTGTATGAACATGGAAATATCTTCACTGCCATCTGTATGAACATATAAATATCTACACCGCCATCTGTATTAAGGAGATATCTACACCGCTATCTGTATAAACATGGAAATATCTACACCGCTATCTGTATAAACATGGAAATATCTACACCACTATCTGTATAAAAATGGAAATATCAGCACCGCTATCTGTATGAACATGGAAATATCTGCACCGCCATCTGTATGAACATGGAAATATCTACACCGCTATCTGTGTGAACATGGAGATATCTACACCGCTATCTGTATTAACATGGAAATATCTACACCGCCATCTGTATGAACATGGAAATATCTGCACCGCCATGTGTATGAACATATAAATATCTGCACCGCCATCTGTATTAAGAAGGAGATATATACACCGCTATCTGTATAAACATCGAAATATCTACACTGCTATCTGTATAAACATGGAAATATCTACACCGCTATCTGTATAAACATGGAAATATCTACACCGCTACGTGTATAAACATGGAAATAACAGCACCGCTATCAGAATGAACATGGAAATATCTACACAGCCATCTGTATGAACATGGAAATAACTTCACCGCCATCAGTATGAACATGGATATATCTACACAGCCATCTGTATGATCATGGAAATATCTACACCGCTATATGTATGAACATGGAAATATCTACACCGCTATCTGTATGAACATGGAAATATCTTCACCGCCATCTGTATGAACATGGATATGTCTAAACAGCCATCTGGATGAACATGGAAATATCTACACCGCGATCTGTATGAACATGGAAATATCTGCACTGCCATCTGTATGAACATATAAATATCTACACCGCCATCTGTATTAAGATGGAGATATCTTCACCGCTATCTGTATAAACTTGGAAATATCTACACCGCTATCTGTATAAACATGGAAATACCTACACCGCTACCTGTATAAACATGGAAATATCAGCACTGCTATCTGTATGAACCTGGAAATATCTACACCGCTATATCAATGAACATGGAAATATCTACACCGCTATCTGTATGAACATGGATATATCTACACAACCATCTGGATGAACATGGAAATATCTACACCGCTATCTGTATGAACGTGGAAATATCTACACTGCTATCTGTATGAACATGGAAATATCTGCACTGCTATCTGTATGAACATGGAAATACATACACCGCTATCTGTATGAACATGGAAATAGCTACACCGCTTTCTGTATGAATATGGAAATATCTACACCGCTATCTGTATGGACATGGAAATATCTACAGCGCTATCTGTATGAACATGGAAATAACTTCACCGCCATCAGTATGAACATGGATATATCTACACAGCCATCTGTAGGATCATGGAAATATCTACACCGCTATCTGTTTGAACATGGAAATATCTACACCGCTGTCTGCATGAAAATGGAAATATCTACACAGCTATCTGCATATACATGGAAATATCAACACAGCTATCTCTTTACACATGGAAATAACTACACCCCTATATAAACATGGAAATATCTACACCGCCATCTGTATGAACATGGAAATATCTGCACCGCCATCTGTATGAACATATAAACATCTACACCGCCATCTGTATTAAGAAGGAGATATCTACAACGCTATCTGTATAAACATGGAAATATCTACACCGCTATCTGTATAAACATGGAAACATCTACACCGCTATCTGCATAAACATGAAAATATCGACACCGCTACCTGTATAAACATGGAAATATCAGCACCGCTGTCGGTATGAACATGGAAGTATCTACACCGCCATCTGGATGAACATGGAAATATCTACACCGCTATCTGTATGAACATGGAAATATCTACACCGCTATCTGTGTAAACATGGTAATATCTTCACCGCCATCTGTTTGAAAATGGATATGTCTACACAGCCATCTGGATGAACATGGAAATATCTACACCGCGATCTGTATTAACATGGAAATATCTACACCGCTATCTGGGTAAACATGCATACATCTTCACCGCTATCTGTATAAACATGGAAATATCTACACCGCTATCTGTATGAACATGGAAATATCTACACCGCTATCTGTTTGAACATCTAAATATCTAAACCGCTTTCTGCATGAAAATAGAAATATCTACACAGCTATCTGCATATACATGGAAATACCTACACATCTATCTCTTTACACATGGAAATAACTACACCGCTATCTGTATGAACATGGAAATATCTACACCGCCATCTGTATGAACATGGAAATATCTGCACCGCCATCTGTATGAACATATAAATAACTACACGGCCATCTGTATTAAGATAGAAATATCTACACCGCTGTCTGTATAAACATGGAAATATCTACACCGCTATCTGTATGAACATAGAAATATCAACACCGCTATCTCTATGAACATGGAAATATCTACACCGCTATCTGTATGAACATGGAAATAGCTACAAGGCTATCTGTATGAACATGGAAATATCTACACCACTATCTGTATGAACATGGAAATATCTACACCGCCATCTGTACGAACATGGATATATCTACACAGCCATCTGGAGGAACATGGAAATATCTACACCGCTATCTGCATGAACATGGAAATATCTACACCGCTGTCTGTGTAAATATGCATACATCTTCGCAATCTGTATAAGCATGGAGATATCTACACCGCTATCTGTATGAACATGGAAATAGCTACACAGCTATCTGTATGAACATGGAAATATCTACACCGCTATCTGTATGAACATGGAAATATCTACACTGCTATCTGTATGAACATGGAAATATCTACACCGCTATCTGTATGAACATGGATATATCTACAAAACCATCTGGATGAACATGGAAATATCTACACCGCTATCTGTATGAACGTGGAAATAGCTACACCGCTATCTGTTTGAACATGGAAATATCTAAACCGCTATCTGCATGAAAATGGAAATATCTACACAGCTATCTGCATATACATGGAAATATCTGCACAGCTATCTCTTTACACATGGAAATAACTACACCGCTATCTGTATGAACATGGAAATATCTGCACAGCCATCTGTATGAACATATAAATATCTACACCGCCATCTGTATTAAGATGGAGATATCTACACCGCTATCTGTATGAACATGGATATGTCTACACAGCCATCTGGATGAACATGGAAATATCTACACCGCTATCTGTATGAACATGGAAATATATACACCGCTATCTGTATGAACATGGAAATATCTACACCGCTATCTGTATGAACATGGAAATATCTACACCGCTATCTGTATGAACATGGAAATATATACACCGCTATCTGTATGAACATGGAAATATCTACACCGCTATCTGTTTGAACATGGAAATATCTACACCGCTGTCTGCATGAAAATGGAAATATCTACACAGCTATCTGCATATACATGGAAATATCTACATAGCTATCTCTTTACACATGGAAATAACTACACCGCTATCTCTAAAAACATGGAAATATCTACACCGCCATCTGTATGAACATGGAAATATCTTCACTGCCATCTGTATGAACATATAAATATCTACACCGCCATCTGTATTAAGGAGATATCTACACCGCTATCTGTATAAACATGGAAATATCTACACCGCTATCTGTATAAACATGGAAATATCTACACCACTATCTGTATAAAAATGGAAATATCAGCACCGCTATCTGTATGAACATGGAAATATCTGCACCGCCATCTGTATGAACATGGAAATATCTACACCGCTATCTGTGTGAACATGGAGATATCTACACCGCTATCTGTATTAACATGGAAATATCTACACCGCCATCTGTATGAACATGGAAATATCTGCACCGCCATGTGTATGAACATATAAATATCTGCACCGCCATCTGTATTAAGAAGGAGATATATACACCGCTATCTGTATAAACATCGAAATATCTACACTGCTATCTGTATAAACATGGAAATATCTACACCGCTATCTGTATAAACATGGAAATATCTACACCGCTACGTGTATAAACATGGAAATAACAGCACCGCTATCAGAATGAACATGGAAATATCTACACAGCCATCTGTATGAACATGGAAATAACTTCACCGCCATCAGTATGAACATGGATATATCTACACAGCCATCTGTATGATCATGGAAATATCTACACCGCTATATGTATGAACATGGAAATATCTACACCGCTATCTGTATGAACATGGAAATATCTTCACCGCCATCTGTATGAACATGGATATGTCTAAACAGCCATCTGGATGAACATGGAAATATCTACACCGCGATCTGTATGAACATGGAAATATCTGCACTGCCATCTGTATGAACATATAAATATCTACACCGCCATCTGTATTAAGATGGAGATATCTTCACCGCTATCTGTATAAACTTGGAAATATCTACACCGCTATCTGTATAAACATGGAAATACCTACACCGCTACCTGTATAAACATGGAAATATCAGCACTGCTATCTGTATGAACCTGGAAATATCTACACCGCTATATCAATGAACATGGAAATATCTACACCGCTATCTGTATGAACATGGATATATCTACACAACCATCTGGATGAACATGGAAATATCTACACCGCTATCTGTATGAACGTGGAAATATCTACACTGCTATCTGTATGAACATGGAAATATCTGCACTGCTATCTGTATGAACATGGAAATACATACACCGCTATCTGTATGAACATGGAAATAGCTACACCGCTTTCTGTATGAACATGGAAATATCTACACCGCTATCTGTATGGACATGGAAATATCTACACCGCTATCTGTATGAACATGGAAATAACTTCACCGCCATCAGTATGAACATGGATATATCTACACAGCCATCTGTAGGATCATGGAAATATCTACACCGCTATCTGTTTGAACATGGAAATATCTACACCGCTGTCTGCATGAAAATGGAAATATCTACACAGCTATCTGCATATACATGGAAATATCAACACAGCTATCTCTTTACACATGGAAATAACTACACCCCTATATAAACATGGAAATATCTACACCGCCATCTGTATGAACATGGAAATATCTGCACCGCCATCTGTATGAACATATAAACATCTACACCGCCATCTGTATTAAGAAGGAGATATCTACAACGCTATCTGTATAAACATGGAAATATCTACACCGCTATCTGTATAAACATGGAAACATCTACACCGCTATCTGCATAAACATGAAAATATCGACACCGCTACCTGTATAAACATGGAAATATCAGCACCGCTGTCGGTATGAACATGGAAGTATCTACACCGCCATCTGGATGAACATGGAAATATCTACACCGCTATCTGTATGAACATGGAAATATCTACACCGCTATCTGTGTAAACATGGTAATATCTTCACCGCCATCTGTTTGAACATGGATATGTCTACACAGCCATCTGGATGAACATGGAAATATCTACACCGCGATCTGTATGAACATGGAAATATCTACACCGCTATCTGGGTAAACATGCATACATCTTCACCGCTATCTGTATAAACATGGAAATATCTACACCGCTATCTGTATGAACATGGAAATATCTACACCGCTATCTGTTTGAACATCTAAATATCTAAACCGCTATCTGCATGAAAATAGAAATATCTACACAGCTATCTGCATATACATGGAAATATCTACAAAGCTATCTCTATACACATGGAAATAACTACACCGCTATCTCTATAAACATGGAAATATCTACAGTGCCATCTGTATGAACGTGGAAATATCTGCACTGCCATCTGTATGAAGATATAAATATCTACACCCCGATCTATATTAAGATGGAGATATCTACACCGCTATCTGTATAAACTTGGAAATATCTACACCGCTATATGTATAAACATGGAAATATCTACACCGCTATCTGTATAAACATGGAAATATCTACACCGCTATCTGTATGAACATGGATATATCTACACAGCCATCTGGATGAACATGGAAATATCTACACCGCTATCTGTATGAACATGGAAATATCTACACTGCTATCTGTGTAAATATGCATACATCTTCACCGCAATCTGTATAAACATGGAAATATCTACACCGCTATCTGTGTGAACATGGAAATATCTACACCGCTATCTGTTTGAACATGGAAATATCTACACCGGTATCTGCATGAAAATGGAAATATCTACAGAGCTATCTGCATATACATAGAAATATCAACACAGCTTTCTCTTTACACATGGAAATAACTACACCGCTATCTGTATGAACATGGAAATATCTACACCGCCATCTGTATGAACATGGAAATATCTGCACCGCCATCTGTATGAACATATAAATATCTACACGGCCATCTGTATTAAGATGGAGATATCTTCACCGCTATTTGTATAAACATGGAAATATCTACACCGCTATCTGTATAAACATGGAAATATCTACCCCGCTACCTGTATAAACATGGAAATATCAGCACCGCTATCTGTATGAACATGGAAATATCTACACCACTATCTGTATGAACATGGAAATATCTACACCGCTATCTGTATGAACATGGAATTATCTTCACCGCCATCTGTATGAACATGGATATATCTACACAGACATCTGGATGAACATGGAAATATCTACACCGCTATCTGTATGAACACGGAAATAGCTACACAGCTATCTGTATGAACATGGAAATATCTACACCGCTATCTGTATGAACAGGGAAATATCTACACTGCTATCTGTATGAACATGGAAATATCTACACCGCTATCTGTATGAACATGGATATATCTACACAACCATCTGGATGAACATGGAAATATCTACACCGCTATCTGTATGAACGTGGAAATACCTACACCGCTATCTTTTTGAACATGGAAATATCTAAACCGCTATCTGCATGAAAATGGAAATATCTACACAGCTATCTGCATATACCTGGAAATATCTGCACAGCTATCTCTTTACACATGGAAATAACTGCACCGCTATCTGTATGAACATGGAAATATCTGCACAGCCATCTGTATGAACATATAAACGTCTACACAGCCATCTGTATTAAGATGGAGATATCTACACCGCTATCTGTATAAACATGGAAATGTCTACACCGCTATCTGTATAAACATGGAAATATCAGCACCGCTATCTGTATGAACATGGAAATATCAGCCCCTCTATCTGTATGAACATGGAAATATCTACACCGCTATCTGTATGAACATGGAAATATCTACACCGCTAGATGTATGAACATGGAATTATCTTCACCGCCATCTGTGTGAACATGGATATGTCTACACAGCCATCTGGAGGAACATGGAAATATCTACACCGCTATCTGTATGAACATGGAAATAGCTACTCCGCTATCTGTATGAACATGGAAATATCTGCACCGCCATCTGTATGAACATATAAATATCTACACCGCCATCTGTATTAAGATGGAGATATCTATACCGCTATCTGTATAAACATGGAAATATCTACACCGCTATCTGTATAAACATGGAAATATCTACACCACTATCTGTATAAACATGGAAATATCTACACCGCTACCTGTATAAACATGGAAATATCAGCACCGCTATCTGTATGAACATGGAAATATCTACACCGCTATCTGTATGAACATTGAAATATCTACACCGCTATCTGTATGAACATGGAAATATCTAAACTGCTATATGTATGAACATGGAAATATCTACACCGCTATCTGTTTGAACATGGAAATATCTACACCACTGTCTGCATGAAAATGTAAATATCTACACAGAAATCTGTATATACATGGAAATATCTACACAGCTATCTCTTTACACATGGAAATAACTACACCGCTATCTCTAAAAATATGGAAATATTTACACCGCCATCTGTATGAACATGGAAATATCTGCACCGCCATCTGTATGAACATATAAATATCTACACCGCCATCTGTATTAAGAAGGAGATATCTGCACGGCTATCTGTATAAACCTGGAAATATCTACACCGCTATCTGTATAAACATGGAAATATCTACCCCGCTATCTGTGTAAACATGGAAATATCTACACCGCTACCTGTATAAACATGGAAATAGCACAGTTATCTGTATGAATATGGAAATATCTACCCCGCTATCTGTACGAACATGGAAATATATACACCGCTGTCTGTATGAACATGGGAATAGCTACACCGCTATCTGAACATGGAAATATCTACACCACTATCTGTATGAACATGGAAATAACTACACCGCTATCTGTATGAACATGGATATATCTACACAGCCATCTGGATGGACATGGAAATATCTACACCGCTATCTGTGTAAATATGCATACATCTTCACCGCTATCTGTATAAACATGGAAATATCTACACCGCTATCTGTATGAACATGGAAATATCTACACCTCTGTTTGAAATTGGAAATATCTAAACCGCTATCTGCATGAAAATGGAAATATCTACAGAGCTATCTGCATATACATGGAAATATCTACACAGCTATCTCTTTACCAATGGCAATAACTACACCGCTATCTGTATGAACATGGAAATATCTGCACCGCCATCTGTATGAACATATAAATATCTACACCGCCATCTGTATTAAGATGGAGATATCTACACCGCTATCTGTATGAACATGGATATGACTACAAAGCCATCTGGATGAACATGGAAATATCTACACCGCTTTCTGTATGAACATGGAAATATATACACCGCTATCTGTATGAACATGGAAATATCTACACCGCTATCTTTGTAAATATGCATACATCTACACCGCAATCTGTATAAACATGGAGATATCTACACCGCTATCTGTGTGAACATGGAAATATCTACACCGCTATCTGTTTGAACATGGAAATATCTACACCGGTATCTGCATGAAAATGGAAATATCTACAGAGCTATCTGCATATACATGGAAATATCTACACAGCTATCTCTTTACACATTGAAATAAATACACCGCTATCTGTATGAACATGGAAATATCTACACTGCTATCTGTTTGAACATGGAAATATCTACACCGCTGTCTGCATGAAAATGGAAATATCTACACAGCTATCTGCATATACATGGAAATATCTACACAGCTATCTCTTTACACATGGAAATAACTACACCGCTATCTCTAAAAACATGGAAATATCTACACCGCCATCTGAATGAACATGGAAATATCTTCACTGCCATCTGTATGAACATATAAATATCTACACCGCCATCTGTATTAAGGAGATATCTACACCGCTATCTGTATAAACATGGAAATATCTACACCGCTATGTGTATAAACATGGAAATATCTACACCTCTATCAGTATAAAAATGGAAATATCAGCACCGCTATCAGTATGAACATGGAAATATCTGCACCGCCATCTGTATGAACATGGAAATATCTACACCGCTATCTGTGTGAACATGGAGATATCTACACCGCTATCTGTATGAACATGGAAATATCTACACCGCCATCTGTATGAACATGGAAATATCTGCACCGCCATGTGTATGAACATATAAATATCTGCACCACCATCTGTATTAAGAAGGAAATATCTACACCGCTATCTGTATAAACATCGAAATATCTACACTGCTATCTGTATAAACATGGAAATATCTACACCGCTATCTGTATAAACATGGAAATATCTACACACCTACGTGTATAAACATGGAAATATCAGCACCGCTATCAGTATGAACATGGAAATATCTACACCGCTATCTGTATGAACATGGAAATATCTACAAAGCTATCTGTATGAACATGGAAATAACTTCACCGCCAAAAGTATGAACATGGATATATCTACACAGCCATCTGTATGATCATGGAAATATCTACACCGCTATATGTATGAACATGGAAATATCTTCACCGCCATCTGTATGAACATGGATATGTCTACACAGCCATCTGGATGAACATGGAAACTTCTACACCGCGATCTGTATGAACATGGAAATATCTGCACTGCCATCTGTATGAACATATAAATATCTACACCGCCATCTGTATTAAGATGGAGATATCTTCACCGCTATCTGTATAAACTTGGAAATATCTACACCGCTATCTGTATAAACATGGGAATACCTACACTGCTACCTGTATAAACATGGAAATATCAGCACTGCTATCTGTATGAACCTGGAAATATCTACACCGCTATATCAATGAACATGGAAATATCTACACCGCTATCTGTATGAACATGTATATATCTACACAGCCATCTGGATGAACATGGAAATATCTACACCGCTATCTGCATGAACATGGAAATATCTACACCGCTATTTGTGTAAACATGCATACATCTTCACCGCAATCTGCAAAAGCATGGAAATAGCTACACCGCTATCTGAATGAACATGGAAATATCTACAACGCTATCTGTTTGATCATGGAAATATCTAAACCGCTATCAGCATGAAAATGGAAATATCTACACAGCTATCTGCATATACATGGAAATATCTACACAGCTATCTCTTTACACATGGAAATAACTACACCGCTATCTGTATGAACATGGAAATATCTAAACAGCCATCTGTATGAACACGGAAATATCTGCACCGCAATCTGTATGAACATATAAATATCTACACCGCCATCTGTATTAAGAAGGAGATATCTACAACGCTATCTGTATAAACATGGATATATCTACACCGCTCTCTGTATAAACATGGAAATATCTACACTGCTACCAGTATAAACATGGAAATATCTAATCCGCTACCTGTATAAACATGGAAATATCAGCACCGCTATCTGTATGAACATGGAAATATCAGCCCCTCTATCTGTATGAACATGGAAATATCTACACCGCTATCTGTATGAACATGGAAATATCTACACCGCTATCTGTTTGAACATGAAAATCTCTAAACCGCTATCTGCATGAAAATGGAAATATCCACACAGCTATCTGCATATACATGGAAATATCTACACAGCTATATCTTTACACATGGAAATAACTACACCGCTATCTGTATGAACATGGAAATATCTTCACCGCCATCTGTATGAACATGGATATATCTTCACAGCCTCCTGGATGAACATGGAAATATCTACACTGCTATCTGTATGAACATGGAAATATTTGCACTGCTATCTGTATGAACATGGAAATATATACACCGGTATCTGTATGAACATGGAAATAGCTACACCGCTATCTGTATGAACATGGAAATATCTACACCGCTATCTGTATGGACATGGAAATATCTTCACCGCCATCGGTATGAACATGGATATATCTACGCAGCCATCTGGATGAACATGGAAATATCTACACCGCTATCTGTATGAACATGGAAATATCTACACCGCTATCTGTATGAACATGGAAATATCTACACAGCACTCTGTATGAACATGGAAATCTCCACACCGCTATCTGTGTAAACATGCATACATCTTCACCGCTGTCTGTAAAAACTTGGAAATATCTACACCGCTATCTGTATGAACATGGAAATATCTACACCGCTATCTGTTTGAACATGAAAATCTCTAAACCGCTATCTGCATGAAAATGGAAATATCCACACAGCTATCTGCATATACATGGAAATATCTACACAGCTATCTCTTTACACATGGAAATAACTACAGCGCTATCTGTATGAACATGGAAATATCTTCTCCGCCATCTGTATGAACATGGATATATCTTCACAGCCTCCTGGATGAATATGGAAATATCTGCACCGCCATCTGTATGAACATATAAATATCTACACCGCCATCTGTATTAAGATGGAGATATCTACACTGCTATCTGAATAAACATGGAAATATCTACACTGCTACCTGTATAAAAATGGAAACATCAGCACCGCTATCTGCATAAACATGGAAATATCAGCACCGCTATCTGTATGAACATGGAAATATCTACACCGCTATCTGTATGAACATGGAAATATCTCCACCGCTATCTGTATGAACATGGAAATATCTACACCGCTATCTGTATGAAAATGGAAATAACTACACCGCTATCTGTTTGAACATGTAAATATCTACACCGCTATCTGTATGAAAATGGAAATATCTACAAAGCTATCTGCATATACATGGAAATATCTGCACAGCTATCTCTTTACACATGGAAATAACTACACCGCTATCTGTATGAACATGGAAATATCTTCACTGCCATCTGTATGAACATATAAATATCAACACTGCCATCTGTATTAAGGAGATATCTACACCGCTATCTGTATAAACATGGAAATATCTACACCGCTATCTGTATAAACATGGAAATATCTACACCGCTATCTGTATAAAAATGGAAATATCAGCACAGCTATCAGTATGAACATGGAAATTTCTGCACCGCCATCTGTATGAACATGGAAATATCTACACCGCTATCTGTGTGAACATGGAGATATCTACACCGCTATCTGTATGAACATGGAAATATCTACACCGCCATCTGTATGAACATGGAAATATCTGCACTGCCATCTGTATGAACATATGAATATCTACACCGCCATCTGTATTAAGATGGAGATATCTTCACCGCTATCTGTATAAACTTGGAAATATCTACACCGCTACCTGTATAAACATGGAAATATCTACACTGCAATCTCAATGAACATGGAAATATCTACACCGCTATATGTATGAACATGGATATATCTACACAGCCATCTGGATGAACATGGAAATATCTACACCGCTATCTGCATGAACATGGAAATATCTACACCGCTATTTGTGTAAACATGCATACATTTTCACCGCAATCTGCAAAAGCATGGAAATAGCTACACCGCTATCTGAATGAACATGGAAATATCTGCACCGCTATCTGTTTGATCATGGAAATATCTAAACCGCTATCAGCATGAAAATGGAAATATCTACACCGCTATCTGCATATACATGGAAATATCTACACAGCTATCTCTTTACACATGGAAATAACTACACCGCTATCTGTATGAACATGGAAATATCTACACAGCCATCTGTATGAACATGGAAATATCTGCACCGCCATCTGTATGAACATATAAATATCTACACCGCCATCTGTATTAAGAAGGAGATATCTACACACCTATCTGTATAAACATGGATATATCTACACTGCTCTCTGTATAAACATGGAAATATCTACACTGCTACCTGTATAAACATGGAAATATCTAAACCACTACCTGTATAAACATGGAAATAGCACCGCAATCTGTATGAACATGGAAATATCAGCCACTCTATCTGTATGAACATGGAAATATCTACACCGCTATCTCTATAAACATGGAAATATCTACACCGCTATCTGTTTGAACATGGAAATATCTAAACCGCTATCTGCATGAAAATGGAAATATCCACACAGCTATCTGCATAGACATGGAAATATCTACACAGCTATCTCTTTACACATGGAAATAACTACACCGCTATCTGTATGAACATGGAAATATCTACACCGCTATCTGTATGAACATAGAAAAATCTACACCGCTACCTGAATGAACATGGAAATATCTAAACCGCTATCTGTATGAACACGGAAATATCTACACCGCTGTCTGTATGAACATGGAAATATCTACACCGCTATCTGAACATGGAAATATCTACACCGCCATCTGTATGAACATGGAAATATCTGCACCGCCATCTGTATGAACATATAAATATCTACACCAACATCTGTATTAAGATGGAGATATCTATACCGCTATCTGTATTAACATGGAAATATCTGCACCGCTATCTGTATGAACATGGAAATATCTACACCGCTATCTGTGTAAACATGCATACATCTTCACCACTATCTGTATAAACATGGAAATATCTACACCGCTATCTGTATGAACATGGAAATATCTACACCGCTCTCTCTATGAACATGGAAATATCTACACCGCTATCTGTTTGAACATGGAAATATCTAAAACGCTATCTGCATGAAAATGGAAATGTCTACACAGCTATCTGCATATACATGGAAATATCTACACAGCTATCTCTTTACACACGGAAATAACTACACCGCTATCTGTATGAACATGGAAATATCTTCACCGCCATCTGTATGAACATGGATATATCAACAGAGCCATCTGGATGAACATGGAAATATCTACACCGCTATCTGTATAAACATGCATACATCTTCACCGCTATCTGTATAAACATGGAAATATCTACACTGCTATCTGCATGAACATGGAAATATCTACATCGCTATCTGAACATGGAAATATCTACACCGCTATCTGCATGAAAATGGAAATATCTACACAGCGATCTGCATATACATGGAAATATCTACAAAGCTATCTCTTTACACATGGAAATAACTACAGCGCTATCTCTATATACCTGCAAATATCTACACTGCCATCTGTATGAACATGGAAATATCTGCACCGACATCTGTATGAAGATATAAATATCTACACCCCAATGTATACTAAGATGGAGATATCTACACCGCTATATGTATAAACATTGAAATATCTACACGGCTATCTGTATAAACATAGAAATATCTACACCGCTATCTGTATAAACATGGAAATATTTACACCGCTACCTGTATAAACATGGAAATATCAGCACCGCTATCTGTATGAACACAGAAATATCTGCACCGCTATCTCTATGAACAAGGAAATATCTACACCGCTATCTGTATGAACATGGAAATAGCTACACCGCTATCTGTATGAACATGGAAATATCTACACCACTACCTGTATGAACATGGAAATATCTACACCGCTATCTGTATGAACATGGATATATCTACACAGCAATCTGGATGAACATGGAAATATCTTCACCGCTATCTGTATGAACATGAAAATATCTACACCGCTATCTGTGTAAATATGCATACATCTTCACCGCAATCTGTATAAACATGGAAATATCTACACCGCTAGATGTATAAACATGGAATTATCTTCACTGCCATCTGTATGAACATGGATATGTCTACACAGCCATCTGGATGAACATGGAAATATCTACACCGCTATCTGTATGAACATGGAAATATCTGCACCGCCATCTGCATGTACATAGAAATATCTACTCCGCCTTCTGTATTAAGATGGAGATATCTGCACCGCTACCTGTATAAACATGGAAATATCTACACCGCTATCTGTATAAACATGAAAATATCTACACCGCTATTTGTATAAACATGGAAATATCTACACCGCTACCTGTATAAACTTGGAAATATCAGCACCGCTATCTGTATGAACATGGAAATATCTACACCGCAATCTGTATTAACATGTAAATATCTACACCGCTAACTGTATGAACATGGATATATATACACCGCTATCTGTATGAACATGGAAATATCTACACCGCTATCTGTTTGAACATGGAAATATCTACACCGCTGTCTGCATGAAAATGGAAATATCTACACAGCTATCTGAATATACATGGAAATATCTACACAGCTATCTCTTTACACATGGAAATAACTACACCGCTATCTCTATAAACATGGAAATATCTTCACCGCCATCTGTATGAACATGGAAATATCTTCACAGCCATCTGTATGAACATATATATATGTACACCGCCATCTGTATTAAGAAGGAGATATCTACACCGCTATCTGTATAAACATGGAAATATCTACAACGCTATCTGTATAAACATGGAAATATCAGCACCGCTATCTGTATGAACATGGAAATATCTGCACCGCTATCTGTATGAACATGGAAATATCTACACCGCTATCTGTATGAACATGGAAATATATTCACCGCCATCTGTATGAACATGGATATATCTACACAGCCAACTGTATGAACATGGAAATATCTACACCGCTATCTGTATGAACATGGAAATATCTACACCGCTATCTGTATGAACATGGAAATATCTTCACCGCCATCTGTATGAACATGGATGTGTCTACACAGCCATCTGGATGAACATGGAAATATCTACACCGCGATCTGTATGAACATGGAAATATCTACACCGCTATCTGTGTAAACTTGCATACGTTTCACCGCTATCTGTATAAACATGGAAATATCTACACCGCTATCTGTATGAACATGGAAATATCTACACCGCTATCTGTTTGAACATGGAAATATCTAAACCGCTATCTGCATGAAAATAGAAATATCTACACAGCTATCTGCATATACATGGAAATATCTACAAACCTATCTCTTTACAAATGGAAATAACTAAACCGCTATCTCTATAAACATGGAAATATCTACACCGCCATCTGTATGAACATGGAAATATCTGCACTGCCATCTGTATGAACATATAAATATCTACACCGCCATCTGTATTAAGATGGAGATATCTTCACCGTTATCTGTATAAACTTGGAAATATCTACACCGCTGTCTTTATAAACCTGGAAATATCTACACCGCTATCTGTATAAACATGGAAATATATACATCGCTACCTGTAAACATGGAAATATCAGCACCGCTATCTGTATGAACATGGAAATATCTACACCGCTATCTCTAAGAACATGGAAGTATCTACACCGCTATCTGCATGAACATGGAAATAGCTACACCGCTATCTGTACGAACATGGAAATATATACACTTCTATCTGTATGAACATGAAAATACACCGCTATCTGTATGAACATGGATATATCTACACAGCCATCTGGATGAACATGGAAATATCTACACCGCTATCTGCATGAACATGGAAATATCTACACCGCTATCTGTGTAAACATGCATACATCTTCACTGCAATTTGTATAAGCATGGAAATATCTACAACGCTATCTGTATGAACATGGAAATATCTACACCGCTATCTGTTTGAACATGGAAATATCTAAACCGCTATCAGCATGAAAATAGAAATATCTACACAGCTATCTGCATATACATGGAAATATCTACAAAGCTATCTCTTTACACACGGAAATAACTACACCGCTATCTGTATGAACATGGAAATATCTACACCGCCATCTGTATGAACATGGAAATATCTGCACCGCCATCTGAATGAACATATAAATATCTACCCCGCCATCTGTATTAAGATGGAGATATCTACACCGCTATCTGTATAAACATGGAAATATCCACACCGCTATCTGTATAAACATGGAAATATCTACACTGCTACCTGTATAAACATGGAAATATCTACACCACTACCTGTATAAACATGGAAATATCAGCGCCGCTATCTGTATGAACATGGAAATATCAGCCCCTCTATCTGTATGAACATGGAAATATCTACACCGCTATCTCTATGAACATGGAAATATCTACACCGCCATCTGTATGAACATGGATATATCTACACAGCCATCTGGATGAACATGGAAATATCTACACCGCTATCTGTATGAACATGGAAATATCTACACCGCTATCTGTATGAACATGGAAATACATACACCGCTATCTGTATGAACATGGAAATAGCTACACCGCTATCTGTATGCACATGGAAATTTCTTCACCGCCATCTGTATGAACATGGATATATCTACACAGCCATCTGGATGAACATGGAAATATCTACACCGCTATCTGTATGAACATGGAAATATCTACACCGCTATCTGTATGAACATGGAAATACCTTCACCGCCATCTGTATGAACATGGATATGTCTACACAGCCATCTGGATGAACATGGAAATATCTACACCGCGATCTGTATGAACATGGAAATATCTACACCGCTATCTGTGTAAACATGCATACGTTTCACCGCTATCTGTATAAACATGGAAATATCAACACCGCTGTCTGTATGAACATGGAAATATCTACACCGCTATCTGTTTGAACATGGAAATATCTAAACCGCTATCTGCATGAAAATAGTAATGTCTACACAGCTATCTGCATATACATGGAAATATCTACAACCTATCTCTTTACACATGGAAATAACTACACCGCTATCTCTATAAAGATGGAAATATCTACACCGCCATCTGAATGAACATGGAAATATCTGCACTGCCATCTGTGTGAACATATAAATATCTACACCGCCATCTGTATTAAGATGGAGATATCTTCACTGCTCTCTGTATAAACTTGGAAATATCTACACCGCTATCTCTATAAACCTGGAAATATCTACACCGCTATCTGTATAAACATGGAAATATCTACACCGCTACCTGTATAAACATGGAAATATCAGCACCGCTATCTGTATGAACATGGAAATATCTACACCGCTATCTCTATGAACATGGAAATATCTACACCGCTATCTGCATGAACACGGAAATAGCTTCACCGCTATCTGTACGAACATGGAAATATCTACACCTCTATCTGTATGAACATGGAAATATCTACACCGCTATCTGTATGAACATGGATATGTCTACACATCCATCTGGATGAACATGGAAATATCTGCACCGACATCTGAATGAACATATAAATATCTACACCGCCATCTGTATTAAAATGGAGATATCTACACCGCTATCAGTATAAACATGGAAATATCCACACCGCTATCTGTATAAACATGGAAATATCTACACTGCTACCTGTATAAACATGGAAATATCTACACCTCTACCTGTACAAACATGGAAATATCAGCACCGCTATCTGTATGAAAATGGAAATATCAGCCCCTCTATCTGTATGAACATGGAAATATCTACACCGCTATCTCTATGAACATGGAAATATCTACACCGCCCTCTGTATGAACATGGATATATCTACACAGCAATCTGGATGAACATTGAAATATCTACACCGCTATCTGTATGAACATGGAAATATCTACACCGCTATCTGTATGAACATGGATATATCTACACAGACCTCTGGATGAACTTGGAAATATCCACATCGCTATCTGTGTAAACATGCATACATCTTCAACGCGATCTGTATAAACATGGAAATATCTACACCGCTATCTGTATGAACATGGAAATATCTACACCGCTATCTGTTTGAATATGGAAATATATACACCGCTATCTGCATGAAAATGGAAATATCTACACAGCTATCTGCATATACATGGAAATATCTACACAGCTATCTCCTTACTCATGGAAATAACTACACCGCTAACTGTATGAACATGGAAATATCTACACCGCCATCTGTATGAACATGGAAATATCTGCACCGCCATCGGTATGAACATGTAAATATCTACACCGCCATCTGTATTAAGATGGAGATATCTACACCGCTATCTGAAAAAACATGGAAATATCTACACCACTATCTTTATAAACATGGAAATATCTACACCGCTATCTCTATAAACATGGAAATATCTACACCGCTACCTGTATAAACTTGGAAATATCAGCACCGCTATCTGTATGAACATGGAAATATCTACACCGCTATCTGTATGAACATGGAAATATCTACACCGCTATCTGTATGAACATGGAAATATCTACAAAGCTATCTGAATGAACATGGAAATTTCTACACCGCTATCTGTTTGAACATGTAAATATCTACACCGCTATCTGCATGAAAATGGAAATATCTAAAAAGCTATCTGCATATACATGGAAATATCTACACAGCCATCTCTTTACACATGGAAATAACTACACCGCTATATCTATAAACATGGAAATATCTACACTGCCATCTGTATGAACATGGAAATATCCGCAACGCCATCTGTATGAACATATAAATATCTACACCGCCATCTGTATTAAGATGGAGATATCTACACTGCTATCTGTATAAACATGGAAATATCTACACCGCTGCCTGTATAAACATGGAAATATCAGCACCGCTATCTGTATGAACATGGAAATATCTACACCGCTACCTGTATGAACATGGAAATATCTACACCGCTATCTGTATGGACATGGAAATATCTACACCGCTATCTGTATGAACATGGATATATCTACACAGCCATCTGGATGAACATGGAAATATCTACACCGCTATCTGTATGAACATGGAAATATCTACACAGCTATCTGTATGAACATGGACATATCTACACAGCCAACTGGATGAACATGGAAATATCTACACCGCTATCTGTGTAAACATGCATACATCTTCACCGCAGTCTGTATAAACATGGAAATATCTACACCGCTACCTGTATAAACATGGAAATATCAGCACCGCTATCTGTATGAACATGGAAATATCTACACCGCTATCTGTATGAACATGGAAATATCTACAAAGCTATCTGAATGAACATGGAAATACCTACACCGCTATCTGTTTGAACATGTAAATATCTACACCGCTAACTGCATGAAAATGGAAATATCTACAAAGCTATCTGCATATACATGGAAATATATACACAGCTATCTCTTTACACATGGAAATAACTACACCGCTATATCTATAAACATGGAAATATCTACACCACCATCTGTATGAACATGGAAATATCTGCACCGCCATCTGTATGAACATATAAATATCTACACCGCCATCTGTATTAAGAAGGAGATATCTACACCGCTATCTGTATAAACATGGAAATATCTACACCGTTGCCTGTATAAACATGGAAATATCAGCACGGCTATCTGTATGAACATGGAAATATCTACACCGCTACCTGTATGAACATGGAAATATCTACACCGCTATCTGTATGAACATGGAATTATCTTCACCGCCATCTGTATGAACATGGATATAACTACACAGCCATCTGGATGAACATGGAAATATCTACACCACTATCTGTATGAACATGGAAATATCTTCACCGCCATCTGTATGAACATGTATATGTCTACACAGCCATCTGGATGAACATGGAAATATCTACACCGCTATCTGAATGAACATGGAAATATCTACACCGCTATCTGAGTAAACATGCATACATCTTCACCACTATCTGTATAAACATGGAAATATCTACACTGCTATCTGTATGAACATGGAAATATCTACACCGCTCTCTCTATGAACATGGAAATATCTACATCGATATCTGTTTGAACATGGAAATATCTAAAACGCTATCTGCATGAAAATGGAAATACCTACACAGCTATCTGCATATACATGGAAATATCTACACAGCTATCCCTTTACACACGGAAATAACTACACCGCTATCTGTATGAACATGGAAATATCTTCACCGCCATCTGTATGAACATGGATATATCAACACAGCCATCTGGATGAACATGGAATTATCTACACCGCTATCTGTATAAACATGCATACATCTTCACCGCTATCTGTATAAAGATGGAAATATCTACACTGCTATCTGCATGAACATGGAAATATCTACACCGCTATCTGAACATGGAAATATCTACACCGCTATCTGCAAGAAAATGGAAATACCTACACAGCGATCTGCATATACATGGAAATATCTACAAAGCTATCTCTTTACACATGGAAATAACTACAGCGCTATCTCTATATACATGCAAATATCTACACTGCCATCTGTATGAACATGGAAATATCTGCACCGACATCTGTATGAAGATATAAATATCTACACCCCAATCTATATTAAGATGGAGATATCTACACCGCTATATGTATAAACATGGAAATATCTACACCGCTATCTGTATAAATATGGAAATATCTACACCGCTATCTGTATAAACATGGAAATATCTACACCGCTACCTGTATAAACATGGAAATATCAGCACCGCTATCTGTATGAACACGGAAATATCTGCACCGCTATCTCTATGAACATGGAAATATCTACACCGCTATCTGTATGAACATGGAAATAGCTACACCGCTATCTGTATGAACATGGAAATATCTACACCACTACCTGTATGAACATGGAAATAACTACTCCGCTATCTGTATGAACATGGTTATATCTACACAGCCATCTGGATGAACATGGAAATATCTACACCGCTATCTGTATGAACATGGAAATATCTACACCGCTATCTGTGTAAATATGCATACATCTTCACCGCAATCTGTATAAACATGGAAATATCTTCACCGCTATCTGAATGAACATCGAAATGTCTACACCGCTATCTGTTTGAACATGGAAATATCTACACCGCTATCTGCATGAAAATGGAAATATCTACAGAGCTATCTGCATATACATGGAAATATCTACACAGCTATCTCTTTACACATGGAAATAACTACACCGCTAAGTGTATGAACATGGAAATATCTACACCGCCATCTGTATGAACATGGAAATATCTGCACCGCCATCTGTATGAACATCTAAATATCTACACGGCCATCTCTATTAAGATGGAGATATCTACACCGCTATCAGTATAAACATGGAAATATCTACACCGCTATCTGTATAAACATGGAAATAACTACACCGCTATCTGTATAAACATGGAAATATCTACACCGCTACCTATATAAACATGGAAATATCAGCACCGCTATCTGTATGAACATGGAAATATCAGCCCCTCTATCTGTATGAACATGGAAATACCTACACCGCTATCTGTATGAACATGGAAATATCTACACAGCCCTATGGATGAACATGGAAATCTCCACAATGCTATCTGTTGAAATATTCATACATCTTCACCGCTGTCTGTATAAACTTGGAAATATCTACACCGCTATCTGTATGAACATGGAAATATATACACCGCTATCTGTTTGAAGATGGAAATATATACACCACTATCTGCATGAAAATGGAAATATCTACAAAGCTATCTGAATGAACATGGAAATTTCTACACCGCTATCTGAACATGTAAATATCTACAGCGCTATCTGCATGAAAATGGAAATATCTACAAAGCTATCTGCATATACATGGAAATATCTACACAGCCATCTCTTTACACATGGAAATAACTACACCGCCATATCTATAAACATGGAAATATCTACACTGCCATCTGTATGAACATGGAAATATCCGCAACGCCATCTGTATGAACATATAAATATCTACACCGCCATCTGTATTAAGATGGAGATATCTACACCGCTATCTGTATAAACTTGGAAATATCTACACCGCTGCCTGTATAAACATGGAAATATCAGCACCGCTATCTGTATGAACATGGAAATATCTACACCGCTACCTGTATGAACATGGAAATATCTACACCGCTATCTGTATGAACATGGAAATATCTACACCGCTATCTGTAGGAACATGGAAATATCTACACCGCTATCTGTATGAACATGGAAATATCTACACCGCTATCTGTTTGAACATGGAAATATCTAAACCGCTATCTGCATGAAAATGGAAATATCTACACAGCTATATGCATATACATGTAAATATCTACACAGCTATCTCTTTGCACATGGAAATAACTACACCGCTATCTGTATGAACATGGAAATATCTACACCGCCATCTGTATGAACATGGAAATATCTGCACGGCCATCTGTATGAACATATAAATACCTACACTGCCATCTGTATTAAGATGGAGATATCTACACCGCTATCTGTATAAACATGGAAATATCTACACCGCTATCTGTATAAACATGGAAATATCTACACCGCTACCTGTATAAACATGGAAATATCAGCACCGCTTTCTGTATGAACATGGAAATATCAGCCCCTCTATCTGTATGAACATGGAAATATCTACACCACTATCTGTATGAACATGGAAATATCTACACCGCTATCTGTATGAACATGGAAATATCCACACCGCTATCTGTATAGACATGGAAATACCTACACCGCTAACTGTATAAACATGGAAATATCTACACCGCTATCTGTGTAAACATGGAAATATCTACACTGCTATCTGTGTAAACATGGAAATATCTACACTGCTATCTGTACAAACATGGAAATATCTACACAGCCATCTGTAGGAATATGTAAATATCTACACCGTTATCTGTATACACATGGAATTATCTACACCGCTATCTGTATGAACATGGAAATGTCTACACCTCTATCTGTGTAAACATGGAAATATCTACACCGCTATCTGTGTAAACATGGAGATATCTACACCGCTATCTCTATAAGCATGGAAATATCCACACAGCCATCTATATAAACATGGAAATATCTACACTACGCTCTGTATAAACCTGGAAATATCTACACTGATATCTCTATAAACATGGAAATAACTAAATCGCTATCTCTATAAACATGGAAATATCTACACCGCTATCTGTGTAAACATGGAAATATCTACACCGCTGTCTGTGTAAACATGGAAATACCTACACCGCTATATCTATAAACATGGAAATATCTACACCGCCATCTGTATGGGTATGGAAATATCTATACCGCCATCTGTATAAACATGGAAATATCTACACCGTTATGTGTATAAAGATGGAAATATCTACACTGCTATCTGTAAAAACATGGAAATATCTACACCGCCATCTGTATGAACATGGAAATGTCTAAACCGCCAACTCTATAAACATGGAAATATCTACAGCGCTATGTGTTGGAACATAGAAATATCTACACCGCTATCTGCATAAAAGTGGAAATATCTTCACCGCTATCTGCATAAACTTGGAAATATCTACACCACAATCTTGTAAACATGGAAATATCTAAAAAACAACTGTGGGAACATGGAAATATCTACACCGCTATCTCTATAAACATGGAAATATCTACACTGCTATCTGTATAAACTTGGAAATATCTACACAGCCATCTGTAGGAACATGTAAATATCTACACAGTTATCTGTATACACTTGGAAATATCTACACCGCTGTCCGTATAAACATGGAAATATCTACACCGCTATCTGTGTAAACTTGGAAATATCTACACCGCTATCTCTAAAAACATGGAAAGATCTACACCATTATGTGTATAAAGACGGAAATATCTACACCACTCTCTGTATAAACATGGAAATATCTACACCGCCATCTGTATGAACGTGGAAATGTCTAAACCGCCATCTCTATAAACATGTAAATATCTACACCGTCCTCTGTAGGAACATGGAAATATCTACAACGCTATCTGTTTAAACATTGAAATGTCTACACCGCTATGTGCCTAAAAGTGGAAATATCTACACCGCTATCTGCATAAACTTGGAAATACCTACACCGCTATCTGTGTAAAAATGGAAATATCTAAACCACCAACTGTAGGAACATGGAAATATCTACACCACTGTCTCCACAAACATTGACATATCTACACCTCTATCTGTATAAACATGCAAATATCTACACAGCCATCTGTAGGAACATGTAAATATCTACACCACTATCTCTATAAACATGGAAATACCTACACTGCTATCTGTATAAACATGGAAATATCTACACCGCTATCTGTGTAAACATGGAAAGATCTACACCGCTATCTCTGAAAACATGGAAAGATCTACACCATTATGTGTATAAAGACGGAAATATCTACACCGCTATCTGTATAAACATGGAAATATCTACGCAGCCATCTGTAGGAACATGTAAATATCTACACAGTTATCTGTATACACATGGAAATATCTACACCGCTATCTGTATAAACATGGAAATATCTACACCGCTATCTGTGTAAACATGGAAATATCTGCACCGCTATCTGTGTAAACATGGAAATATCTACACCGCCATCTCTTAAAACTTGGAAATATCTTCACCGTTATGTGTATAAACATGGAAATATCTTCACCGTCATCTGTATGAACATGGAAATATCTACACTGCCATCGATATAAACATGGAAATATCTACACCGCCATCTGTTTGAACATGAAAATATCTACACCGCCAACTCTATAAACATTGAAATATCTACACCGCTATCTGTGTAAACATGGAAATATCTACACCGCTATCTGTGTAAACATGGAAATATCTACACCGCTATCTGTGTAAACATGGAAGTATCTACATCGCTATCTCTATAAACATGGAAATATCTTCACCGCCCTCGGCATGAACATGGAAATATCTACATCACCATCTGTATAAACATGGAAATATCTACACTGCTGTCCCTATAAACATGGAAATATCAACAACGCTATCTGTATAAACATGGAAATATCTACACCGCTATCTGTATAAACATGGAAATATCTACACCGCTATCTCTATAAACATGGAAATATCTACACCGCTTTCTGTATAAACATGGAAATATCTACACCGCTATCTGTGTAAACATGGAAATATCTACAGCACTATCTGTGTAAACATGGAAATATCTACACCGCTATCTGTACAAACATGGAAATATCTACACAGCCATCTGTAGGAATATGTAAATATCTACACCGTTATCTCTATACACATGGAATTATCTACACAGCTATCTGTATTAACATGGAAATATCTACACCGCTATATGTGCACACATTGAAATATCTACACCGCTATCTGTGTAAACATGGAGATATCAACACCGCTATCTCTATAAACATGGAAATATCCTCACAGCCATCCACATAAACATGAAAATATCTACACTACGCTCTGTATAAACCTGGAAATATCTACACTGATATCTCTATAAACATGGAAACATCTACACCGCTATCTCTATAAACATGGAAATATCTACACCGCTATCTGTGTAAACATGGAAATATCTACACCGCTTTCTGTGTAAACATGGAAATACCTACACCGCTATATCTATAAACATGGAAATATCTACACCGCCATCTGTATGGGTATGGAAATATCTACACCGCCATCTGCATAAACATGGAAATATCTACACCGTTATCTGTGTACACATGGAATTATCTACACTGCTATCTGTTTAAACTTGGAAATATCTACAATGCTATCAGCGTAAACATGGAAAAATCTACACCGCTATCCCTATATACATGCAAATATCTACACGGCTATCTGTGTAAACATGGCAATATCTACACCGATATCTCTGTAAACATGGAAATATCTACACCGCTATCTCTGTAAACATGGAAATATCTACAGAGTCATCTGTATATACATGGAAATATCTACACCGCTATCTGTGTAAACATGGAAATATCTACACCGCTATCTCTAAAAACATGGAAAGATCTACACCATTATGTGTATAAAGACGGAAATATCTACACCGCTATCTGTATAAACATGGAAATATCTACACCGCCATCTATATGAACGTGGAAATGTCTAAACCGCCATCTCTATAAACATGTAAATATCTACACCGCCCTCTGTAAGGAACATGGAAATATCTACAACGCTATCTGTTTAAACATTGAAATATCTACACGGCTATATGCCTAAAAGTGGAAATATCTAGAACGCTATCTGCACAAACTTGGAAATACCTACACCGCTATCTGTGTACACATGGAAATATCTACACCACCAACTGTAGGAACATGAAAATATCTACACCGCTATCTGTATGAACATGGAAATATCTTCACCGCCATCTGTATGAACATGGAAATATCTACACCGCTATCTGTACGAACATGGAAATATCTACACCGCTATCTGTATGAACATGGAAATAGCTACACCGCTATCTGTATGAACATGGAAATATCTACACCGCTATCTGTATGAACATGGAAATATCTACACCGCTATCTGTATGAACATGGATATATCTACACAGTCATCTGGATGAACATGGAAATATCTACACCACTATCTGTATGAACATGGAAATATCTACACCGCTATCTGTGTAAACATGCATACATCTTCACCGCTATCTGTATAAACATGGAAATATCTACACTGCTATCTGTATGAACGTGGAAATATCTACACCGCTATCTGTTTGAACATGGAAATATCTAAACCGCTATCTGCATGAAAATGGAAATATCTACACAGCTATCTGCATATACATGTAAATATCTACACAGCTATCTCTTTGCACATGGAAATAACTACACCGCTATCTGTATGAACATGGAAATACCTACACCGCCATCTGTATGAACATGGAAATATCTGCACGGCCATCTGTATGAACATATAAATATCTACACTGAAATCTGTATTAAGATGGAGATATCTACACCGCTATCTGTATAAACATGGAAATATCTACACCGCTATCTGTATAAACATGGAAATATCTACACCGCTACCTGTATAAACATGGAAATATCAGCACCGCTTTCTGTATAAACATGGAAATATCAGCCCCTCTATCTGTATGAACATGGAAATATCTACACCACTATCTGTATGAACATGGAAATATCTACACCGCTATCTGTATGAACATGGAAATATCCACACTGCTATCTGTATAGACATGGAAATATCTACACCGCTATCTGTATAAACATGGAAATATCTACACCGCTATCTGTGTAAACATGGAAATATCTACACCGCTATCTGTATGAACATGGAAATATCTACACCACTACCTGTATGAACATGGAAATATCTACACCGCTATCTGTATGAACATGGATATATCTACACAGCCATCTGGATGAACATGGAAATATCTACACCGCTATCTGTATGAGCATGGAAATATCTACACCGCTATCTGTGTAAATATGCATACATCTTCACCGCTATCTGTATAAACATGGAAATATCTTCACCGCTATCTGAATGAACATGGAAATGTCTACAGCGCTATCTGTTTGAACATGGAAATATCTACACCGCTATCTGCATGAAAATGGAAATATCTACAGAGCTATCTGCATATACATGGAAATATCTACACAGCTATCTCCTTACACATGGAAATAACTACACCGCTATCTGTATGAACATGGAAATATCTACACCGCCATCTGTATGAACATGGAAATATCTGCACCGCCATCTGTATGAACATATAAATATCTACACGGCCATCTGTATTAACATGGAGATATCTACACCGCTATCAGTATAAACATGGAAATATCTACACCGCTATCTGTATAAACATGGAAATATCAGCACCGCTATCTGTATGAACATGGAAATATCAGCCCCTCTATCTGTATGAACATGGAAATACCTACACCGCTATCTGTATGAACATGGAAATATCTACACCGCTAGATGTATAAACATGGAATTATCTTCACTGCCATCTGTATGAACATGGATATGTCTACACAGCCATCTGGATGAACATGGAAATATCTACACCGCTGTCTGTATGAACATGGAAATAGCTACACCGCTATCTGTATGAATATGGAAATATCTGCACCGCCATCTGTATGAACATATAAATATCTACACCGCCATCTGTATTAACATGGAGATATGTACACCGCTATCTGTATAAACATGGAAATATCTACACCGCTATTTGTATAAACATGGAAATATCTACACCGCTATCTGTATAAACATGGAAATATCTACACCGCTACCTGTATAAAGATGGAAATAACAGCACCGCTATCTGTATGAACATGGAAATACCTACACCGCTTTCTGTATGAACATGGAAATATCTACACCGCTATCTGTATGAACATGGAAATATCTACACCACTATATGTATGAA
The DNA here is from genome assembly GCF_029281585.2 of Gorilla gorilla gorilla. Taxonomy (NCBI): domain Eukaryota; kingdom Metazoa; phylum Chordata; class Mammalia; order Primates; family Hominidae; genus Gorilla; species Gorilla gorilla. Next base: position 81,801,318 of record NC_073245.2, on the reverse strand, counting down.
CATGGAAAAATCTACACCGCTATCTGTTTGAACATGGAAATATCTACACCGCTGTCTGCATGAAAATGGAAATATCTACACAGCTATCTGCATATACATGGAAATATCTACACAGCTATCTCTTTACACATGGATATAACTACACCGCTATCTCTATAAACATGGAAATATCTACACCGCTATCTGTATGAACATGGAAATATCTGCAACGCCATCTGTATGAACATATAAATATCTACAACGACATCTGTATAAAGAAGCAGATATCTACACCTCTATCTGTATTAACCTGGAAATATCTACACCGCTATCTGTATAAACATGGAAATATCTACACCGCTATCTGTATAAACATGGAAATATCTACACCGCTACCTGTATAAACATGGAAATATCAGCACCACTACCTGTATAAACATGGAAATATCAGCGCCGCTATCTGTATGAACATGGAAATATCAGCCCCTCTATCTGTATGAACATGGAAATATCTACACCGCTACCTGTATAAACATGGAAATATCAGCACCGCTATCTGTATGAACATGGAAATATCTACAAAGCTATCTGAATGAACATGGAAATACCTACACCGCTATCTGTTTGAACATGTAAATATCTACACCTCTAACTGCATGAAAATGGAAATATCTACAAAGCTATCTGCATATACATGGAAATATATACACAGCTATCTCTTTACACATGGAAATAACTACACCGCTATATCTATAAACATGGAAATATTTACACCACCATCTGTATGAACATATAAATATCTATATCGCCATCTGTATTAAGAAGGAGATATCTACACCGCTATCTGTATAAACATGCAAATATCTACACCACTGCCTGTATAAACATGGAAATATCAGCACCGCTATCTGTATGAACATGGAAATATCTACACCGCTACCTGTATGAACATGGAAATATCTACACCGCTATCTGTATGAACATGGAAATATCTACACCGCTATCTGTATGAACATGGAAATATCTACACCGCTATCTGTATGAACATGGAAATATCTACACCGCTATCTGTATGAACATGGATATAACTACACAGCCATCTGGATGAACATGGAAATATCTACACCGCTATCTGTATGAACATGGAAATATCTTCACCGCCATCTGTATGAACATGGATATGTTTACACAGCCATCTGTATGAACATGGAAATATCTACACCGATATCTGTGTAAACATGCATACATCTTCACCACTATCTATATAAACATGGAAATATCTACACCGCTATCTGTATGAACATGGAAATATCTACACCGCTCTCTCTATGAACATGGAAATATCTACACAGCTATCTGTTTGAACATGGAAATATCTAAAACGCTATCTGCATGAAAATGGAAATATCTACACAGCTATCTGCATATACATGGAAATATCTACACAGCTATCTCTTTACACACGGAAATAACTACACCGCTATCTGTATGAACATGGAAATATCTTCACCGCCATCTGTATGAACATGGATATATCAACACAGCCATCTGGATGAACATGGAAATATCTACACCGCTATCTGTATAAACATGCATACATCTTCACCGCTATCTGTATAAACATGGAAATATCTACACTGCTATCTGCATGAACATGGAAATATCTACACCGCTATCTGAACATGGAAATATCTACACCGCTATCTGCATGAAAATGGAAATATCTACACAGCGATCTGCATATACATGGAAATATCTACAAAGCTATCGCTTTACATATGGAAATAACTACAGCGCTATCTCTATATACATGCAAATATCTACACTGCCATCTGTATGAACATGGAAATATCTGCACCGACATCTGTATGAAGATATAAATATCTACACCCCAATCTATATTAAGATGGGGATATCTACACCGCTATATGTATAAACATGGAAATATCTACACGGCTATCTGTATAAACATGGAAATATCTACACCACTCTCTGTATAAACATGGAAATATCTACACCGCTAACTGTATAAACCTGGAAATATCAGCACCGCGATCTGTATGAACACGGAAATATCTGCACCGCTATCTCTATGAACATGGAAATATCTACACCGCTATCTGTATGAACATGGAAATAGCTACACCGCTATCTGTATGAACATGGAAATATCTACACCACTACCTGTATGAACATGGAAATATCTACACCGCTATCTGTATGAACATGGATATACCTACACAGCCATCTGGATGAACATGGAAATATCTACACCGCTATCTGTATGAACATGGAAATATCTACTCCGCTATCTGTGTAAATATGCATACATCTTCACCGCAATCTGTATAAACATGGAAATATTTTCACCGCTATCTGAATGAACATGGAAATGTCTACACCGCTATCTGCATGAAAATGGAAATATCTACAGAGCTATCTGCATATACATGGAAATATCTACACAGCTATCTCCTTACACATGGAAATAACTACACCGCTATATGTATGAACATGGAAATATCTACACCGCCATCTGGATGAACATGGAAATATCTGCACCGCCATCTGTATGAACATATAAATATCTACACGGCCATCTGTATTAAGATGGAGATATCTACACCGCTATCAGTATAAACATGGAAATATCTACACCACTATCTGTATAAACATGGAAATATCAGCACCGCTATCTGTATGAACATGGAAATATCAGCCCCTCTATCTGTATGAACATGGAAATACCTACACCGCTATCAGTATGAACATGGAAATATCTACACCGCTAGATGTATAAACATGGAATTATCTTCGCTGCCATCTGTATGAACATGGATATGTCTACACAGCCATCTGGATGAACATGGAAATATCTACACCGCTATCTGTATGAACATGGAAATAGCTACACCGCTATCTGTATGAATATGGAAATATCTGCACCGCCATCTGTATGAACATATAAATATCTACACCGCCATCTGTATTAACATGGAGATAAGTACACCGCTATCTGTATAAACATGGAAATATCTACACCGCTATCTGTATAAACATGGAAATATCTACACCGCTATCTGTAAAAACATGGCAATATCTACACCACTACCTGTATAAACATGGAAATAACAGCACCGCTATCTGTATGAACATGGAAATATCTACACCGCTACCTGTATGAACATGGAAATCTCTACACCGCTATCTGTATGAACATGGAAATATCTACACCGCTATATGTATGAACATGGAAATATCTACACCGCTATCTGTTTGAACATGGAAATATCTACACCACTGTCTGCATGAAAATGGAAATATCTACACAGCTATCTGCATATACATGGAAATATCTACACAGCTATCTCTTTACACATGGATATAACTACACCGCTATCTCTATAAACATGGAATTATCTACACCGCTATCTGTATGAAAATGGAAATATCTGCACCGCCATCTGTATGAACATATAAATATCTACACCGCCATCTGTATTAAGAAGCAGATATCTACACCTCTATCTGTATAAACCTAGAAATATCTACACCGCTATCTGTATAAACATGGAAATATCGACACCGCTATCTGTATAAACATGGAAATATCTACACCGCTACCTGTATAAACATGGAAATATCAGCACCGATATCTGTATGAACATGGAAATATCTACACCGCTATCTGTACAAACATGGAAATATCTACACCGCTATCTGTATGAACATGGAAATAGCTACACCGCTATCTGTATGAACATGGAAATATCTACACCACTATCTGTATGAATATGGAAATAACTACACCGCTATCTGTATGAACATGGATATATCTACACAGCCAACTGGATGAACGTGGAAATACCTACACCGCTATCTGTATGAACATGGATATATCTACACCGCTATCTGTGTTAACATGCATACATCTTCAGCGCTACCTGTATAAACATGGAAATATCTACACCGCTATCTGTATGAACATGGAAATATCTTCACCGATATCTGTTTGAACATGGAAATATGTAAACCGCTATCTGCATGAAAATGGAAATATCTACACAGCTATCTGCATATACATGGAAATATCTACACAGCTATCTCTTTACACATGGAAATAACTACACCGCTATCTGTATGAACATGGAAATATCTGCACCGCCATCTGCATGTATATAGAAATATCTACTCCGCCATCTGTATTAAGATGGAGATATCTACACCGCTATCTGTATAACATGGAAATACCTACACCGCTATTTGTATAAACATGGAAATATCTACACCGCTACCTGTATAAACTTGGAAATATCAGCACCGCTATCTGTATGAACATGGAAATATCTACACCGCAATCTGTATTAACATGGAAATATCTACACCGCTATCTGTATGAACATGGATATATATACACTTCTCTCTGCATGAAAATGGAAATACATACGCAGCTATCTGCATATACATGGGAATATCTACAAAGCTATCTCTTTACACATGGAAATAACTACACCGCTATCTCTATAAACATGGAAATATCTACACCGCCATCTGTATGAACATGGAAATATCTTCACAGCCATCTGTATGAACATATAAATATGTACACCGCCATCTGTGTTAAGAAAGAGATATCTACACCGCTATCTGTATGAACATGGAAATATCTACACCGCTATCTGTATGAACATGGAAATATATTCACCGCCATCTGTATGAACATGGATATATCTACACAGCCAACTGTATGAACATGGAAATCTCTACACCGCTATCTGTATGAACATGGAAATATCTACACCGCTATCTGTATGAATATGGAAATATCTTCACCGCCATCTGTATGAACATGGATATGTCTACACAGCCATCTGGATGAACATGGAAATATCTACACCGCGATCTGTATGAACATGGAAATATCTACACCGCTATCTGTGTAAACTTGCATATGTTTCACCGCTATCTGTATAAACATGGAAATATCTACACCGCTATCTGTATGAACATGGAAATATCTACACCGCTATCTGTTTGAACATGGAAATATCTACACCGCTATCTGCATGATAATGGAAATATCTACAGAGCTATCTGCATATACATGGAAATATCTACACAGCTATCTCCTTACACATGGAAATAACTACACCGCTATCTGTATGAACATGGAAATATCTACACCGCCATCTGTATGAACATGGAAATATCTGCACCGCCATCTGTATGAACATATAAATATCTACACGGCCATCTGTATTAACATGGAGATATCTACACCGCTATCAGTATAAACATGGAAATATCTACACCGCTATCTGTATAAACATGGAAATATCAGCACCGCTATCTGTATGAACATGGAAATATCAGCCCCTCTATCTGTATGAACATGGAAATACCTACACCGCTATCTGTATGAACATGGAAATATCTACACCGCTAGATGTATAAACATGGAATTATCTTCACTGCCATCTGTATGAACATGGATATGTCTACACAGCCATCTGGATGAACATGGAAATATCTACACCGCTGTCTGTATGAACATGGAAATAGCTACACCGCTATCTGTATGAATATGGAAATATCTGCACCGCCATCTGTATGAACATCTAAATATCTACACCGCCATCTGTATTAACATGGAGATATGTACACCGCTATCTGTATAAACATGGAAATATCTACACCGCTATTTGTATAAACATGGAAATATCTACACCGCTATCTGTATAAACATGGAAATATCTACACCGCTACCTGTATAAAGATGGAAATAACAGCACCGCTATCTGTATGAACATGGAAATACCTACACCGCTTTCTGTATGAACATGGAAATATGTACACCTCTATCTGTATGAACATGGAAATATCTACACCGCTATATGTATGAACATGGAAAAATCTACACCGCTATCTGTTTGAACATGGAAATATCTACACCGCTGTCTGCATGAAAATGGAAATATCTACACAGCTATCTGCATATACATGGAAATATCTACACAGCTATCTCTTTACACATGGATATAACTACACCGCTATCTCTATAAACATGGAAATATCTACACCGCTATCTGTATGAACATGGAAATATCTGCAACGCCATCTGTATGAACATATAAATATCTACAACGCCATCTGTATTAAGAAGCAGATATCTACACCTCTATCTGTATTAACCTGGAAATATCTACACCGCTATCTGTATAAACATGGAAATATCTACACCGCTATCTGTATAAACATGGAAATATCTACACCGCTACCTGTATAAACATGGAAATATCAGCACCACTACCTGTATAAACATGGAAATATCAGCGCCGCTATCTGTATGAACATGGAAATATCAGCCCCTCTATCTGTATGAACATGGAAATATCTACACCACTACCTGTATAAACATGGAAATATCAGCACCGCTATCTGTATGAACATGGAAATATCTACACCGCTATCTGTATGAACATGGAAATATCTACACCGCTATCTGTATGAACATGGAAATATCTACAAAGCTATCTGAATGAACATGGAAATACCTACACCGCTATCTGTTTGAACATGTAAATATCTACACCTCTAACTGCATGAAAATGGAAATATCTACAAAGCTATCTGCATATACATGGAAATATATACACAGCTATCTCTTTACACATGGAAATAACTACACCGCTATATCTATAAACATGGAAATATTTACACCACCATCTGTATGAACATATAAATATCTATACCGCCATCTGTATTAAGAAGGAGATATCTACACCGCTATCTGTATAAACATGCAAATATCTACACCACTGCCTGTATAAACATGGAAATATCAGCACCGCTATCTGTATGAACATGGAAATATCTACACCGCTACCTGTATGAACATGGAAATATCTACACCGCTATCTGTATGAACATGGAAATATCTACACCGCTATCTGTATGAACATGGAAATATCTACACCGCTATCTGTATGAACATGGAAATATCTACACCGCTATCTGTATGAACATGGATATAACTACACAGCCATCTGGATGAACATGGAAATATCTACACCGCTATCTGTATGAACATGGAAATATCTTCACCGCCATCTGTATGAACATGGATATGTTTACACAGCCATCTGTATGAACATGGAAATATCTACACCGATATCTGTGTAAACATGCATACATCTTCACCAGTATCTGTATAAACATGGAAATATCTACACCGCTATCTGTATGAACATGGAAATATCTACACCGCTCTCTCTATGAACATGGAAATATCTACACAGCTATCTGTTTGAACATGGAAATATCTAAAACGCTATCTGCATGAAAATGGAAATATCTACACAGCTATCTGCATATACATGGAAATATCTACACAGCTATCTCTTTACACACGGAAATAACTACACCGCTATCTGTATGATCATGGAAATATCTTCACCGCCATCTGTATGAACATGGATATATCAACACAGCCATCTGGATGAACATGGAAATATCTACACCGCTCTCTGTATAAACATGCATACATCTTCACCGCTATCTGTATAAACATGGAAATATCTACACTGCTATCTGCATGAACATGGAAATATCTACACCGCTATCTGAACATGGAAATATCTACACCGCTATCTGCATGAAAATGGAAATATCTACACAGCGATCTGCATATACATGGAAATATCTACAAAGCTATCGCTTTACATATGGAAATAACTACAGCGCTATCTCTATATACATGCAAATATCTACACTGCCATCTGTATGAACATGGAAATATCTGCACCGACATCTGTATGAAGATATAAATATCTACACCCCAATCTATATTAAGATGGAGATATCTACACCGCTATATGTATAAACATGGAAATATCTACACGGCTATCTGTATAAACATGGAAATATCTACACCGCTCTCTGTATAAACATGGAAATATCTACACCGCTACCTGTATAAACCTGGAAATATCAGCACCGCGATCTGTATGAACACGGAAATATCTGCACCGCTATCTCTATGAACATGGAAATATCTACACCGCTATCTGTATGAACATGGAAATAGCTACACCGCTATCTGTATGAACATGGAAATATCTACACCACTACCTGTATGAACATGGAAATATCTACACCGCTATCTGTATGAAAATGGATATACCTACACAGCCATCTGGATGAACATGGAAATATCTACACCGCTATCTGTATGAACATGGAAATATCTACACCGCTATCTGTGTAAATATGCATACATCTTCACCGCAATCTGTATAAACATGGAAATATTTTCACCGCTATCTGAATGAACATGGAAATGTCTACACCGCTATCTGCATGAAAATGGAAATATCTACAGAGCTATCTGCATATACATGGAAATATCTACACAGCTATCTCCTTACACATGGAAATAACTACACCGCTATATGTATGAACATGGAAATATCTACACCGCCATCTGGATGAACATGGAAATATCTACACCGCTATCTGTGTAAACATGCATACATCTTCACTGCAATCTGTATAAGCATGGAAATATCTACAACGCTATCTGTATGAACAAGGAAATATCTACACCGCTATCTGTTTGAACATGGAAATATCTAAACCGCTATCAGCATGAAAATAGAAATATCTACACAGCTATCTGCATATACATGGAAATATCTACACAACTATCTCTTTACACATGGAAATAACTACACCGCTATCTGTATGAACATGGAAATATCTACACCGCCATCTGTATGAACATGGAAATATCTGCACCGACATCTGAATAAACATATAAATATCTACCCCGCCATCTGTATTAAGATGGAGATATCTACACCGCTATCTGTATAAACATGGAAATATCCACACCGCTATCTGTATAAACATGGAAATATCTACACTGCTACCTGTATAAACATGGAAATATCTACACCACTATCTGTATAAACATGGAAATATCAGCGCCGCTATCTGTATTAACATGGAAATATCAGCCCCTCTATCTGTATGAACATGGAAATATCTACACCGCTATCTCTATGAACATGGAAATATCTACACCGCCATCTGTATGAACATGGATATATCTACACAGCCATCTGGATGAACATGGAAATATTTACACCGCTATCTGTATGAACATGGAAATATCTACACCGCTATCTGTATGAACATGGAAATGCATACACCGCTATCTGTATGAACATGGAAATAGCTACACCGCTATCTGTATGCACATGGAAATTTCTTCACCACCATCTGTATGAACATGGATATATCTACACAGCCATCTGGATGAACATGGAAATATCTACACCGCTATCTGTATGAACATGGAAATATCTACACCGCTATCTGTATGAACATGGAAATACCTTCACCGCCATCTGTATGAACATGGATATGTCTACACAGCCATCTGGATGAACATGGAAATATCTACACCGCGATCTGTATGAACATGGAAATATCTACACCGCTATCTGTGTAAACATGCATACGTTTCACCGCTATCTGTATAAACATGGAAATATCTACACCGCTATCTGTATGAACATGGAAATATCTACACCGCTATCTGTTTGAACATGGAAATATCTAAACCGCTATCTGCATGAAAATAGAAATATCTACACAGCTATCTGCATATACATGGAAATATCTACAAACCTATCTCTTTACACATGGAAATAACTACACCGCTATCTCTATAAACATGGAAATATCTACACCGCCATCTGAATGAAAATGGAAATATCTGCACTGCCATCTGTGTGAACATATAAATATCTACACCGCCATCTGTATTAAGATGGAGATATCTTCACCGCTATCTGTATAAACTTGGAAATATCTACACCGCTATCTCTATAAACCTGGAAATATCTACACCGCTATCTGTATAAACATGGAAATATCTACACTGCTACCTGTATAAACATGGAAATATCAGCACCGCTATCTGTATGAACATGGAAATATCTACACCGCTATCTCTATGAACATGGAAATATCTACACCGCTATCTGCATGAACATGGAAATAGCTACACCGCTATCTGTACGAACATGGAAATATCTACACCTCTATCTGTATGAACATGGAAATATCTACACCGCTATCTGTATGAACATGGATATGTCTACACAGCCATCTGGATGAACATGGAAATATCTACACCGCTATCTGCATGAACATGGAAATATCTACACCGCTATCTGTGTAAACATGCATACATCTTCACTGCAATCTGTATAAGCATGGAAATATCTACAACGCTGTCTGTATGAACATGGAAATATCAGCCCCTCTATCTGTATGAACATGGAAATATCTACACCGCTATCTCTATAAACATGGAAATATCTACACCGCTATCTGTTTGAACATGGAAATATATAAACCGCTATCTGCATGAAAATGGAAATATCCACACAGCTATCTGCATATACATGGAAATATCTACACAGCTATCTCTTTACACATGGAAATAACTACACCGCTATCTGTATGAACATGGAAATATCTACACCGCTATCTCTATGAACATGGAAATTTCTTCACCACCATCTGTATGAACATGGATATATCTACAAAGCCATCTGGATGAACATGGAAATATCTACACCGCTATCTGTATGAACATGGAAATATCTACACCGCTATCTGTATGAACATGGATATATCTACACAGCCCTCTGGATGAACTTGGAAATATCCACACCGCTATCTGTGTAAACATGCATACATCTTCACCGCGATCTGTATAAACATGGAAATATCTACACCGCTATCTGTATGAACATGGAAATATCTACACCTCTATCTGTTTGAATATGGAAATATATACACCGCTATCTGCATGAAAATGGAAATATCTACACAGCTATCTGCATATACATGGAAATGTCTACACAGCTATCTCTTTACTCATGGAAATAACTACACCGCTAACTGTATGAACATGGAAATATCTACACCGCCATCTGTATGAACATGGAAATATCTGCACCGCCATCGGTATGAACATGTAAATATCTACACCGCCATCTGTATTAAGATGGAGATATCTACACCGCTATCTGAAAAAACATGGAAATATCTACACCACTATCTGTATAAACATGGAAATATCTACACCGCTATCTGTATAAACATGGAAATATCTACACCGCTACCTGTATAAACATGGAAATATCAGCACCGCTATCTGTATGAACATGGAAATATCTACACCGCTATCTGTATGAACATGGAAATATCTACACCGCTATCTGTATGAACATGGAAATATCTACAAAGCTATCTGAATGAACATGGAAATTACTACACCGCTATCTGTTTGAACATGTAAATATCTACACCGCTATCTGCATGAAAATGGAAATATCTAAAAAGCTATCTGCATATACATGGAAATATCTACACAGCCATCTCTTTACACATGGAAATAACTACACCGCTATATCTATAAACATGGAAATATCTACACTGACATCTGTATGAACATGGAAATATCCGCAACGCCATCTGTATGAACATATAAATATCTACACCGCCATCTGTATTAAGATGGAGATATCTACACTGCTATCTGTATAAACATGGAAATATCTACACCGCTGCCTGTATAAACATGGAAATATCAGCACCGCTATCTGTATGAACATGGAAATATCTACACCGGTACCTGTATGAACATGGAAATATCTACACCGCTATCTGTATGAACATGGAAATATCTACACCGCTATCTGTATGAACATGGATATATCTACACAGCCATCTGGATGAACATGGAAATATCTACACCGCTATCTGTATGAACATGGAAATATCTACACAGCTATCTGTATGAACATGGACATATCTACACAGCCAACTGGATGAACATGGAAATATCTACACCGCTATCTGTGTAAACATGCATACATCTTCACCGCAGTCTGTATAAACATGGAAATATCTACACCGCTACCTGTATAAACATGGAAATATCAGCACCGCTATCTGTATGAACATGGAAATATCTACACCGCTATGTGTATGAACATGGAAATATCTACACCGCTATCTGTATGAACATGGAAATATCTACAAAGCTATCTGAATGAACATGGAAATACCTACACCGCTATCTGTTTGAACATGTAAATATCTACACCGCTAACTGCATGAAAATGGAAATATCTACAAAGCTATCTGCATATACATGGAAATATATACACAGCTATCTCTTTACACATGGAAATAACTACACCACTATATCTATAAACATGGAAATATCTACACCACCATCTGTATGAACATGGAAATATCTGCACCGCCATCTGTATGAACATATAAATATCTAAACCGCCATCTGTATTAAGAAGGAGATATCTACACCGCTATCTGTATAAACATGGAAATATCTACACCGCTGCCTGTATAAACATGGAAATATCAGCACCACTATCTGTATGAACATGGAAATATCTACACCGCTACCTGTATGAACATGGAAATATCTACACCGCTATCTGTATGAACATGGAAATATCTACACCGCTATCTGTATGAACATGGAAATATCTACACCGCTATCTGTATGAACATGGAAATATCTACACCGCTATCTGTATGAACATGGATATAACTACACAGCCATCTGGATGAACATGGAAATATCTACACCACTATCTGTATGAACATGGAAATATCTTCACGGCCATCTGTATGAACATGGATATGTCTACACAGCCATCTGGATGAACATGGAAATATCTACACCGCTATCTGAATGATCATGGAAATATCTACACCGCTATCTGTGTAAACATGCATACATCTTCACCACTATCTGTATAAACATGGAAATATCTACACCGCTATCTGTATGAACATGGAAATATCTACACCACTCTCTCTATGAACATGGAAATATCTACACCGCTATCTGTTTGAACATGGAAATATCTAAAACGCTATCTGCATGAAAATGGAAATATGTTCACAGCTATCTGCATATACATGGAAATATCTACACAGCTATCTCTTTACACACGGAAATAACTACACCGCTATCTGTATGAACATGGAAATATCTTCTCCGCCATCTGTATGAACATGGATATATCAACACAGCCATCTGGATGAACATGGAATTATCTACACCGCTATCTGTATAAACATGCCTACATGTTCACCGCTATCTGTATAAACATGGAAATATCTACACTGCTATCTGCATGAACATGGAAATATCTACACCGCTATCTGAACATGGAAATATCTACACCGCTATCTGTATAAACATGGAAATATCTACACCGCTACCTGTATAAACATGGAAATATCAGCACCGCTATCTGTATGAACACGGAAATATCTGCACCGCTATCTCTATGAACATGGAAATATCTACACCGCTATCTGTATGAACATGGAAATAGCTACACCGCTATCTGTATGAACATGGAAATATCTACACCACTACCTGTATGAACATGGAAATAACTACACCGCTATCTGTATGAACATGGATATATCTACCCAGCCATCTGGATGAACATGGAAATATCTACACCGCCATCTGTATGAACATGGAAATATCTACACAGCTATCTGTGTAAATATGCATACATCTTCACCGCAATCTGTATAAACATGGAAATATCTTCACCGCTATCTGAATGAACATGGAAATGTCTACACCGCTATCTGTTTGAACATGGAAATATCTACACCGCTATCTGCATGAAAATGGAAATATCTACAGAGCTATCTGCATATACATAGAAAAATCTACACAGCTATCTCTTTACACATGGAAATAACTACACCGCTATCTGTATGAACATGGAAATATCTACGCCACCATCTGTATGAACATGGAAATATCTGCACCGCCATCTGTATGAACATATAAATATCTACACGGCCATCTGTATTAAGATGGAGACATCTACACCGCTATCAGTATAAACATGGAAATATCTACACCGCTATCTGTATAAACATGGAAATATCTACACCGCTACCTGTATAAACATGGAAATATCAGCAACGCTATCTGTATGAACATGGAAATATCATCCCCTCTATCTGTATGAACATGGAAATACCTACACCGCTATCTGTATGAACATGGAAATATCTACACCGCTTGATGTATAAACATGGAATTATCTTCACTGCCATCTGTATGAACACGGATATGTCTACACAGCCATCTGGATGAACATGGAAATATCTACACCGCTATCTGTATGAACATGGAAATAGCAACACCGCTATCTGTATGAATATGGAAATATCTGCACAGCCATCTGTATGAACATATAAATATCTACACTGCCATCTGTATTAACATGGAGATATCTACACCGCTATCTGTATAAACATGGAAATATCTACACCGCTATCTGTATAAACATGGAAATATCTACACCGCTATCTGTATAAACATGGAAATATCTACACCGCTACCTGTATAAACATGGAAATAACAGCACCGCTGTCTGTATGAACATGGAAATATCTTCACCGCTATATGTATGAACATGGAAATATCTACACCGCTATCTGTATGAACATGGAAATATCTACACCTCTATCTGTTTGAATATGGAAATAACTACACCGCTATCTGCATGAAAATGGAAATATCTACACAGGTATCTGCATATACATGGAAATGTCTACACAGCTATCTCTTTACTCATGGAAATAAATACACCGCTAACTGTATGAACATGGAAATATCTACACCGCCATCTGTATGAACATGGAAATATCTGCACCGCCATCGGTATGAACATGTAAATATCTACACCGCCATCTGTATTAAGATGGAGATATCTACACCGCTATCTGAAAAAACATGGAAATATCTACACCACTATCTGTATAAACATGGAAATATCTACACCGCTATCTGTATAAACATGGAAATATCTACACCGCTACCTGTATAAACTTGGAAATATCAGCACCGCTATCTGTATGAACATGGAAATATCTACACCGCTATCTGTATGAACATGGAAATATCTACACCGCTATCTGTATGAACATGGAAATATCTACAAAGCTATCTGAATGAACATGGAAATTACTACACCGCTATCTGTTTGAACATGTAAATATCTACACCGCTATCTGCATGAAAATGGAAATATCTAAAAAGCTATTTGCATATACATGGAAATATCTACACAGCCATCTGTATGAACATGGAAATATCTGCACTGCCGTCTGTATGAACATATAAATATCTACACCGCCATCTGTGTTAAGATGGAGATATCTTCACCTCTATCTGTATAAACTTGGAAATATCTACACCGCTATCTGTATAAACATGGAAATATCTACACCGCAATCTCAATGAACATGGAAATATCTACACCGCTATCTGTATGAACATGGAAATATCTACACCGCTATCTCTATGAACATGGAAATATCTACACCGCTATCTGTATGAACATTGAAATATCTACACCGCTATCTGTTTGAACATGGAAATATCTACACCGCTATATGTATGAACATGGAAATATCTACACCGCTATCTGTTTGAACATGGAAATATCTACAGCGCTGTCTGCATGAAAATGTAAATATCTACACAGAAATCTGTATATACATGGAAATATCTACACAGCTATCTCTTTACACATGGAAATAACTACACCGCTATCTCTAAAAACATGGAAATATCTACACCGCCATCTGTATGAACATGGAAATATCTGCACCGCCATCTGTATGAACATATAAATATCTACACCGCCATCTGTATTAAGAAGGAGATATCTGCACCGCTATCTGTATAAACCTGGAAATATCTACACCGCTATCTGTATAAACATGGAAATATCTACCCCGCTATCTGTATAAACATGGTAATATCTACAACGCTACCTGTATAAACATGGAAACAGCACAGCTATCTGTATGAACATGGAAATATCTACACCGCTATCTGTACGAACATGGAAGTATATACACCGCTGTCTGTATGAACATGGAAATAGCTACACCGCTATCTGAACATGGAAATATCTACACCACTATCTGTATGAACATGGAAATAACTACACCGCTATCTGTATGAACATGGATATATCTACACAGCCATCTGGATGGACATGGAAATATCTACACCGCTATCTGTATGAACATGGAAATATCTACACCGCTATCTGTGTAAACATGCATACATCTTCACCGCTATCTGTATAAACATGGAAATATCTACAACGCTATCTGTATGAACACGGAAATATCTGCACCGCCATCTGTATGAACATATAAATATCTACAACGCCATCTGTATTAAGATGGAGATATCTACACCGCTATCTGTATGAACATGGATATGTCTACACAGCCATCTGGATGAACATGGAAATATCTACACCGCTATCTGTATGAACATGGAAATATATACACCGCTATCTGTATGAACATGGAAATATCTACACCGCTATCTGTATGAACATGGAAACATCTACACCGCTATCTGTATGAACATGGAAATATATACACCGCTATCTGTATGAACATGGAAATATCTACACCGCTATCTGTTTGAACATGGAAATATCTACACCGCTGTCTGCATGAAAATGGAAATATCTACACAGCTATCTCTTTACACATGGAAATAACTACACCGCTATCTCTAAAAACATGGAAATATCTACACCGCCATCTGTATGAACATGGAAATATCTTCACTGCCATCTGTATGAACATATAAATATCTACACCGCCATCTGTATTAAGGAGATATCTACACCGCTATCTGTATAAACATGGAAATATCTACACCGCTATCTGTATAAACATGGAAATATCTACACCGCTATCTGTATAAAAATGGAAATATCAGCACCGCTATCAGTATGAACATGGAAATATCTGCACCGCGATCTGTATGAACATGGAAATACCTACACCGCTATCTGTGTGAACATGGAGATATCTACACGGCTATCTGTATGAACATGGAAATATCTACACCGCCATCTGTATGAACATGGAAATATCTGCACCGCCATGTGTATGAACATATAAATATCTGCACCGCCATCTGTATTAAGAAGGAGATATCTAAACCTCTATCTGTATAAACATCGAAATATCTACACTGCTATCTGTATAAACATGGAAATATCTACACCGCTATCTGTATAAACATGGAAATATCTACACCGCTACGTGTATAAACATGGAAATATCAGCACCGCTATCAGTATGAACATGGAAATATCTACACCGCTATCTGTATGAACATGGAAATATCTACACCGCTATCTGTATGAACATGGAAATAACTTCACCGCCAAAAGTATGAACATGGATATATCTACACAGCCATCTGTATGATCCTGGAAATATCTACACCGCTATATGTATGAACATGGAAGTATGTACACCGCTATCTGTATGAACATGGAAATATTTTCACCGCCATCTGTATGAACATGGATATGTCTACACAGCCATCTGGATGCACATGGAAATATCTACACCGCGATCTGTATGAATATGGAAATATCTGCACTGCCATCTGTATGAACATATAAATATCTACACCGACATCTGTATTAAGATGGAGATATCTTCACCGCTATCTGTATAAACTTGGAAATATCTACACCACTATCTGTATAAACATGGAAATACCTACACCGCTACCTGTATAAACATGGAAATATCACCACTGCTATCTCTATGAACCTGGAAATATCTACACCGCTATATCAATGAACATGGAAATATCTACACCGCTATCTGTATGAACATGGATATATCTACACAGCCATCTGGATGAACATGGAAATATCTACACCGCTATCTGCATGAACATGGAAATATCTACACCGCTATTTGTGTAAACGTGCATACATCTTCACCGCAATCTGCAAAAGCATGGAAATAGCTACACCGCTATCTGAATGAACATGGAAATATCTACAACGCTATCTGTTTGATCATGGAAATATCTAAACCGCTATCAGCATGAAAATGGAAATATCTACACCGCTATCTGCATATACATGGAAATATCTACACAGCTATCTCTTTACACATGGAAATAACTACACCGCTATCTGTATGAACATGGAAATATCTAAACAGCCATCTGTATGAACACGGAAATATCTGCACCGCCATCTGTATGAACATATAAATATCTACACCGCCATCTGTATTAAGAAGGAGATATCTACACCGCTATCTGTATAAACATGGATATATCTACACTGCTACCTGTATAAACATGGAAATATCTAATCCGCTACCTGTATAAACATGGAAATATCAGCACCGCTATCTGTATGAACATGGAAATAGCCCCTCTATCTGTATGAACATGGAAATATCTACACCGCTATCTCTATGAACATGGAAATATCTACACCGCTATCTGTTTGAACATGAAAATCTCTAAACCGCTATCTGCATGAAAGTGGAAATATCCACACAGCTATCTGCATATACATGGAAATATCTACACAGCTATCTCTTTACACATGGAAATAACTACACCGCTATCTGTATGAACATGGAAATATCTTCACCGCCATCTGTATGAACATGGATATATCTTCACAGCCTCCTGGATGAACATGGAAATATCTACACTGCTATCTGTATGAACATGGAAATATCTGCACTGCTATCTGTATGAACATGGAAATACATACACCGCTATCTGTATGAACATGGAAATAGCTACACCGCTATCTGTATGAACATGGAAATATCTACACCGCTATCTGTAAGGACATGGAAATATCTTCACCGCCATCGGTATGAACATGGATATATCTACGCAGCCATCTGGATGAACATGGAAATATCTACACCGCTATCTGTATGAACATGGAAATATCTACACCGCTATCTGTATGAACATGGATATATCTACACAGCCCTCTGTATGAACATGGAAATCTCCACACCGCTATCTGTGTAAACATGCATACATCTTCACCGCTGTCTGTAAAAACTTGGAAATATCTACACCGCTATCTGTATGAACATGGAAATATGTACACCGCTATCTGTTTGAAGATGGAAATATATACACTACTATCTGCATGAAAATGGAACTATCTACACAGCTATCTGCATATACATGGAAATATCTACACATCTATCTCTTTACACATGGAAATAACTACACCGCTATCTGTATGAACATGGAAATATCTACACCGCCATCTGTATGAACATGGAAATATCTGCACCGCCATCTGTATGAACATATAAATATCTACACCGCCATCTGTATTAAGATGGAGATATCTACACTGCTATCTGAATAAACATGGAAATATCTACACTGCTACCTGTATAAACATGGAAACATCAGCACCGCTATCTGCATAAACATGGAAATATCAGCACCGCTATCTGTATGAACATGGAAATATCTACACCGCTATCTCTATGAACATGGAAGTATCTACACCGCTATATGTATGAACATGGAAATATCTACACCGCTATCTGTAAGAACATGGAAATATCTACACCGCTATCTGTTTGAACATGTAAATATCTACACCTCTATCTGTATGAAAATGGAAATATCTACAAAGCTATCTGCATATACATGGAAATATCTACACAGCTATCTCTTTACACATGGAAATAACTACACCGCTATATCTACAAAACATGGAAATATCTACACCGCCATCTGTATGAACATGGAAATATCTTCACTGCCATCTGTATGAACATATAAATATCAACACTGACATCTGTATTAAGGAGATATCTACACCGCTATCTGTATAAACATGGAAATATCTACACCGCTATCTGTATAAACATGGAAATATCTACACCGCTATCTGTATAAAAATGGAAATATCAGCACCTCTATCAGTATGAACATGGAAATTTCTGCACCGCCATCAGTATCAACATGGAAATATCTACACCGCTATCTGTGTGAACATGGAGATATCTACACCGCTATCTGTATGAACATGGAAATATCTACACCGCCATCTGTATGAACATGGAAATATCTGCACCGCAATGTGTATGAACATATAAATATCTGCACCGCCATCTGTATTAAGAAGGAGATATCTACACCGCTATCTGTATAAACAAGGAAATATCTACACTGCTATCTGTATAAACATGGAAATATCTACACCGCTATCTGTATAAACATGGAAATATCTACACCGCTACCTGTATAAACATGGAAATATCAGCACCGCTATCAGTATGAACATGGAAATATCTACACCGCTATCTGTATGAACATGGAAATATCTACAAAGCTATCTGTATGAACATGGAAATATCTTCACCGCCATCTGTATGAACATGGATATGGCTACACAGCCATCTGGATGAACATGGAAATATCTACACCGCCATCTGTATGAACATGGAAATATCTGCACTGCCGTCTGTATGAACATATAAATATCTACACCGCCATCTGTATTAAGATGGAGATATCTTCACCGCTATCTGTGTAAACTTGGAAATATCTACACCGCTATCTGTATAAACATGGAAATATCTACACCGCAATCTCAATGAACATGCAAATATCTACACCGCTATCTGTATGAACATGGATATATCTACACAGCCATATGGATGAACATGGAAATATCTACACCGCTATCTGCATGAACATGGAAATATCTACACCGCTATTTGTGTAAACATGCATACATCTTCACCGCAATCTGCAAAAGCATGGAAATAGCTACACCGCTATCTGAATGAACATGGAAATATCTACACCGCTATCTGTTTGATCATGGAAATATCTAAACCGCTATCAGCATGAAAATGGAAATATCTACACCGCTATCTGCATATACATGGAAATATCTACACAGCTATCTCTTTACACATGGAAATAACCACACCACTATCTGTATGAACATGGAAATATCTACACAGCCATCTGTATGAACATGGAAATATCTGCACCGCCATCTGTATGAACATATAAATATCTACACCGACATCTGTATTAAGAAGGAGATATCTACACAGCTATCTGTATAAACATGGATATATCTACACCGCTCTCTGTATAAACATGGAAATATCTACACTGCTACCTGTATAAACATGGAAATATCTAAACCGCTACCTGTATAAACATGGAAATAGCACCGCTATCTGTATGAACATGGAAATATCAGCCCCTCTATCTGTATGAACATGGAAATATCTACACCGCTATCTCTATAAACATGGAAATATCTACACCGCTATCTGTTTGAACATGGAAATATCTAAACCGCTATCTGCATGAAAATGGAAATATCCACACAGCTATCTGCATATACATGGAAATATCTACACAGCTATCTCTTTACACATGGAAATAATTACACCGCTGTCTGTATGAACATGGAAATATCTACACCGCTATCTGTATGAACATAGAAAAATCTACAACGCTACCTGTATGAACATGGAAATATCTACACCGCTATCTGTATGAACATGGAAATATCTACACCGCTATATGTATGAACATGGAAATATCTACACCGCTATCTGAACATGGTAATATCTACACCGCCATCTGTATGAACATGGAAATATCTGCACCGCCATCTGTATGAAAATATAAATATCTACACCAACATCTGTATTAAGATGGAGATATCTATACCGCTATCTGAATAAACATGGAAATATCTACACCGGTATCTGTATTAACATGGAAATATCTACACCGCTATCTGTATAAACATGGAAATATCTACACCGCTACCTGTATAAACATGGAAATATCAGCACCGCTATCTGTATGAACATGGAAATATCTACACCGCTATCTGTATGAACATGGAAATATCTACACCGCTATCTGTATGAACATGGAAATATCTACAAAGCTATCTGAATGAACATGGAAATACCTACACCGCTATCTGTTTGAACATGTAAATATCTACACCGCTAACTGCATGAAAATGGAAATATCTACAAAGCTATCTGCATATACATGGAAATATATACACAGCTATCTCTTTACACATGGAAATAACTACACCGCTATATCTATAAACATGGAAATATTTACACCACCATCTGTATGAACATATAAATATCTATACCGCCATCTGTATTAAGAAGGAGATATCTACACCGCTATCTGTATAAACATGGAAATATCTACACCACTGCCTGTATAAACATGGAAATATCAGCACCGCTATCTGTATGAACATGGAAATATCTACACCGCTACCTGTATGAACATGGAAATATCTACACCGCTATCTGTATGAACATGGAAATATCTACACCGCTATCTGTATGAACATGGAAATATCTACACCGCTATCTGTATGAACATGGAAATATCTACACCGCTATCTGTATGAACATGGAAATATCTACACCGCTATCTGTATGAACATGGATATAACTACACAGCCATCTGGATGAACATGGAAATATCTACACCGCTATCTGTATGAACATGGAAATATCTTCACCGCCATCTGTATGAACATGGATATGTTTACACAGCCATCTGTATGAACATGGAAATATCTACACCGATATCTGTGTAAACATGCATACATCTTAACCACTATCTGTATAAACATGGAAATATCTACACCGCTGTCTGTATGAACATGGAAATATCTACACCGCTCTCTCTATGAACATGGAAATATCTACACAGCTATCTGTTTGAACATGGAAATATCTAAAACGCTATCTGCATGAAAATGGAAATATCTACACAGCTATCTGCATATACATGGAAATATCTACACAGCTATCTCTTTACACACGGAAATAACTACACCGCTATCTGTATGAACATGGAAATATCTTCACCGCCATCTGTATGAACATGGATATATCAACACAGCCATCTGGATGAACATGGAAATATCTACACCGCTATCTGTATAAACATGCATACATCTTCACCGCTATCTGTATAAACATGGAAATATCTACACTGCTATCTGCATGAACATGGAAATATCTACACCGCTATCTGAACATGGAAATATCTACACCGCTATCTGCATGAAAATGGAAATATCTACACAGCGATCTGCATATACATGGAAATATCTACAAAGCTATCGCTTTACATATGGAAATAACTACAGCGCTATCTCTATATACATGCAAATATCTACACTGCCATCTGTATGAACATGGAAATATCTGCACCGACATCTGTATGAAGACATAAATATCTACACCCCAATCTATATTAAGATGGAGATATCTACACCGCTATATGTATAAACATGGAAATATCTACACGGCTATCTGTATAAACATGGAAATTTCTACACCGCTCTCTGTATAAACATGGAAATATCTCCACCGCTACCTGTATAAACCTGGAAATATCAGCACCGCGATCTGTATGAACATGGATATACCTACACAGCCGTCTGGATGAACATGGAAATATCTACACCGCTATCTGTATGAACATGGAAATATCTACACCGCTATCTGTGTAAATATGCATACATCCTCACCGCAATCTGTATAAACATGGAAATATTTTCACCGCTATCTGAATGAACATGGAAATGTCTACACCGCTATCTGTTTGAACATGGAAATATCTACACCGCTATCTGCATGAAAATGGAAATATCTACAGAGCTATCTGCATATACATGGAAATATCTACACAGCTATCTCCTTACACATGGAAATAACTACACCGCTATATGTATGAACATGGAAATATCTACACCGCCATCTGGATGAACATGGAAATATCTGCACCGCCATCTGTATGAACATATAAATATCTACACGGCCATCTGTATTAAGATGGAGATATCTACACCGCTATCAGTATAAACATGGAAATATCTACACCGCTATCTGTATAAACATGGAAATATCAGCACCGCTATTTGTATGAACATGGAAATATCAGCCCCTCTATCTGTATGAACAAGGAAATACCTACACCGCTATCTGTATGAACATGGAAATATCTACACCGCTAGATGTATAAACATGGAATTATCTTCGCTTCCATCTGTATGAACATGGATATGTGTACACAGCCATCTGGATGAACATGGAAATATCTACACCGCTATCTGTATGAACATGGAAATAGCTACACCGCTATCTGTATGAATATGGAAATATCTGCACCGCCATCTGTATGAACATATAAATATCTACACCGCCATCTGTATTAACATGGAGATATGTACACCGCTATCTGTATAAACATGGAAATATCTACACCGCTATCTGTATAAACATGGAAATATCTACACCGCTATCTGTATAAACATGGAAATATCTACACCGCTACCTGTATAAACATGGAAATAACAGCACCGCTATCTGTATGAACATGGAAATATCTACACCGCTACCTGTATGAACATGGAAATATCTACACCGCTATCTGTATGAACATGGAAATATCTACACCGCTATATGTTTGAACATGGAAATATCTACACCGCTATCTGTTTGAACATGGAAATATCTACACCACTGTCTGCATGAAAATGGAAATATCTACACAGCTATCTGCATATACATGGAAATATCTACACAGCTATCTCTTTACACATGGATATAACTACACCGCTATCTCTATAAACATGGAAATATCTACACCGCTATCTGTATGAACATGGAAATATCTACACCGCTCTCTCTATGAACATGGAAATATCTACACAGCTATCTGTTTGAACATGGAAATATCTAAAACGCTATCTGCATGAAAATGGAAATATCTACACAGCTATCTGCATATACATGGAAATATCTACACAGCTATCTCTTTACACACGGAAATAACTACACCGCTATCTGTATGAACATGGAAATATCTTCACCGCCATCTGTATGAACATGGATATATCAACACAGCCATCTGGATGAACATGGAAATATCTACACCGCTATCTGTATAAACATGCATACATCTTCACCGCTATCTGTATAAACATGGAAATATCTACACTGCTATCTGCATGAACATGGAAATATCTACACCGCTATCTGAACATGGAAATATCTACACCGCTATCTGCATGAAAATGGAAATATCTACACAGCGATCTGCATATACATGGAAATATCTACAAAGCTATCGCTTTACATATGGAAATAACTACAGCGCTATCTCTATATACATGCAAATATCTACACTGCCATCTGTATGAACATGGAAATATCTGCACCGACATCTGTATGAAGACATAAATATCTACACCCCAATC
Source organism: Gorilla gorilla gorilla (assembly GCF_029281585.2). Classification (NCBI taxonomy): domain Eukaryota; kingdom Metazoa; phylum Chordata; class Mammalia; order Primates; family Hominidae; genus Gorilla; species Gorilla gorilla. The sequence continues at coordinate 81,776,059 of NC_073245.2, read as the reverse complement.
TATATTAAGATGGAGATATCTACACCGCTATATGTATAAACATGGAAATATCTACACGGCTATCTGTATAAACATGGAAATTTCTACACCGCTCTCTGTATAAACATGGAAATATCTACACCGCTACCTGTATAAACCTGGAAATATCAGCACCGCGATCTGTATGAACACGGAAATATCTGCACCGCTATCTCTATGAACATGGAAATATCTACACCGCTATCTGTATGAACATGGAAATAGCTACACCGCTATCTGTATGAACATGGAAATATCTACACCACTACCTGTATGAACATGGAAATATCTACACCGCTATCTGTATGAACATGGATATACCTACACAGCCATCTGGATGAACATGGAAATATCTACACCGCTATCTGTATGAACATGGAAATATCTACACCGCTATCTGTGTAAATATGCATACATCTTCACCGCAATCTGTATAAACATTGAAATATTTTCACCGCTATCTGAATGAACATGGAAATGTCTACACCGCTATCTGTTTGAACATGGAAATATCTACACCGCTATCTGCATGAAAATGGAAATATCTACAGAGCTATCTGCATATACATGGAAATATCTACACAGCTATCTCCTTACACATGGAAATAACTACACCGCTATATGTATGAACATGGAAATATCTACACCGCCATCTGGATGAACATGGAAATATCTGCACCGCCATCTGTATGAACATACAAATATCTACACGGCCATCTGTATTAAGATGGAGATATCTACACCGCTATCAGTATAAACATGGAAATATCTACACCGCTATCTGTATAAACATGGAAATATCAGCACCGCTATTTGTATGAACATGGAAATACCAGCCCCTCTATCTGTATGAACATGGAAATACCTACACCGCTATCTGTATGAACATGGAAATATCTACACCGCTAGATGTATAAACATGGAATTATCTTCGCTGCCATCTGTATGAACATGGATATGTCTACACAGCCATCTGGATGAACATGGAAATATCTACACCGCTATCTGTATGAACATGGAAATAGCTACACCGCTATCTGTATGAATATGGAAATATCTGCACCGCCATCTGTATGAACATATAAATATCTACACCGCCATCTGTATTAACATGGAGATATGTACACCGCTATCTGTATAAACATGGAAATATCTACACCGCTATCTGTATAAACATGGAAATATCTACACCGCTATCTGTATAAACATGGAAATATCTACACCGCTACCTGTATAAACATGGAAATAACAGCACCGCTATCTGTATGAACATGGAAATATCTACACCGCTACCTGTATGAACATGGAAATATCTACACCGCTATCTGTTTGAACATGGAAATATCTACACCACTGTCTGCATGAAAATGGAAATATCTACACAGCTATCTGCATATACATGGAAATATCTACACAGCTATCTCTTTACACATGGATATAACTACACCGCTATCTCTATAAACATGGAAATATCTACACCGCTATCTGTATGAACATGGAAATATCTGCACCGCCATCTGTATGAACATATAAATATCTACACCGCCATCTGTATTAAGAAGCAGATATCTACACCTCTATCTGTATAAACATGGAAATATCTACACCGCTACCTGTATAAACATGGAAATATCAGCACAGCTATCTGTATGAACATGGAAATATCTACACCGCTATCTGTACAAACATGGAAATATCTACACCGCTATCTGTATGAACATGGAAATAGCTACACCGCTATCTGTATGAACATGGAAATATCTACACCACTATCTGTATGAATATGGAAATAACTACACCGCTATCTGTATGAACATGGATATATCTACACAGCCATCTGGATGAACATGGAAATACCTACACCGCTATCTGTATGAACATGGATATATCTACACCGCTATCTGTGTTAACATGCATACATCTTCAGCGCTACCTGTATAAACATGGAAATATCTACACCGCTATCTGTATGAACATGGAAATATCTACACCGATATCTGTTTGAACATGGAAATATGTAAACCGCTATCTGCATGAAAATGGATATATCTACACAGCTATCTGCATATACATGGAAATATCTACACAGCTATCTCTTTACACATGGAAATAACTACACCGCTATCTGTATGAACATGGAAATATCTGCACCGCCATCTGCATGTACATAGAAATATCTACTCCGCCATCTGTATTAAGATGGAGATATCTACACCGCTATCTGTATAACATGGAAATACCTACACCGCTATTTGTATAAACATGGAAATATCTACACCGCTACCTGTATAAACAGGGAAATATCAGCACCGCTATCTGTATGAACATGGAAATATCTACACCGCAATCTGTATTAACATGGAAATATCTACACCGCTATCTGTATGAACATGGATATATATACACTGCTGTCTGCATGAAAATGGAAATATCTACACAGCTATCTGCATATACATGGAAATATCTACAAAGCTATCTCTTTACACATGGAAATAACTACACCGCTATCTCTATAAACATGGAAATATCTACACCGCCATCTGTATGAACATGGAAATATCTTCACAGCCATCTGTATGAACATATAAATATGTACACCGCCATCTGTGTTAAGAAGGAGATATCTACACCGCTATCTGTAAAAACATGGAAATATCTACAACGCTATCTGTATAAACATGGAAATATCAGCACCGCTATCTGTATGAACATGGAAATATCTACACCGCTATCTGTATGAACATGGAAATATATTCACCGCCATCTGTATGAACATGGATATATCTACACAGCCAACTGTATGAACATGGAAATATCTACACCGCTATCTGTATGAACATGGAAATATCTACACCGCTTTCTGTATGAACATGGAAATATCTTCACCGCCATCTGTATGAACATGGATATGTCTACACAGCCATCTGGATGAACATGGAAATATCTACACCGCGATCTGTATGAACATGGAAATATCTACACCGCGATCTGTATGAACATGGAAATATCTACACCGCTATCTGCGTAAACTTGCATACGTTTCACCGCTATCTGTATAAACATGGAAATATCTACACCGCTATCTGTATGAACATGGAAATATCTTCACCGCTATCTGTTTGAACATGGAAATATCTAAACCGCTATCTGCATGAAAATAGAAATATCTACACAGCTATCTGCATATACATGGAAATATCTACAAACCTATCTCTTTACACATGGAAATAACTAAACCGCTATCTCTATAAACATGGAAATATCTACACCGCCTTCTGTATGAACATGGAAATATCTGCACTGCCATCTGTATGAACATATAAATATCTACACCGCCATCTGTATTAAGATGGAGATATCTTCACCGTTATCTGTATAAACTTGGAAATATCTACACCGCTATCTTTATAAACCTGGAAATATCTACACCGCTACCTGTATAAACATGGAAATATCAGCACCGCTATCTGTATCAACATGGAAATATCTACACCGCTATCTCTATGAACATGGAAGTATCTACACCGCTATCTGCATGAACATGGAAATAGCTACACCGCTATCTGTACGAACATGGAAATATCTACACTTCTATCTGTATGAACATGGAAATATCTACACTGCTATCTGTATGAACATGGATATATCTACACAGCCATCTGGATGAACATGGAAATATCTACACCGCCATCTGCATGTACATAGAAATATCTACTCCGCCATCTGTATTAAGATGGAGATATCTACACCGCTATCTGTATAACATGGAAATACCTACACCGCTATTTGTATAAACATGGAAATATCTACACCGCTACCTGTATAAACATGGAAATATCAGCACCGCTATCTGTATGAACATGGAAATATCTACACCGCAATCTGTATTAACATGGAAATATCTACACCGCTATCTGTATGAACATGGATATATATACACTGCTGTCTGCATGAAAATGGAAATATCTACACAGCTATCTGCATATACGTGGAAATATCTACAAAGCTATCTCTTTACACATGGAAATAACTACACCGCTATCTCTATAAACATGGAAATATCTACACCGCCATCTGTATGAACATGGAAATATCTTCACAGCCATCTGTATGAACATATAAATATGTACACCGCCATCTGTGTTAAGAAGGAGATATCTACACCGCTATCTGTAAAAACATGGAAATATCTACAACGCTATCTGTATAAACATGGAAATATCAGCACCGCTATCTGTATGAACATGGAAATATCTGCACCGCTATCTGTATGAACATGGAAATATCTACACCGCTATCTGTATGAACATGGAAATATATTCACCGCCATCTGTATGAACATGGATATATCTACACAGCCAACTGTATGAACATGGAAATATCTACACCGCTATCTGTATGAACATGGAAATATCTACACCGCTATCTGTATGAACATGGAAATATCTTCACCGCCATCTGTATGAACATGGATATGTCTACACAGCCATCTGGATGAACATGGAAATATCTACAACGCGATCTGTATGAACATGGAAATATCTACACCGCGATCTGTATGAACATGGAAATATCTACACCGCTATCTGTGTAAACTTGCATACGTTTCACCGCTATCTGTATAAACATGGAAATATCTACACCGCTATCTGAATGAACATGGAAATATCTTCACCGCTATCTGTTTGAACATGGAAATATCTAAACCGCTATCTGCATGAAAATAGAAATATCTACACAGCTATCTGCATATACATGGAAATATCTACAAACCTATCTCTTTACACATGGAAATAACTAAACCGCTATCTCTATAAACATGGAAATATCTACACCGCCTTCTGTATGAACATGGAAATATCTGCACTGCCATCTGTATGAACATATAAATATCTACACCGCCATCTGTATTAAGATGGAGATATCTTCACCGTTATCTGTATAAACTTGGAAATATCTACACCGCTATCTTTATAAACCTGGAAATATCTACACCGCTACCTGTATAAACATGGAAATATCAGCACCGCTATCTGTATCAACATGGAAATATCTACACCGCTATCTCTATGAACATGGAAGTATCTACACCGCTATCTGCATGAACATGGAAATAGCTACACCGCTATCTGTACGAACATGGAAATATCTACACTTCTATCTGTATGAACATGGAAATATCTACACCGCTATCTGTATGAACATGGATATATCTACACAGCCATCTGGATGAACATGGAAATATCTACACCGCTATCTGCATGAACATGGAAATATCTACACCGCTATCTGTGTAAACATGCATACATCTTCACTGCAATCTGTATAAGCATGGAAATATCTACAACGCTATCTGTATGAAGAAGGAAATATCTACACCGCTATCTGTTTGAACATGGAAATATCTAAACCGCTATCAGCATGAAAATAGAAATATCTACACAGCTATCTGCATATACATGGAAATATCTACACAGCTATCTCTTTACACATGGAAATAACTACACCGCTATCTGTATGAACATGGAAATATCTACACCGCCATCTGTATGAACATGGAAATATCTGCACCGCCATCTGAATAAGCATATAAATATCTACCCCGCCATCTGTATTAAGATGGAGATATCTACACCACTATCTGTATAAACTTGGAAATATCTACACCGCTATCTCTATAAACCTGGAAATATCTACACCGCTATCTGTATAAACATGGAAATATCTACACTGCTACCTGTATAAACATGGAAATATCAGCACCGCTATCTGTATGAACATGGAAATATCTACACCGCTATCTCTATGAACATGGAAATATCTACACCGCTATCTGCATGAACATGGAAATAGCTACACCGCTATCTGTACGAACATGGAAATATCTACACCTCTATCTGTATGAACATGGAAATATCTACACCGCTATCTGTATGAACATGGATATGTCTACACAGCCATCTGTATGAACATGGAAATATCTGCACCGCCATCTGTATGAACATATAAATATCTAAACCGCAATCTGTATTAAGAAGGAGATATCTACACCGCTATCTGTATAAACATGGAAATATCTACACCGCTGCCTGTATAAACATGGAAATATCAGCACCGCTATCTGTATGAACATGGAAATATCTACACCGCTACCTGTATGAACATGGAAATATCTACACCGCTATCTGTATGAACATGGAAATATCTACACCGCTATCTGTATGAACATGGAAATATCTACACCGCTATCTGTATGAACATGGAGATATCTACACCGCTATCTGTATGAACATGGATATAACTACACAGCCATCTGGATGAACATGGAAATATCTACACCACTATCTGTATGAACATGGAAATATCTTCACCGCCATCTGTATGAACATGGATATGTCTACACAGCCATCTGGAAGCATGGAAATATCTACACCGCTATCTGAATGATCATGGAAATATCTACACCGCTATCTGTGTAAACATGCATACATCTTCACCACTATCTGTATAAACATGGAAATATCTACACCGCTATCTGTATGAACATGGAAATATCTACACCGCTCTCTCTATGAACATGGAAATATCTACACCGCTATCTGTTTGAACATGGAAATATCTAAAACGCTATCTGCATGAAAATGGAAATATGTACACAGCTATCTGCATATACATGGAAATATCTACACAGCTATCTCTTTACACACGGAAATAACTACACCGCTATCTGTATGAACATGGAAATATCTTCACCGCCATCTGTATGAACATGGATATATCAACACAGCCATCTGGATGAACATGGAATTATCTACACCGCTATCTGTATAAACATGCCTACATGTTCACCGCTATCTGTATAAACATGGAAATATCTACACTGCTATCTGCATGAACATGGAAATATCTACACCGCTATCTGAACATGGAAATATTTACACCGCTATCTGTATAAACATGGAAATATCTACACCGCTACCTGTATAAACATGGAAATATCAGGACCGCTATCTGTATGCACACGGAAATATCTGCACCGCTATCTCTATGAACATGGAAATATCTACACCGCTATCTGTATGAACATGGAAAGAGCTACACCGCTATCTGTATGAACATGGAAATATCTACACCACTACCTGTATGAACATGGAAATAACTACACCGCTATCTGTATGAACATGGATATATCTACCCAGCCATCTGGATGAACATGGAAATATCTACACCGCTATCTGTATGAACATGGAAATATCTACACCGCTATCTGTGTAAATATGCATACATCTTCACCGCAATCTGTATAAACATGGAAATATCTTCACCGCTATCTGAATGAACATGGAAATGTCTACACCGCTATCTGTTTGAACATGGAAATATTTACACCGCTATCTGCATGAAAATGGAAATATCTACAGAGCTATCTGCATATACATGGAAATATCTACACAGCTATCTCTTTACACATGGAAATAACTACACCGCTATCTGTATGAACATGGAAATATCTACACCGCCATCTGTATGAACATGGAAATATCTGCACCGCCATCTGTATGAACATGTAAATATCTACACGGCCATCTGTATTAAGATGGAGATATCTACACCGCTATCAGTATAAACATGGAAATATCTACACCGCTATCTGTATAAACCTGGAAATAACTACACCACTATCTGTATAAACATGGAAATATCTACACCGCTACCTGTATAAACATGGAAATATCAGCAACGCTATCTGTATGAACATGGAAATATCAGCCCCTCTATCTGTATGAACATGGAAATACCTACACCGCTATCTGTATGAACATGGAAATATCTACACCGCTTGATGTATAAACATGGAATTACCTTCACTGCCATCTGTATGAACACGGATATGTCTACACAGCCATCTGGATGAACATGGAAATATCTACACCGCTATCTGTATGAACATGGAAATAGCTACACCGCTATCTGTATGAATATGGAAATATCTGCACAGCCATCTGTATGAACATATAAATATCTACACCGCCATCCGTATTAACATGGAGATATCTACACCGCTATCTGTATAAACTTGGAAATATCTACACCGCTATCTGTATAAACATGGAAATATCTACACCGCTATCTGTATAAACATGGAAATATCTACACCGCTACCTGTATAAACATGGAAATAACAGCACCGCTATCTGTATGAACATGGAAATATCTTCACCGCTATCTGTATGAACATGGAAATATCTACACCGCTATCTGTATGAACATGGAAATATCTACACTGCTATATGTATGAACATGGAAATATCTACACCGCTATCTGTTAGAACATGGAAATATCTACACCGCTGTCTGCATGAAAATGGAAATATCTACACAGCTATCTGCATATACATGGAAATATGTACACAGCTATCTCTTTACACATGGATATAACTACACCGCTATCCCTATAAACATGGAAATATCTACACCGCTATCTGTATGAACATGGAAATATCTGCACCGCCATCTGTATGAACATATAAATATCAACACCGCCATCTGTATTAAGAAGCAGATATCTACACCTCTATCTGTATAAACCTGGAAATATCTACACCGCTATCTGTATAAACATGGAAATATTTACACCGCTATCTGTATAAACATGGAAATATCTACACCGCTACCTGTATAAACATGGAAATATCAGCACAGCTATCTGTATGAACATGGAAATATCTACACCGCTATCTGTACGAACATGGAAATATCTACACCGCTATCTGTATGAACATGGAAATATCTACACCGCTATCTGTATGAACATGGAAATATCTTCACCGCCATCTGAATGACCATGGATATGTCTACACAGCCATCTGGATGAACATGGAAATATCTACACCGCGATCTGTATGAACATGGAAATAGCTACACCGCTATCTGTGTAAACTTGCATACGTTTCACCGCTATCTGTATAAACATGGAAATATCTACACCGCTATCTGTATGAACATGGAAATATCTACACCGCTATCTGTTTGAAAATGGTAATATCTAAACCGCTATCTGCATGAAAATAGAAATATCTACACAGCTATCTGCATATACATGGAAATATCTACAAACCTAAATCTTTACACATGGAAATAACTAAACCACTATCTCTATAAACATGGAAATATCTACACCGCCATCTGTATGAACATGGAAATATCTGCACTGCCATCTGTATGAACATATAAATATCTACACCGCCATCTGTATTAAGATGGAGATATCTTCACCGCTATCTGTATAAACTTGGAAATACCTACACCGCTATCTTTATAAACCTGGAAATATCTACACCGCTATCTGTATAAACATGGAAATATCTACACCGCTACCTGTATAAATATGGAAATACCAGCACCGCTATCTGTATGAACATGGAAATATCTACACCGCTATCTCTATGAACATGGAAGTATCTACACCGCTATCTGCATGAACATGGAAATAGCTACACCAGTATCTGTACGAACATGGAAATATCTACACTTCTATCTGTATGAACAAGGAAATATCTACACCGCTATCTGTATGAACATGGATATATCTACACAGCCATCTGGATGAACATGGAAATATCTACACCGCTATCTCTATGAACATGGAAGTATCTACACCGCTATCTGTATGAACATGGAAATATCTACACCGCTATCTGTATGAACATGGAATTATCTACACCGCTATCTGTATGAACATGGATATAACTACACAGCCATCTGGATGAACATGGAAATATCTACACCACTATCTGTATGAACATGGAAATATCTTCACCGCCATCTGTATGAACATGGATATGATTACACAGCCATCTGGATGAACATGGAAATATCTACACCGCTATCTGAATGAACATGGAAATATCTACACCGCTATCTGTGAAAACATGCATACATCTTCACCACTATCTGTATAAACATGGAAATATCTACACCGCTATCTGTATGAACATGGAAATATCTACACCGCTCTCTCTATGAACATGGAAATATCTACACCGCTATCTGTTTGAACATGAAATATCTAAAAGACTATCTGCATGAAAATGGAAATATCTACACAGCTATCTGCATATACATGGAAATATCTACACAGCTATCTCTTTACACACGGAAATAACTACACCGGTATCTGTATGAACATGGAAATATCTTCACCGCCATCTGTATGAACATGGATATATCAACACAGCCATCTGGATGAACATGGAATTATCTACACCGCTATCTGTATAAACATGCATACATCTTCACCGCTATCTGTATAAACATGGAAATATCTACACTGCTATCTGCATGAACATGGAAATATCTACACCGCTATCTGAACATGGAAATATCTACACCGCTATCTGCATGAAAATGGAAATATCTACACAGCGATCTGCATACACATGGAAATATCTACAAAGCTATCTCTTTACACATGGAAATAACTACAGTGCTATCTCTATATACATGCAAATATCTACACTGCCATCTGTATGAACATGGAAATATGTGCACCGACATATGTATGAAGATATAAATATCTACACCCCAATCTATATTAAGATGGAGATATCTACACCGCTATATGTATAAACATGGAAATATCTACACCGCTATATGTATAAATATGGAAATATCTACACCGCTATCTGTATAAACATGGAAATATCTACACCGCTACCTGTATAAACATGGAAATATCAGCACCGCTATCTGTATGAACACGGAAATATCTGCACCGCTATCTCTATGAACATGGAAATATCTACACCGCTATCTGTATGAACATGGAAATAGCTACACCGCTATCTGTATGAACATGGAAATATCTACACCACTACCTGTATGAACATGGAAATAACTACACCGCTATCTGTATGAACATGGATATATCTACACAGCCATCTGGATGAACATGGAAGTATCTACACCGCTATCTGTATGAACATGGAAATATCTACACCGCTATCTGTGTAAATATGCATACATCTTCACCGCAATCTGTATAAACATGGAAATATCTTCACCGCTATCTGAATGAACATGGAAATGTCTACACCGCTATCTGTTTGAACATGGAAATATCTACACCGCTATCTGCATGAAAATGGAAATATCTACAGAGCTATCTGCATATACATGGAAATATCTACACAGCTATCTCTTTACACATGGAAATAACTACACCGCTATCTGTATGAACATGGAAATATCTACACCGCCATCTGTATGAACATGGAAATATCTGCACGGCCATCTGTATGAACATATAAATATCTACACAGCCATCTGTATTAAGATGGAGATATCTACACCGCTATCAGTATAAACATGGAAATATCTACACCGCTATCTGTATAAACATGGAAATAACTACACCGCTATCTGTATAAACATGGAAATATCTACACCGCTACCTGTATAAACATGGAAATATCAGCACCGCTATCTGTATGAACATGGAAATATCAGCAGCTCTATCTGTATGAACATGGAAATACCTACACCGCTATCTGTATGAACATGGAAATATCTACACCGCTAGATGTATAAACATTGAATTATCTTCACTGCCATCTGTATGAACACGGATATGTCTACACAGCCATCTGGATGAACATGGAAATATCTACACCGCTATCTGTATGAACATGGATATAGCTACACCGCTATCTGTATGAATATGGAAATATCTGCACCGCCATCTGTATGAACATATAAATATCTACACCGCCATCTGTATTAACATGGAGATATCTACACCGCTATGTGTATAAACATGGAAATATCTACACCGCTATCTGTATAAACATGGAAATATCTACACCGCTATCTGTATAAACATGGAAATATCTACACCGCTACCTGTATAAACATGGAAATAACAGCACCGCTATCTGTATGAACATGGAAATATCTACACCGCTGTCTGTATGAACATGGAAATATCCACACCGCTATCTGTATGAACATGGAAATATCTACACCGCTATATGTATGAACATGGTAATATCTACACCGCTGTCTGCATGAAAATGGAAATATCTACACAGCTATCTGCATATATATGGAAATATCTACACAGCTATCTCTTTACACATGGATATAACTACACCGCTATCTCTATAAACATGGAAATATCTACACCGCTATCTGTATGAACATGGAAATATCTGCACCGCCATCTGTATGAACATATAAATATCTACACCGCCATCTGTATTAAGAAGCAGATATCTACACCTCTATCTGTATAAACCTAGAAATATCTACACCGCTATCTGTATAAACATGGAAATATATACACTGCTATCTGTATAAACATGGAAATATCTACACCGCTACCTGTATAAACATGGAAATATCAGCAAAGCTATCTGTATGAACATGGAAATATCTACAACGCTATCTGTACGAACATGGAAATATCTACACCGCTATCTGTATGAACATGGAAATAGCTACACCGCTATCTGTATGATCATGGAAATATCTACACCACTATCTGTATGAATATGGAAATAACTACACCGCTATCTGTATGAACATGGATATATCTACACAGCCATCTGGATGAACATGGAAATATCTACACCGCTATCTGTATGAACATGGATATATCTACACCGCTAACTGTGTAAACATGCATACATCTTCAGCGCTACCTGTATAAACATGGAAATATCTACACCGCTATCTGTATGAACATGGAAATATCTACACCGATATCTGTTTGAACATGGAAATATCTACAGCGCTGTCTGCATGAAAATGTAAATATCTACACAGAAATCTGTATATACATGGAAATATCTACACAGCTATCTCTTTACACATGGAAATAACTACACCGCTATCTCTAAAAACATGGAAATATCTACACCGCCATCTGTATGAACATGGAAATATCTGCACCGCCATCTGTATGAACATATAAATATCTACACCGCCATCTGTATTAAGAAGGAGATATCTGCACCGCTATCTGTATAAACCTGGAAATATCTACACCGCTATCTGTATAAACATGGAAATATCTACCCCGCTATCTGTATAAACATGGTAATATCTACACCGCTACCTGTATAAACATGGAAACAGCACAGCTATCTGTATGAACATGGAAATATCTACACCGCTATCTGTACGAACATGGAAATATATACACCGCTGTCTGTATGAACATGGAAATAGCTACACCGCTATCTGAACATGGAAATATCTACACCACTATCTGTATGAACATGGAAATAACTACACCGCTATCTGTATGAACATGGATATATCTACACAGCCATCTGGATGGACATGGAAATATCTACACCGCTATCTGTATGAACATGGAAATATCTACACCGCTATCTGTGTAAACATGCATACATCTTCACCGCTATCTGTATAAACATGGAAATATCTACAACGCTATCTGTATGAACATGGAAATATCTACACCTCTGTTTGAACTTGGAAATATCTAAACCGCTATCTGAATGAAAATGGAAATATCTACAGAGCTATCTGCATATACATGGAAATATCTACACAGCTATCTCTTTACCAATGGCAATAAGTACACCGCTATCTGTATGAACATGGAAATATCTGCACCGCCATCTGTATGAACATATAAATATCTACAACGCCATCTGTATTAAGATGGAGATATCTACACCGCTATCTGTATGAACATGGATATGTCTACACAGCCATCTGGATGAACATGGAAATATCTACACCGCTATCTGTATGAACATGGAAATATATACACCGCTATCTGTATGAACATGGAAATATCTACACCGCTATCTGTATGAACATGGAAACATCTACACCGCTATCTGTATGAACATGGAAATATATACACCGCTATCTGTATGAACATGGAAATATCTACACCGCTATCTGTTTGAACATGGAAATATCTACACCGCTGTCTGCATGAAAATGGAAATATCTACACAGCTATCTGCATATACATGGAAATATCTACACAGCTATCTCTTTACACATGGAAATAACTACACCGCTATCTCTAAAAACATGGAAATATCTACACCGCCATCTGTATGAACATGGAAATATCTTCACTGCCATCTGTATGAACATATAAATATCTACACCGCCATCTGTATTAAGGAGATATCTACACCGCTATCTGTATAAACATGGAAATATCTACACCGCTATCTGTATAAACATGGAAATATCTACACCGCTATCTGTATAAAAATGGAAATATCAGCACCGCTATCAGTATGAACATGGAAATATCTGCACCGCCATCTGTATGAACATGGAAATACCTACACCGCTATCTGTGTGAACATGGAGATATCTACACGGCTATCTGTATGAAAATGGAAATATCTACACCGCCATCTGTATGAACATGGAAATGTCTGCACCGCCATGTGTATGAACATATAAATATCTGCACCGCCATCTGTATTAAGAAGGAGATATCTACACCTCTATCTCTATAAACATCGAAATATCTACATTGCTATCTGTATAAACATGGAAATATCTACACCGCTATCTGTATAAACATGGAAATATCTACACCGCTACGTGTATAAACATGGAAATATCAGCACCGCTATCAGTATGAACATGGAAATATCTACACCGCTATCTGTATGAACATGGAAATATCTACACCGCTATCTGTATGAACATGGAAATAACTTCACCGCCAAAAGTATGAACATGGATATATCTACACAGCCGTCTGTATGATCCTGGAAATATCTACACCGCTATATGTATGAACATGGAAATATGTACACCGCTATCTGTATGAACATGGAAATATCTTCACCGCCATCTGTATGAACATGGATATGTCTACACAGCCATCTGGATGCACATGGAAATATCTACACCGCGATCTGTATGAATATGGAAATATCTGCACTGCCATCTGTATGAACATATAAATATCTACACCGACATCTGTATTAAGATGGAGATATCTTCACCGCTATCTGTATAAACTTGGAAATATCTACACCGCTATCTGTATAAACATGGAAATACCTACACCGCTACCTGTATAAACATGGAAATATCAGCACTGCTATCTGTATGAACCTGGAAATATCTACACCGCTATATCAATGAACATGGAAATATCTACACCGCTATCTGTATGAACATGGATATATCTACACAGCCATCTGGATGAACATGGAAATATCTACACCGCTATCTGCATGAACATGGAAATATCTACACCGCTATTTGTGTAAACGTGCATACATCTTCACCGCAATCTGCAAAAGCATGGAAATAGCTACACCGCTATCTGAATGAACATGGAAATATCTACAACGCTATCTGTTTGATCATGGAAATATCTAAACCGCTATCAGCATGAAAATGGAAATATCTACACCGCTATCTGCATATACATGGAAATATCTACACAGCTACCTCTTTACACATGGAAATAACTACACCGCTATCTGTATGAACATGGAAATATCTAAACAGCCATCTGTATGAACACGGAAATATCTGCACCGCCATCTGTATGAACATATAAATATCTACACCGCCATCTGTATTAAGAAGGAGATATCTACACCGCTATCTGTATAAACATGGATATATCTACACCGCTCTCTGTATAAACATGGAAATATCTACACTGCTACCTGTATAAACATGGAAATATCTAATCCGCTACCTGTATAAACATGGAAATATCAGCACCGCTATCTGTATGAACATGGAAATAGCCCCTCTATCTGTATGAACATGGAAATATCTACACCGCTATCTCTATGAACATGGAAATATCTACACCGCTATCTGTTTGAACATGAAAATCTCTAAACCGCTATCTGCATGAAAGTGGAAATATCCACACAGCTATCTGCATATACATGGAAATATCTACACAGCTATCTCTTTACACATGGAAATAACTACACCGCTATCTGTATGAACATGGAAATATCTTCACCGCCATCTGTATGAACATGGATATATCTTCACAGCCTCCTGGATGAACATGGAAATATCTACACTGCTATCTGTATGAACATGGAAATATCTGCACTGCTATCTGTATAAACATGGAAATACATACACTGCTATCTGTATGAACATGGAAATAGCTACACCGCTATCTGTATGAACATGGAAATATCTACACCGCTATCTGTAAGGACATGGAAATATCTTCACCGCCATCGGTATGAACATGGATATATCTACGCAGCCATCTGGATGAACATGGAAATATCTACACCGCTATCTGTATGAACATGGAAATATCTACACCGCTATCTGTATGAACATGGATATATCTACACAGCCCTCTGTATGAACATGGAAATCTCCACACCGCTATCTGTGTAAACATGCATACATCTTCACCGCTGTCTGTAAAAACTTGGAAATATCTACACCGCTATCTGTATGAACATGGAAATATGTACACCGCTATCTGTTTGAAGATGGAAATATATACACCACTATCTGCATGAAAATGGAACTATCTACACAGCTATCTGCATATACATGGAAATATCTACACCGCTATCTGTATGAACATGGAAATATCTACACCGCCATCTGTATGAACATGGAAATATCTGCACCGCCATCTGTATGAACATATAAATATCTACACCGCCATCTGTATTAAGATGGAGATATCTACACTGCTATCTGAATAAACATGGAAATATCTACACTGCTACCTGTATAAACATGGAAACATCAGCACCGCTATCTGCATAAACATGGAAATATCAGCACCGCTATCTGTATGAACATGGAAATATCTACACCGCTATCTGTATGAACATGGAAATATCTACACCGCTATATGTATGAACATGGAAATATCTACACCGCTATCTGTAAGAACATGGAAATATCTACACCGCTATCTGTTTGAACATGTAAATATCTACACCTCTATCTGTATGAAAATGGAAATATCTACAAAGCTATCTGCATATACATGGAAATATCTACACAGCTATCTCTTTACACATGGAAATAACTACACCGCTATATCTACAAAACATGGAAATATCAACACCGCCATCTGTATGAACATGGAAATATCTTCACTGCCATCTGTATGAACATATAAATATCAACACTGACATCTGTATTAAGGAGATATCTACACCGCTATCTGTATAAACATGGAAATATCTACACCGCTATCTGTATAAACATGGAAATATCTACACCGCTATCTGTATAAAAATGGAAATATCAGCACCTCTATCAGTATGAACATGGAAATTTCTGCACCGCCATCAGTATCAACATGGAAATATCTACACCGCTATCTGTGTGAACATGGAGATATCTACACCGCTATCTGTATGAACATGGAAATATCTACACCGCCATCTGTATGAACATGGAAATATCTGCACCGCCATGTGTATGAACATATAAATATCTGCACCGCCATCTGTATTAAGAAGGAGATATCTACACCGCTATCTGTATAAACAAGGAAATATCTACACTGCTATCTGTATAAACATGGAAATATCTACACCGCTATCTGTATAAACATGGAAATATCTACACCGCTACCTGTATAAACATGGAAATATCAGCACCGCTATCAGTATGAACATGGAAATATCTACACCGCTATCTGTATGAACATGGAAATATCTACAAAGCTATCTGTATGAACATGGAAATATCTTCACCGCCATCTGTATGAACATGGATATGGCTACACAGCCATCTGGATGAACATGGAAATATCTACACCGCCATCTGTATGAACATGGAAATATCTGCACTGCCGTCTGTATGAACATATAAATATCTACACCGCCATCTGTATTAAGATGGAGATATCTTCACCGCTATCTGTGTAAACTTGGAAATATCTACACCGCTATATGTATAAACATGGAAATATCTACACCGCAATCTCAATGAACATGCAAATATCTACACCGCTATCTCTATGAACATGGATATATCTACACAGACATATGGATGAACATGGAAATATCTACACCGCTATCTGCATAAACATGGAAATATCTACACCGCTATTTGTGTAAACATGCATACATCTTCACCGCAATCTGCAAAAGCATGGAAATAGCTACACCGCTATCTGAATGAACATGGAAATATCTACACCGCTATCTGTTTGATCATGGAAATATCTAAACCGCTATCAGCATGAAAATGGAAATATCTACACCGCTATCTGCATATACATGGAAATATCTACACAGCTATCTCTTTACACATGGAAATAACCACACCACTATCTGTATGAACATGGAAATATCTACACAGCCATCTGTATGAACATGGAAATATCTGCACCGCCATCTGTATGAACATATAAATATCTACACAGCCATCTGTATTAAGATGGAGATATCTACACCGCTATCAGTATAAACATGGAAATATCTACACCGCTATCTGTATAAACATGGAAATAACTACACCGCTATCTGTATAAACATGGAAATATCTACACCGCTACCTGTATAAACATGGAAATATCAGCACCGCTATCTGTATGAACATGGAAATATCAGCAGCTCTATCTGTATGAACATGGAAATACCTACACCGCTATCTGTATGAACATGGAAATATCTACACCGCTAGATGTATAAACATTGAATTATCTTCACTGCCATCTGTATGAACACGGATATGTCTACACAGCCATCTGGATGAACATGGAAATATCTACACCGCTATCTGTATGAACATGGATATAGCTACACCGCTATCTGTATGAATATGGAAATATCTGCACCGCCATCTGTATGAACATATAAATATCTACACCGCCATCTGTATTAACATGGAGATATCTACACCGCTATGTGTATAAACATGGAAATATCTACACCGCTATCTGTATAAACATGGAAATATCTACACCGCTATCTGTATAAACATGGAAATATCTACACCGCTACCTGTATAAACATGGAAATAACAGCACCGCTATCTGTATGAACATGGAAATATCTACACCGCTGTCTGTATGAACATGGAAATATCCACACCGCTATCTGTATGAACATGGAAATATCTACACCGCTATATGTATGAACATGGTAATATCTACACCGCTGTCTGCATGAAAATGGAAATATCTACACAGCTATCTGCATATATATGGAAATATCTACACAGCTATCTCTTTACACATGGATATAACTACACCGCTATCTCTATAAACATGGAAATATCTACACCGCTATCTGTATGAACATGGAAATATCTGCACCGCCATCTGTATGAACATATAAATATCTACACCGCCATCTGTATTAAGAAGCAGATATCTACACCTCTATCTGTATAAACCTAGAAATATCTACACCGCTATCTGTATAAACATGGAAATATATACACTGCTATCTGTATAAACATGGAAATATCTACACCGCTACCTGTATAAACATGGAAATATCAGCAAAGCTATCTGTATGAACATGGAAATATCTACAACGCTATCTGTACGAACATGGAAATATCTACACCGCTATCTGTATGAACATGGAAATAGCTACACCGCTATCTGTATGATCATGGAAATATCTACACCACTATCTGTATGAATATGGAAATAACTACACCGCTATCTGTATGAACATGGATATATCTACACAGCCATCTGGATGAACATGGAAATATCTACACCGCTATCTGTATGAACATGGATATATCTACACCGCTAACTGTGTAAACATGCATACATCTTCAGCGCTACCTGTATAAACATGGAAATATCTACACCGCTATCTGTATGAACATGGAAATATCTACACCGATATCTGTTTGAACATGGAAATATCTACAGCGCTGTCTGCATGAAAATGTAAATATCTACACAGAAATCTGTATATACATGGAAATATCTACACAGCTATCTCTTTACACATGGAAATAACTACACCGCTATCTCTAAAAACATGGAAATATCTACACCGCCATCTGTATGAACATGGAAATATCTGCACCGCCATCTGTATGAACATATAAATATCTACACCGCCATCTGTATTAAGAAGGAGATATCTGCACCGCTATCTGTATAAACCTGGAAATATCTACACCGCTATCTGTATAAACATGGAAATATCTACCCCGCTATCTGTATAAACATGGTAATATCTACACCGCTACCTGTATAAACATGGAAACAGCACAGCTATCTGTATGAACATGGAAATATCTACACCGCTATCTGTACGAACATGGAAATATATACACCGCTGTCTGTATGAACATGGAAATAGCTACACCGCTATCTGAACATGGAAATATCTACACCACTATCTGTATGAACATGGAAATAACTACACCGCTATCTGTATGAACATGGATATATCTACACAGCCATCTGGATGGACATGGAAATATCTACACCGCTATCTGTATGAACATGGAAATATCTACACCGCTATCTGTGTAAACATGCATACATCTTCACCGCTATCTGTATAAACATGGAAATATCTACAACGCTATCTGTATGAACATGGAAATATCTACACCTCTGTTTGAACTTGGAAATATCTAAACCGCTATCTGAATGAAAATGGAAATATCTACAGAGCTATCTGCATATACATGGAAATATCTACACAGCTATCTCTTTACCAATGGCAATAAGTACACCGCTATCTGTATGAACATGGAAATATCTGCACCGCCATCTGTATGAACATATAAATATCTACAACGCCATCTGTATTAAGATGGAGATATCTACACCGCTATCTGTATGAACATGGATATGTCTACACAGCCATCTGGATGAACATGGAAATATCTACACCGCTATCTGTATGAACATGGAAATATATACACCGCTATCTGTATGAACATGGAAATATCTACACCGCTATCTGTATGAACATGGAAACATCTACACCGCTATCTGTATGAACATGGAAATATATACACCGCTATCTGTATGAACATGGAAATATCTACACCGCTATCTGTTTGAACATGGAAATATCTACACCGCTGTCTGCATGAAAATGGAAATATCTACACAGCTATCTGCATATACATGGAAATATCTACACAGCTATCTCTTTACACATGGAAATAACTACACCGCTATCTCTAAAAACATGGAAATATCTACACCGCCATCTGTATGAACATGGAAATATCTTCACTGCCATCTGTATGAACATATAAATATCTACACCGCCATCTGTATTAAGGAGATATCTACACCGCTATCTGTATAAACATGGAAATATCTACACCGCTATCTGTATAAACATGGAAATATCTACACCGCTATCTGTATAAAAATGGAAATATCAGCACCGCTATCAGTATGAACATGGAAATATCTGCACCGCCATCTGTATGAACATGGAAATACCTACACCGCTATCTGTGTGAACATGGAGATATCTACACGGCTATCTGTATGAAAATGGAAATATCTACACCGCCATCTGTATGAACATGGAAATGTCTGCACCGCCATGTGTATGAACATATAAATATCTGCACCGCCATCTGTATTAAGAAGGAGATATCTACACCTCTATCTCTATAAACATCGAAATATCTACATTGCTATCTGTATAAACATGGAAATATCTACACCGCTATCTGTATAAACATGGAAATATCTACACCGCTACGTGTATAAACATGGAAATATCAGCACCGCTATCAGTATGAACATGGAAATATCTACACCGCTATCTGTATGAACATGGAAATATCTACACCGCTATCTGTATGAACATGGAAATAACTTCACCGCCAAAAGTATGAACATGGATATATCTACACAGCCGTCTGTATGATCCTGGAAATATCTACACCGCTATATGTATGAACATGGAAATATGTACACCGCTATCTGTATGAACATGGAAATATCTTCACCGCCATCTGTATGAACATGGATATGTCTACACAGCCATCTGGATGCACATGGAAATATCTACACCGCGATCTGTATGAATATGGAAATATCTGCACTGCCATCTGTATGAACATATAAATATCTACACCGACATCTGTATTAAGATGGAGATATCTTCACCGCTATCTGTATAAACTTGGAAATATCTACACCTCTATCTGTATAAACATGGAAATACCTACACCGCTACCTGTATAAACATGGAAATATCAGCACTGCTATCTGTATGAACCTGGAAATATCTACACCGCTATATCAATGAACATGGAAATATCTACACCGCTATCTGTATGAACATGGATATATCTACACAGCCATCTGGATGAACATGGAAATATCTACACCGCTATCTGCATGAACATGGAAATATCTACACCGCTATTTGTGTAAACGTGCATACATCTTCACCGCAATCTGCAAAAGCATGGAAATAGCTACACCGCTATCTGAATGAACATGGAAATATCTACAACGCTATCTGTTTGATCATGGAAATATCTAAACCGCTATCAGCATGAAAATGGAAATATCTACACCGCTATCTGCATATACATGGAAATATCTACACAGCTATCTCTTTACACATGGAAATAACTACACCGCTATCTGTATGAACATGGAAATATCTAAACAGCCATCTGTATGAACACGGAAATATCTGCACCGCCATCTGTATGAACATATAAATATCTACACCGCCATCTGTATTAAGAAGGAGATATCTACACCGCTATCTGTATAAACATGGATATATCTACACCGCTCTCTGTATAAACATGGAAATATCTACACTGCTACCTGTATAAACATGGAAATATCTAATCCGCTACCTGTATAAACATGGAAATATCAGCACCGCTATCTGTATGAACATGGAAATAGCCCCTCTATCTGTATGAACATGGAAATATCTACACCGCTATCTCTATGAACATGGAAATATCTACACCGCTATCTGTTTGAACATGAAAATCTCTAAACCGCTATCTGCATGAAAGTGGAAATATCCACACAGCTATCTGCATATACATGGAAATATCTACACAGCTATCTCTTTACACATGGAAATAACTACACCGCTATCTGTATGAACATGGAAATATCTTCACCGCCATCTGTATGAACATGGATATATCTTCACAGCCTCCTGGATGAACATGGAAATATCTACACTGCTATCTGTATGAACATGGAAATATCTGCACTGCTATCTGTATAAACATGGAAATACATACACTGCTATCTGTATGAACATGGAAATAGCTACACCGCTATCTGTATGAACATGGAAATATCTACACCGCTATCTGTAAGGACATGGAAATATCTTCACCGCCATCGGTATGAACATGGATATATCTACGCAGCCATCTGGATGAACATGGAAATATCTACACCGCTATCTGTATGAACATGGAAATATCTACACCGCTATCTGTATGAACATGGATATATCTACACAGCCCTCTGTATGAACATGGAAATCTCCACACCGCTATCTGTGTAAACATGCATACATCTTCACCGCTGTCTGTAAAAACTTGGAAATATCTACACCGCTATCTGTATGAACATGGAAATATGTACACCGCTATCTGTTTGAAGATGGAAATATATACACCACTATCTGCATGAAAATGGAACTATCTACACAGCTATCTGCATATACATGGAAATATCTACACCGCTATCTGTATGAACATGGAAATATCTACACCGCCATCTGTATGAACATGGAAATATCTGCACCGCCATCTGTATGAACATATAAATATCTACACCGCCATCTGTATTAAGATGGAGATATCTACACTGCTATCTGAATAAACATGGAAATATCTACACTGCTACCTGTATAAACATGGAAACATCAGCACCGCTATCTGCATAAACATGGAAATATCAGCACCGCTATCTGTATGAACATGGAAATATCTACACCGCTATCTGTATGAACATGGAAATATCTACACCGCTATATGTATGAACATGGAAATATCTACACCGCTATCTGTAAGAACATGGAAATATCTACACCGCTATCTGTTTGAACATGTAAATATCTACACCTCTATCTGTATGAAAATGGAAATATCTACAAAGCTATCTGCATATACATGGAAATATCTACACAGCTATCTCTTTACACATGGAAATAACTACACCGCTATATCTACAAAACATGGAAATATCAACACCGCCATCTGTATGAACATGGAAATATCTTCACTGCCATCTGTATGAACATATAAATATCAACACTGACATCTGTATTAAGGAGATATCTACACCGCTATCTGTATAAACATGGAAATATCTACACCGCTATCTGTATAAACATGGAAATATCTACACCGCTATCTGTATAAAAATGGAAATATCAGCACCTCTATCAGTATGAACATGGAAATTTCTGCACCGCCATCAGTATCAACATGGAAATATCTACACCGCTATCTGTGTGAACATGGAGATATCTACACCGCTATCTGTATGAACATGGAAATATCTACACCGCCATCTGTATGAACATGGAAATATCTGCACCGCCATGTGTATGAACATATAAATATCTGCACCGCCATCTGTATTAAGAAGGAGATATCTACACCGCTATCTGTATAAACAAGGAAATATCTACACTGCTATCTGTATAAACATGGAAATATCTACACCGCTATCTGTATAAACATGGAAATATCTACACCGCTACCTGTATAAACATGGAAATATCAGCACCGCTATCAGTATGAACATGGAAATATCTACACCGCTATCTGTATGAACATGGAAATATCTACAAAGCTATCTGTATGAACATGGAAATATCTTCACCGCCATCTGTATGAACATGGATATGGCTACACAGCCATCTGGATGAACATGGAAATATCTACACCGCCATCTGTATGAACATGGAAATATCTGCACTGCCGTCTGTATGAACATATAAATATCTACACCGCCATCTGTATTAAGATGGAGATATCTTCACCGCTATCTGTGTAAACTTGGAAATATCTACACCGCTATATGTATAAACATGGAAATATCTACACCGCAATCTCAATGAACATGCAAATATCTACACCGCTATCTCTATGAACATGGATATATCTACACAGCCATATGGATGAACATGGAAATATCTACACCGCTATCTGCATAAACATGGAAATATCTACACCGCTATTTGTGTAAACATGCATACATCTTCACCGCAATCTGCAAAAGCATGGAAATAGCTACACCGCTATCTGAATGAACATGGAAATATCTACACCGCTATCTGTTTGATCATGGAAATATCTAAACCGCTATCAGCATGAAAATGGAAATATCTACACCGCTATCTGCATATACATGGAAATATCTACACAGCTATCTCTTTACACATGGAAATAACCACACCACTATCTGTATGAACATGGAAATATCTACACAGCCATCTGTATGAACATGGAAATATCTGCACCGCCATCTGTATGAACATATAAATATCTACACCGACATCTGTATTAAGAAGGAGATATCTACACAGCTATCTGTATAAACATGGATATATCTACACCGCTCTCTGTATAAACATGGAAATATCTACACTGCTACCTGTATAAACATGGAAATATCTAAACCGCTACCTGTATATACATGGAAATAGCACCGCTATCTGTATGAACATGGAAATATCAGCCCCTCTATCTGTATGAACATGGAAATATCTACACCGCTATCTCTATAAACATGGAAATATCTACAACGCTATCTGTTTGAACATGGAAATATCTAAACCGCTATCTGCATGAAAATGGAAATATCCACACAGCTATCTGCATATACATGGAAATATCTACACAGCTATCTCTTTACACATGGAAATTATTACACCGCTGTCTGTATGAACATGGAAATATCTACACCGCTATCTGTATGAACATAGAAAAATCTACAACGCTACCTGTATGAACATGGAAATATCTACACCGCTATCTGTATGAACATGGAAATATCTACACCGCTATATGTATGAACATGGAAATATCTACACCGCTATCTGAACATGGAAATATCTACACCGCCATCTGTATGAACATGGAAATATCTGCACCGCCATCTGTATGAAAATATAAATATCTACACCAACATCTGTATTAAGATGGAGATATCTATACCGCTATCTGAATAAACATGGAAATATCTACACCGGTATCTGTATTAACATGGAAATATCTACCCCGCTATCTGTATAAACATGGAAATATCTACACCGCTACCTGTATAAACATGGAAATATCAGCACCGCTATCTGTATGAACATGGAAATATCTACACCGCTATCTGTATGAACATGGAAATATCTACACCGCTATCTGTATGAACATGGAAATATCTACAAAGCTATCTGAATGAACATGGAAATACCTACACCGCTATCTGTTTGAACATGTAAATATCTACACCGCTAACTGCATGAAAATGGAAATATCTACAAAGCTATCTGCATATACATGGAAATATATACACAGCTATCTCTTTACACATGGAAATAACTACACCGCTATATCTATAAACATGGAAATATTTACACCACCATCTGTATGAACATATAAATATCTATACCGCCATCTGTATTAAGAAGGAGATATCTACACCGCTATCTGTATAAACATGGAAATATCTACACCACTGCCTGTATAAACATGGAAATATCAGCACCGCTATCTGTATGAACATGGAAATATCTACACCGCTACCTGTATGAACATGGAAATATCTACACCGCTATCTGTATGAACATGGAAATATCTACACCGCTATCTGTATGAACATGGAAATATCTACACCGCTATCTGTATGAACATGGAAATATCTACACCGCTATCTGTATGAACATGGAAATATCTACACCGCTATCTGTATGAACATGGATATAACTACACAGCCATCTGGATGAACATGGAAATATCTACACCGCTATCTGTATGAACATGGAAATACCTTCACCGCCATCTGTATGAACATGGATATGTTTACACAGCCATCTGTATGAACATGGAAATATCTACACCGATATCTGTGTAAACATGCATACATCTTAACCACTATCTGTATAAACATGGAAATATCTACACCGCTATCTGTATGAACATGGAAATATCTACACCGCTCTCTCTATGAACATGGAAATATCTACACCGCTATCTGTATGAACATGGAAATATCTACACCGCTATATGTATGAACATGGTAATATCTACACCGCTGTCTGCATGAAAATGGAAATATCTACACAGCTATCTGCATATATATGGAAATATCTACACAGCTATCTCTTTACACATGGATATAACTACACCGCTATCTCTATAAACATGGAAATATCTAAACCGCTATCTGTATGAACATGGAAATATCTGCACCGCCATCTGTATGAACATATAAATATCTACACCGCCATCTGTATTAAGAAGCAGATATCCACACCTCTATCTGTATAAACCTAGAAATATCTACACCGCTATCTGTATAAACATGGAAATATATACACTGCTATCTGTATAAACATGGAAATATCTACACCGCTACCTGTATAAACATGGAAATATCAGCAAAGCTATCTGTATGAACATGGAAATATCTACAACGCTATCTGTACGAACATGGAAATATCTACACCGCTATCTGTATGAACATGGAAATAGCTACACCGCTATCTGTATGATCATGGAAATATCTACACCACTATCTGTATCAATATGCAAATAACTACACCGCTATCTGTATGAACATGGATATATCTACACAGCCATCTGGATGAACATGGAAATATCTACACCGCTATCTGTATGAACATGGATATATCTACACCGCTAACTGTGTAAACATGCATACATCTTCAGCGCTACCTGTATAAACATGGAAATATCTACACCGCTATCTGTATGAACATGGAAATATCTACACCGATATCTGTTTGAACATGGAAATATCTAAACCGCTATCTGCATGAAAATGGAAATATCTACACAGCTATCTGCATATACATGGAAATATCTACACAGCTATCTCTTTACACATGGAAATAACTACACCGCTATCTCTATAAACATGGAAATATCTACACCGCCATCTGTATGAACATGGAAATATCTTCACAGCCATCTGTATGAACATATAAATATGTACACCGCCATCTGTATTAAGAAGGAGATATCTACACCGCTATCTGTATAAACATGGAAATATCTACACCGCTATCTGCAAGAAAATGGAAATATCTACACAGCTATCTGCATGTACATGGAAATATCTACAAAGCTATCTCTTTACACATGGAAATAACTACACCGCTGTCTGTATGAGCATGGAAATATCTACACCGCCATCTGTGTGAACATGGAGATAACTACACCGCTATCTGTATGAACATGGAAATATCTACACCGCCATCTGTATGAACATGGAGATATCTACACCGCTATCAGTATGAACATGGAAATATCTGCACGGCCATCCGTGTGAACATGGAAATATCTACACCGCTATCTGTATGAACAATGAGATATCTACACCGCTATCTGTATGAACATGGAAATATCTACACCGCAAACTGTATGAACATGGAAATATCTTCACCGCGATCTGTATGAACATGGAAATAGCTACACCGCTATCTGTGTAAACTTGCATACGTTTCACCGCTATCTGTATAAACATGGAAATATCTACACCGCTATCTGTATGAACATGGAAATATCTACACCGCTATCTGTTTGAAAATGGTAATATCTAAACCGCTATCTGCATGAAAATAGAAATATCTACACAGCTATCTGCATATACATGGAAATATCTACAAACCTAAATCTTTACACATGGAAATAACTAAACCGCTATCTCTATAAACATGGAAATATCTACACCGCCATCTGTATGAACATGGAAATATCTGCACTGCCATTTGTATGAACATATAAATATCTACACCGCCATCTGTATTAAGATGGAGAAAGCTTCACCGCTATCTGTATAAACTTGGAAATACCTACACCGCTATCTTTATAAACCTGGAAATATCTACACCGCTATCTGTATAAACATGGAAATATCTACAACGCTACCTGTATAAATATGGAAATACCAGCACCGCTATCTGTATGAACATGGAAATATCTACACCGCTATCTCTATGAACATGGAAGTATCTACACCGCTATCTGCATGAACATGGAAATAGCTACACCAGTATCTGTACGAACATGGAAATATCTACACTTCTATCTGTATGAACAAGGAAATATCTACACCGCTATCTGTATGAACATGGATATATCTACACAGCCATCTGGATGAACATGGAAATATCTACACCGCTATCTCTATGAACATGGAAGTATCTACACCGCTATCTGTATGAACATGGAAATATCTACACCGCTATCTGTATGAACATGGAATTATCTACACCGCTATCTGTATGAACATGGATATAACTACACAGCCATCTGGATGAACATGGAAATATCTACACCACTATCTGTATGAACATGGAAATATCTTCACCGCCATCTGTATGAACATGGATATGATTACACAGCCATCTGGATGAACATGGAAATATCTACACCGCTATCTGAATGAACATGGAAATATCTACACCGCTATCTGTGAAAACATGCATACATCTTCACCACTATCTGTATAAACATGGAAATATCTACACCGCTATCTGTATGAACATGGAAATATCTGCACCGCTCTCTCTATGAACATGGAAATATCTACACCGCTATCTGTTTGAACATGAAATATCTAAAACACTATCTGCATGAAAATGGAAATATCTACACAGCTATCTGCATATACATGGAAATATCTACACAGCTATCTCTTTACACACGGAAATAACTACTCCGGTATCTGTATGAACATGGAAATATCTTCACCGCCATCTGTATGAACATGGATATATCAACACAGCCATCTGGATGAACATGGAATTATCTACACCGCTATCTGTATAAACATGCATACAGCTTCACCGCTATCTGTATAAACATGGAAATATCTACACTGCTATCTGCATGAACATGGAAATATCTACACCGCTATCTGAACATGGAAATATCTACACCGCTATCTGCATGAAAACGGAAATATCTACACAGCGATCTGCATATACATGGAAATATCTACAAAGCTATCTCTTTACACATGGAAATAACTACAGCGCTATCTCTATATATATGCAAATATCTACACTGCCATCTGTATGAACATGGAAATATGTGCACCGACATCTGTATGAAGATATAAATATCTACACCCCCATCTATATTAAGATGGAGATATCTACACCGCTATATGTATAAACATGGAAATATCTACACCGCTATCTGTATAAATATGGAAATATCTACACCGCTATCTGTATAAACATGGAAATATCTACACCGCTACCTGTATAAACATGGAAATATCAGCACCGCTATCTGTATGAACACGGAAATATCTGCACCGCTATCTCTATGAACATGGAAATATCTACACCGCTATCTGTATGAACATGGAAATAGCTACACCGCTATCTGTATGAACATGGAAATATCTACACCACTACCTGTATGAACATGGAAATAACTACACCGCTATCTGTATGAACATGGATATATCTACACAGCCATCTGGATGAACATGGAAATATCTACACTGCTATCTGTGTAAATATGCATACATCTTCACCGCAATCTGTATAAACATGGAAATATCTTCACCGCTATCTGAATGAACATGGAAATGTCTACACCGCTATCTGTTTGAACATGGAAATATCTACACCGCTATCTGCATGAAAATGGAAATATCTACAGAGGTATCTGCATATACATGGAAATATCTACACAGCTATCTCTTTACACATGGAAATAACTACACCGCTATCTGTATGAACATGGAAATATCTACACCGCCATCTGTATGAACATGGAAATATCTGCACGGCCATCTGTATGAACATATAAATATCTACACGGCCATCTGTATTAAGATGGAGATATCTACACCGCTATCAGTATAAACATGGAAATATCTACACCGCTGTCTGTATAAACATGGAAATAACTACACCGCTATCTGTATAAACATGGAAATATCTACACCGCTATCTGTATAAACATGGAAATATCAGCACCGCTATCTGTATGAACATGGAAATATCAGCAGCTCTATCTGTATGAACATGGAAATACCTACACCGCTATCTGTATGAACATGGAAATATCTACACCGCTAGATGTATAAACATTGAATTATCTTCACTGCCATCTGTATGAACACGGATATGTCTACACAGCCATCTGTATGAACATGGAAATATCTACACCGCTATCTGTACGAACATGGAAATATCTACACCTCTATCTGTATGAACATGGAAATAGCTACACCGCTATCTGTATGAACATGGAAATATCTACACCACTATCTGTATGAATATGGAAATAACTACACCGCTATCTGTATGAACATGGATATATCTACACAGCCATCTGGATGAACATGGAAATATCTACACCGCTATCTGTATGAACATGGATATATCTACACTGCTAACTGTGTAAACATGCATACATCTTCAGCGCTACCTGTATAAACATGGAAATATCTACACCGCTATCTGTATGAACATGGAAATATCTACACCGATATCTGTTTGAACATGGAAATATCTAAACCGCTATCTGCATGAAAATGGAAATATCTACACAGCTATCTGCATTTACATGGAAATATCTACACAGCTATCTCTTTACACATGGAAATAACTACACCGCTATCTCTATAAACATGGAAATATCTACACCGCCATCTGTATGAACATGGAAATATCTTCACAGCCATCTGTATGAACATATAAATATGTACACCGCAATCTGTATTAAGAAGGAGATATCTACACCGCTATCTGTATAAACATGGAAATATCTACACTGCTATCTGTATAAACATGGAAATATCAGCACCGCTATCTGTATGAACATGGAAATATCTGCACCGCTATCTGTATGAACATGGAAATATCTACACCGGTATCTGTATGAACATGGAAATATATTCACCGCCATCTGTATGAACATGGATATATCTACACAGCCAACTGTATGAACATGGAAATATCTACACCGCTATCTGTATGAACATGGAAATATCTACACCGCTATCTGTATGAACATGGAAATATCTTCACCGCCATCTGTATGAACATGGATGTGTCTACACAGCCATCTGGATGAACATGGAAATATCTACACCGCGATCTGTATGAACATGGAAATATCTACACCGCTATCTGTGTAAACTTGCATACGTTTCACCGCTATCTGTATAAACATGGAAATATCTACACCGCTATCTGTATGAACATGGAAATATCTACACCGCTATCTGTTTGAACATGGAAATATCTAAACCGCTATCTGCATGAAAATAGAAATATATACACAGCTATCTGCATATACATGGAAATATCTACAAACCTATCTCTTTACAAATGGAAATAACTAAACCGCTATCTCTATAAACATGGAAATATCTACACCGCCATCTGTATGAACATGGAAATATCTGCACTGCCATCTGTATGAACATATAAATATCTACACCGCCATCTGTATTAAGATGGAGATATCTTCACTGTTATCTGTATAAACTTGGAAATATCTACACCGCTGTCTTTATAAACCTGGAAATATCTACACCGCTATCTGTATAAACATGGAAATATATACATCGCTACCTGTAAACATGGAAATATCAGCACCGCTATCTGTATGAACATGGAAATATCTACACCGCTATCTCTAAGAACATGGAAGTATCTACACCGCTATCTGCATGAACATGGAAATAGCTACACCGCTATCTGTACGAACATGGAAATATATACACTTCTATCTGTATGAACATGAAAATACCTACACCGCTATCTGTATGAACATGGATATATCTACACAGCCATCTGGATGAACATGGAAATATCTACACCGCTATCTGTATGAACATGGAAATATCTACACCACTATCTGTGTAAATATGCATACATCTTCACCGCAATCTGTATAAACATGGAAATATCTACACATCTATCTGTATGAACATGGAATTATCTACACCGCTATCTGTTTGAACATGGAAATATCTACACCGCTATCTGTGTAAACATGCATACATCTTCACCGCTATCTGTATAAACATGGAAATATCTACACTGCTATCTGTATGAACATGGAAATATCTACAACGCTATCTGTATGAACATGGAAATATCTACACCGCTATCTGTTTTAACATGGAAATATCTAAACCGCTATCTGCATGAAAATGGAAATATCAACACTGCTATCTGTATATACATGGAAATATCTACACAGCTATCACTTTACACATGGAAATAACTACACCGCTATCTGTATGAACATGGAAATAAGTACACCGCCATCTGCATGAACATGGAAATATCTGCACCGCCATCTTTATGAAGATATAAATATCTACAACCCCATCTATATTAAGATGGAGATATCTACACCGCTATCTGTATAAACTTGGAAATATCTACACCGCTATATGTATAAACATGGAAATATCTACACCGCTATCTGTATAAACATGGAAATATCTACACCGCTAACAGTATAAACATGGAAATATCAGCACCGCTATCTGTATGAACATGGAAATATCTACACCGCTATCTCTATGAACATGGAAATATCTACACCGCTATCTGTATGTACATGGAAATAGCTACACCGCTATCTGTATGAACATGGAAATATCTACACCACTACCTGTATGAAAATGGAAGTATCTACACCGCTATCTGTATGAACATGGATATATCTACACAGCCATCTGTATGAACATGGAAATATCTACACCGCTATCTGTGTAAATATGCATACATCTTCACTGCAATCTGTATAAAGATGGAAATATCTACACCGCTATCTGTATGAACATGGAAATATCTACACCGCTATCTGTTTGAACATGGAAATACCTACACCGCTATCTGTGTAAACATGCATACAACTTCCCCGCTATCTGTATAAACATGGAAATATCTACACTGCTATCTGTATGCAAATGGAAATATCTACACCGCTATCTGTATGAACATGGAAATATGTACACGGCTACCTGTATGAACATGGAAATATCTACACCGCTATCTGTGTGAACATGGATATATCTACACAGCCATGTGGATGAACATGGAAATATCTACACCGCTATCTGTATGAACATGGAAATATCTACACCGTTATCTGTATGAACATGGACATAACTACACAGCCATCTGGATGAACATGGAAATATCTACACCGCTATCTGTGTAAACATGCATACATCTTCACCGCTATCTGTATAAACATGGAAATATCTACACCGCTATCTGTATGAACATGGAAATATCTACACCGCTATCTGTATGAACATGGAAATATCTACACCGCTATCTGTATGAACATGGAAATATCTACACTGCTATCTGTTTGAACATGGAAATATCTACACCGCTATCTGCATGAAAATGGAAATATCTACACTGCTACCTGCATATACATGGAAATAACTATTCAGCTATCTCTTTACACATGGTAATAACTACACCGCTATCTGTATGAACATGGAAATATCTACACCGCCATCTTTATGAACATGGAAATATCTGCACCGCCAACTGTATGAACATATAAATATCTACACCGCCATCTTTATTAAGATGGAGATATCTACACCGCTATCTGTATAAACATGGAAATATCTACACCGCTATCTGTATAAACATGGAAATATCTACACCGCTATCTGTATAAACATGGAAATATCTACACCGCTACCTGTATAAACATGGAAATATCAGCACCGCTATCTGTATGAACATAGAAATATCTACACCGCTATCTGTATGAACATGGAAATATCTACACCGCTATCTGTATGAACATGGAAATATCTACACCGCTATCTGTGTAAATATGCATGCATCTTCACCGCAATCTGTATAAACATGGAAATACCTACGCCGCTACCTGTATGAACATGGAAATATCTACACCGCTATCTGTATGAACATGGAAATATCTACACTGCTATCTGTATGAACATGGAAATATCTACACCGCTATCTCTATGAACATGGAAATATCTACACCGCTATCTGTATGAACATGGAAATATCTACACCGCTATCAGTTTGAACATGGAAATATCTACACCGCTGTCTGCATGAAAATGGAAATATCTACACAGCTATCTGCATATACAT
Source organism: Gorilla gorilla gorilla (assembly GCF_029281585.2). Taxonomy (NCBI): domain Eukaryota; kingdom Metazoa; phylum Chordata; class Mammalia; order Primates; family Hominidae; genus Gorilla; species Gorilla gorilla. The sequence continues at coordinate 81,740,726 of NC_073245.2, read as the reverse complement.
GGAAATATCTACACAGCTATCTCTTTACACATGGAAATAACTACACCGCTATATAAACATGGAAATATCTACACCGCTATCTGTTTGAACATGGAAATATCTAAACTGCTATCTGCATGAAAATGGAAATATGTACACAGCTATCTGCATATATATGGAAATATCTACACAGCTATCTCTTTACACATGGAAATAACTACACCGCTATCTGTACGAACATGGAAATATCTTCACCGCCATTTGTATGAACATGGATATATCTACACAGCTATCTGGATGATCATGGAAATATCTACACCGCTATCTGTATGAACATGGAAATATCTTCACCGCCATCTGTATGAACATGGATATGTCTACACAGCCATCTGGATGAACATGGAAATATCTACACTGCTATCTGCATGAACATGGAAATATCTACACCGCTATTTGCTTGAACATGGAAATATCTACACCGCTATCTGCATGAAAATGGAAATATCTACACTGCTACCTGCATATTCATGGAAATATCTACACAGCTATCTCTTTACACATGGAAATAACTACACCGCTATCTCTATGAACATGGAAATATCTACACCGCCATCTGTATGAACATGGAAATATCTGCACCGCCAACTGTATGAACATATAAATATCTACACCGCCATCTGTATTAAGTTGGAGATATCTACACCGCTATCTGTATAAACATGGAAATATCAGCACCGCTATATGTATGAACATGGAAATATCTACACCACTATCTGTATGAACATGGAAATATCTACACCGCTATCTGTATGAACATGGAATTATCTTCACCGCCATCTGTATGAACATGGATATATCTACACAGCCATCTGGATGAACATGGAAATATCTACACCGCTATCTGTATGAACATGGAAATAGCTACACAGCTATCTGTATGAACATGGAAATATCTACACCGCCATCTGTATGAACATGGATATTTCTACACCGCCATCTGTATGAACATGGAAATATCTGCACCGCCATCTGTATGAACATATAAATACACCGCCATCTGTATTAAGATGGAGATACCTACACCGCTATCTGTATAAACCTGGAAATATCTACACCGCTATCTGTATAAACATGGAAATATCTACACCGCTATCTGTATAAACATGGAAATATCTAAACTGCTACCTGTATAAACATGGAAATATCAGAACCGCTATCTGTATGAACATGGAAATATCTACACCGCTATCTGTATGAACATGGAAATATCTACACCGCTATCTGTATGAACATGGAAATAGCTACACAGCTATCTGTATGAACAAGGAAATATCTACACCACTACCTGTATGAACATGGAAATATCTACACCGCTATCTGTATGAACATGGATATATCTACACAGCCATCTGGATGAACATGGAAATATCTACACCTCTATCTGTATGAACGTTGAAATATGTACACTGCTATCTGTGTAAACATGCATACATCTTCAGCGCTATCTGTATAAACACAGAAATATCTACACCGCTATCTGTATGAACATGGAAATATCTACACCGCTATCTGTTTGAACATGGAAATATCTACACCGCTATCTGCATGAAAATGGAAATATCTACACTGCTACCTGCATATACATGGAAATAACTATTCAGCTATCTCTTTACACATGGTAATAACTACACCGCTATCTGTATGAACATGGAAATATCTACACCGCCATCTTTATGAACATGGAAATATCTGCACCGCCAACTGTATGAACATATAAATATCTACACCGCCATCTTTATTAAGATGGAGATATCTACACCGCTATCTGTATAAACATGGAAATATCTACACCGCTATCTGTATAAACATGGAAATATCTACACCGCTATCTGTATAAACATGGAAATATCTACACCGCTACCTGTATAAACATGGAAATATCAGCACCGCTATCTGTATGAACATAGAAATATCTACACCGCTATCTGTATGAACATGGAAATATCTACACCGCTATCTGTATGAACATGGAAATATCTACACCGCTATCTGTGTAAATATGCATGCATCTTCACCGCAATCTGTATAAACATGGAAATACCTACGCCGCTACCTGTATGAACATGGAAATATCTACACCGCTATCTGTATGAACATGGAAATATCTACACTGCTATCTGTATGAACATGGAAATATCTACACCGCTATCTCTATGAACATGGAAATATCTACACCGCTATCTGTATGAACATGGAAATATCTACACCGCTATCAGTTTGAACATGGAAATATCTACACCGCTGTCTGCATGAAAATGGAAATATCTACACAGCTATCTGCATATACATGGAAATATCTACACAGCTATCTCTTTACACATGGAAATAACTACACCGCTATATAAACATGGAAATATCTACACCGCTATCTGTTTGAACATGGAAATATCTAAACTGCTATCTGCATGAAAATGGAAATATGTACACAGCTATCTGCATATATATGGAAATATCTACACAGCTATCTCTTTACACATGGAAATAACTACACCGCTATCTGTACGAACATGGAAATATCTTCACCGCCATTTGTATGAACATGGATATATCTACACAGCTATCTGGATGATCATGGAAATATCTACACCGCTATCTGTATGAACATGGAAATATCTTCACCGCCATCTGTATGAACATGGATATGTCTACACAGCCATCTGGATGAACATGGAAATATCTACACTGCTATCTGCATGAACATGGAAATATCTACACCGCTATTTGCTTGAACATGGAAATATCTACACCGCTATCTGCATGAAAATGGAAATATCTACACTGCTACCTGCATATTCATGGAAATATCTACACAGCTATCTCTTTACACATGGAAATAACTACACCGCTATCTCTATGAACATGGAAATATCTACACCGCCATCTGTATGAACATGGAAATATCTGCACCGCCAACTGTATGAACATATAAATATCTACACCGCCATCTGTATTAAGTTGGAGATATCTACACCGCTATCTGTATAAACATGGAAATATCAGCACCGCTATATGTATGAACATGGAAATATCTACACCACTATCTGTATGAACATGGAAATATCTACACCGCTATCTGTATGAACATGGAATTATCTTCACCGCCATCTGTATGAACATGGATATATCTACACAGCCATCTGGATGAACATGGAAATATCTACACCGCTATCTGTATGAACATGGAAATAGCTACACAGCTATCTGTATGAACATGGAAATATCTACACCGCCATCTGTATGAACATGGATATTTCTACACCGCCATCTGTATGAACATGGAAATATCTGCACCGCCATCTGTATGAACATATAAATACACCGCCATCTGTATTAAGATGGAGATACCTACACCGCTATCTGTATAAACCTGGAAATATCTACACCGCTATCTGTATAAACATGGAAATATCTACACCGCTATCTGTATAAACATGGAAATATCTAAACTGCTACCTGTATAAACATGGAAATATCAGAACCGCTATCTGTATGAACATGGAAATATCTACACCGCTATCTGTATGAACATGGAAATATCTACACCGCTATCTGTATGAACATGGAAATAGCTACACAGCTATCTGTATGAACAAGGAAATATCTACACCACTACCTGTATGAACATGGAAATATCTACACCGCTATCTGTATGAACATGGATATATCTACACAGCCATCTGGATGAACATGGAAATATCTACACCGCTATCTGTATGAACGTTGAAATATGTACACTGCTATCTGTGTAAACATGCATACATCTTCAGCGCTATCTGTATAAACACAGAAATATCTACACCGCTATCTGTATGAACATGGAAATATCTACACCGCTATCTCTTTGAACATGGAAATATCTAAACCGCTATCTGCATGAAAATGGAAATATCTGCACAGCAATTTGCATATACATGGAAATATCTGCACAGCTATCTCTTTACACATGGAAATAACTACACCGCTATCTGTATGAACATGGAAATATCTACACCGCCATCTTTATGAACATGGAAATATCTGCACCGCCAACTGTATGAACATATAAATATCTACACTGCCATCTTTATTAAGATGGAGATATCTACACCGCTATCTGTATAAACATGGAAATATCTACACCGCTATCTGTATAAACATGGAAATATCTACACCGCTACCTGTATAAACATGGAAATATCAGCACCGCTATCTGTATGAACATGGAAATATCTACACCGCTATCTGTATGAACATGGAAATATCTACACCGCTATCTGTATGAACATGGAAATATCTACACCGCTATCTGTATGAACATGGAAATATCTACACCGCTATCTGTTTGAACATGGAAATATCTACACCGCTGTCTGCATGAAAATGGAAATATCTACATAGCTATCTGCATATACATGGAAATATCTACACAGCTAACTCTTTACACATGCAAATAACTACACCGCTATCTCTATAAACTTGGAAATATCTACACCGCCATCTGTATGAACATGGAAATATCTGCACCGCCATCTGTATGAACATATAAACATCTACACCGCCATTTGTATTAAGGAGATATCTACACCGCTACCTGTATGAACATGGAAATATCAGAACCGCTATCGGTATGAACATGGAAACATCTACACCGCTATCTGTATGAACATGGAAATATCTACAACGCTATCTGTATGAACATGGAAATATCTTCACCGTCATCTGTATGAACATGGATATATCTACACAGACATCTGTATGAACATGGAAATATCTACACCGCTATCTGTATGAACATGGAAATATCTACACCGCTGTCTGTATGAACATGGAAATATCTTCACCGCCATCTGTATGAACATGGATATGTCTACACAGCCATCTGGATGAACATGGAAATATCTACACCGCGATCTCTATGAACAAGGAAATATCTACACCGCTATCTGTGTAAACATGCATACATCTTCACCGCTATCTGTATAAACATGGAAATATCTACACCGCTATCTGTATGAACATGGAAATATATACACCGCTATCTGTTTGATCATGGAAAAATCTAAACCCCTATCTGCATGAAAATTAAAATATCTAAACAGCTATCTGCATATATATGGAAATATCTACAAAGCTATCTCTATACACATGGAAATAACGACACCGCTATATCTATAAACATGCCAATATCTACAGCGCCATCTGTATGAACATGGAAATATCTGCACCGCCATCTGTATGAACATATAAATATCTACACCGCCAACTGCTTTAAGATGGAGATATCTTCACCACTCTCTGTATAAACTTGGAAATATCTACACCGCTATATGTATAAACATGGAAATATCTACACAGCTACCTGTATAAACATGGAAATATCTACACCGCAACCTGTATAAACATGGAAATATAAGCACCGCTATCTGTATGAACATGGAAATATCTACACCGCTATCTCTATGAACATGGAAATATCTACACCGCTATCTCTTTGAACATGGAAATATCTAAACCGCTATCTGCATGAAAATGGAAATATCTACACAGCTAACTGCATATTCATGGAAATAACTACACAGCTATCTCTTTACACATGGAAATAACTACACCGCTATCTGTATGAACATGGAAATATCTTCACCGCCATCTGTATGAACATGGATATACCTACACAGCCACCTGGATGAACATGGAAATATCTACACCGCTATCTGTATGAACATGGAAATATCTACACCGCTATCTTTGTAAACATGCATACACCTTCACCGCCATCTGTATAAACATGGACATATCTACACTGCTATCTGTATAAACATGGAAATATCTACACCGCTACCGGTATAAACATGGAAATATCAGCACCGCTATCTGTATGAACATGGAAATATCTACACCGCTATCTCTATGAACATGGAAATATCTACACCGCTATCTGTATGAACATGGAAATAGCTACACCGCTATCTGTATAAAGATGGAAATATCTACACCACTACCTGTATGAAAATGGAAGTATCTACACCGCTATCTGTATGAACATGGATATATCTACACAGCCATCTGTAAGAACATGGAAATATCTACACCGCTATCTGTGTTAATATGCATACGTCTTCACCACAATCTGTATATACATGGAAATATCTACACCGCTATCTGTATGAACATGGAAATATCTACACCGCTATCTGTTTGAACATGGAAATATCTACACCGCTATATGTGTAAACATGCATACATCTTCACAGCTATCTGTATAAACATGGAAATATCTACACTGCTATCTGTATGCAAATGGAAATATCTACACCGCTATCTGTATGAACATGGAAATATCTACACCGCTATCTTTGTAAACATGCATACATCTTCACCGCCATCTGTATAAACATGGAAATATCTACACTGCTATCTGCATGAACATGGAAATAACTACACCGCTATCTGTTTGAATATGGAAATATCTACACTGATATCTGCATGAAAATGGAAAAATCTACACAGCGATCTGCATATACATGGAAATATCTACAAAGCTATCTCTTTACACATGGAAATAACTACAGTGCTATCTCTATAAACATGCAAATATCTACACCGCCATCTGTATGAACTTGGAAATATCTGCACCGCCATCTTTATGAAGATATAAATATCTACACCCCCATCTATATTAAGATGGAGATATCTACACCGCTATCTGTATAAACTTGGAAATATCTACACTGCTATATGTAAAAACATGGAAATATCTACACCGCTATCTGTATAAACATGGAAATATCTACACCGCTACCACTATAAACATGGAAATATCAGCACCGCTATCTGTATGAACATGGAAATATCTACACCGCTATCTCTATGAACATGGAAATATCTACACCGCTATCTGTATGAACATGGAAATAGCTAAACCGCTATCTGTATGAACATGGAAATATCTACACCACTACCTGTATGAAAATGGAAGTATCTACACCGCTATCTGTATGAACATGGATATATCTACACAGCCATCCGTATGAACATGGAAATATCTACACCGCTATCTGTGTAAATATGCATACATCTTCACCGCAATCTGTATAAACATGGAAATATCTACACTGTTATCTGTATGAACATGGAAATATCTACACCGCTATCTGTTTGAACATGGAAATATCTACACCGCTATCTGTGTAAACATGCATACATCTTCACCGCTATCTGTATAAACATGGAAATATCTACACTGCTATCTGTATGCAAATGGAAATATCTACACCGCTATCTGTATGAACATGGAAATATGTACACGGCTATCTGTATGAACACGGAATTATCTACACCGCTATCTGTATGAACATGGATATATCTACACAGCCATCTGGATGAACATGGAAATATCTTCACCGCTATCTGTATGAACATGGAAATATCTACACCGCTATCTGTATGAACATGGAAATATCTACAGCGCTATCTGTATGAACATGGAATTATCTACACCGCTATCTGTGTAAATATGCATACATCTTCACCGCAATCTGTATAAACATGGAAATACCTACACCGCTACCTGTATGAAGATGGAAATATCTACACCGCTATCTGTTTGAACATGGAAATATCTACACTGCTATCTGTGTAAACATGCATACATCTTCACCGCTATCTGTATAAACATGGAAATATCTACACTGCTATCTGTATGAAAATGGAAATATCTACACCGCTATCTGTATGAACATGGAAATATGTACACGGCTATCTGTATGAACATGGAAATACCTACACCGCTATCTGTATGAACATGGATATATCTACACAGCCATCTGGATGAACATGGAAATATCTACACTGCTAAATGTATGAACATGGAAATATCTACACCGTTATCTGTAAGAACATGTATATATCTACACAGCCATCTGGATGAACATGGAAATATCTACACCGCTATCTGTGTAAACATGCATACATCTTCACCGCTATCTGTAAAACATGGAAATATCTACACCACTATCTGAACATGGAAATATCTACACCGCTATCTGTATGAACATGGAAATATCTACACTGCTATCTGTTTGAACATGGAAATATCTACACCGCTATCTGCATGAAAATGGAAATATCTATACTGCTATCTGCATATACATGGAAATATCTACTCAGCTATCTCTTTACACATGGAAATAACTACACCGCTATCTGTATGAACATGGAAATATGTACACCGCCATCTGTATGAACATGGAAATATCTGCACCGCCATCTGTATGAACATATAAATATCTACACGGCCATCTGTATTAAGATGGAGATATCTACACCGCTATTTGTATAAACATGGAAATATCTACACCGCTATCTGTATAAACATGGAAATACCTACCCCGCTACCTGTATAAACATGGAAATATCAGCACCGCTATCTGTATGAACATGGAAATATCTACACCACTATCTGTATGAACATGGAAATATCTACACCGCTATCTGTATGAACATGGAATTATCTTCACCGCCATCTGTATGAACATGGATATATTTACACAGCCATCTGGATGAACATGGCAATATCTACACCGCTATCAGTATGAACATGGAAATTGCTACACAGCTATCTGTATGAACATGGAAATATCTACACAGCTATCTGTATGAACATGGAAATATCTACACTGCTATCTGTATGAACATGGAAATATCTACACCGCTATCTGTATGAACATGGATATATCTACACAACCATCTGGATGAACATGGAAATATCTACACCGCTATCTGTATGAACATGGAAATATCTACACCGTTATCTGCAAGAACATGGATATATCTACACAGCCATCTGGATGAACATGGAAATATCTACACCGCTATCTGTGTAAACATGCATACATCTTCACCGCTATCTGTATAAACATGGAAATATCTACACCGCTATCTGAACATGGAAATATCTTCACTGCTATCTGTTTGAACATGGAAATATCTACACCGCTATCTGCATGAAAATGGAAATATCTATACTGCTATCTGCATATACATGGAAATATCTACTCAGCTATCTCTTTACACATGGAAATAACTACACCGCTATCTGTATGAACATGGAAATATCTACACCGCCATCTGTATGAACATGGAAATATCTGCACCGCCAACTTTATGAACTTATAAATATCTACACCGCCATCTTTATTAACATGGAGATATCTACACCGCTATCTGTATAAACATTTAAATATCTACACCGCTATCTGTATAACCATGGAAATATCTACACCGCTATCTGTATAAACATGGAAATATCTACACCGCTACCTGTATAAACATGGAAATATCAGCACCGCTATCTGTATGAACATGGAAATATCTACACCGCTTTCTGTATAAACATGGAAATATCTTCACCGCTACCTGTATAAACATGGAAATATCAGCACCGCTATCTGTATAAACATGGAAATACCTACACCGCTATCTGTATAAACATGGAAATATCTACATCGCTACCTGTATAAACATGGAAATATCAGCACCGCTATCTGTTTGAACATGGAAATATATTCACCGTCATCTGTATGAACATGGATATATCTACACAGCCATCTGTATGAACATGGAAATATCTACACCGCTATCTGTATGAACATGGAAATATCTACACCGCTGTCTGGATGAACATGGAAATATCTTCACCGCCATCTGTATGAACATGGATATGTCTACACAGCCATCTGGATGAACATGGAAATATCTACACCGCGATCTGTATGAACATGGAAATATCTACACCGCTATCTGTGTAAACATGCATTCATCTTCACCGCTATCTGTATAAACATGGAAATATCTACACCGCTATCCGTATGAACATGGAAATATCTACACCGCTATCTGTTTGAACATGGAAATATCTAAACCCCTATCTGCATGAAAATAGAAATATCTACACAGCTATCTGCATATACATGGAAATATCTACAAAGCTATCTCTATACACATGGAAATAACTACACCGCTATCTCTATAAACATGGAAATATCTACAGCGCCAGCTGTATGAACCTGGAAATATCTGCACCGCCATCTGTATGAACATATAAATATCTACACCGCTATCTGCTTTAAGATGGAGATATCTTCTCCGCTCTCTGTATAAACTTGGAAATATCTACACCGCTATCTGTATAAACATGGAAATATCTACACCGCTACCTGTATAAACATGGAAATATCTACACCGCTACCTGTATAAACATGGAAATATCAGCAAGGCTATCTGTATGAACATGGAAATATCTACACCGCTATCTCTATGAACATGGAAATATCTACACCGCTATCTGTTTGAACATGGAAATATCTAAACCGCTATCTGCATGAAAATGGAAATATGTACACAGCTATCTGCATATATATGGAAATATCTACACAGCTATCTCTTTACACATGGAAATAACTACACCGCTATCTGTAAGAACATGGAAATATCTTCACCGCCATCTGTATGAACATGGATATATCTACACAGCTATCTGGATGAACATGGAAATATCTACACCGCTATCTGTATGAACATGGAAATATCTTCACCGCCATCTGTATGAACATGGATATGTCTACACAGCCATCTGGATGAACATGGAAATATCTACACTGCTATCTGCATGAACATGGAAATATCTACACCGCTATAGGTTTGAACATGGATATATCTACACCGCTATGTGCATGAAAATGGAAATATCTTCACAGCGATCTGCACATACATGGAAATATCTACACAGCAATCTCTTTACACATGGAAATAACTACAGCGCTATCTCTATAAACATGCAAATATCTACACCACCACCTGTATGAACATGTAAATATCTGCACCGCCATCTGTATGAAGATATAAATATCTACACCCCCATCTATATTAAGATGGAGATATCTACACCGCTATCTGTATAAACTTGGAAATATCTACACCGCTATATGTATAAACATGGAAATATCTACACCGCTATCTGTATAAACATGGAAATATCTACACCGCTACCTGTATAATCATGGAAATATCAGCACCGCTATCTGTTTGAACATGGGAATATCTACACCGCTATCTCTATGAACATGGAAATATCTACACCGCTATCTGTATGAACATGGAAATAGCTACACCGCTATCTGTATGAACATGGAAATATCTACACCACTACCTGTATGAAAATGGAAATATCTACACCGCTATCTGTATGAACATGGATATATCTACACAGCCATCTGGATGAACATGGAAATATCTACACCGCTATCTGTATGAACATGGAAATAACTACACCACTATCTGTGTAAATATGCATACATCTTCACCGCAATCTGTATAAACATGGAAATATATACACCTCTATCTGTATGAACATGGAAATATCTACACCGCTATCTGTTTGAACATGGAAATATCTACACCGCTATCTCTGTAAACATGCATACATCTTCACCGCTATCTGTATAAACATGGAAATATCTACACTGCTATCTGTATGAACATGGAAATATCTACAACGCTATCTGTATGAACATGGAAATATCTACACCGCTATCTGTTTGAACATGGAAATATCTAAACCGCTATCTGCATGAAAATGGAGATATCAACACTGCTATCTGTATATACATGGAAATATCTACACAGCTATCACTTTACACATGGAAATAACTACACCGCTATCTGTATGAACATGGAAATATGTACACCGAAATCTGCATGAACATGGAAATATCTGCACCGCCATCTTTATGAAGATATAAATATCTACACCCCCATCTATATTAAGATGGAGATATCTACACCGCTATCTGTATAAACTTGGAAATATCTACACCGCTATATGTATAAACATGGAAATATCTACACCGCTATCTGTATAAACATGGAAATATCTACACCGCTACCAGTATAAACATGGAAATATCAGCACCGCTATCTGTATGAACATGGAAATATCTACACCGCTATCTCTATGAACATGGAAATATCTACACCGCTATCTGTACATGGAAATAGCTACACCGCTATCTGTATGAACATGGAAATATCTACACCACTACCTGTATGAACATGGAAGTATCTACACCGCTATCTGTATGAACATGGATATATCTACACAGCCATCTGTATGAACATGGAAATATCCACACCGCTATCTGTGTAAATATGCATACATCTTCACCGCAATCTGTATAAACATGGAAATATCTACACCGCTATCTGTATGAACATGGAAATATCTACACCGCTATCTGTTTGAACATGGAAATATCTACACCGCTATCTGTGTAAACATGCATACAACTTCACCGCTATCTGTATAAACATGGAAATATCTACACTGCTATCTGTATGCAAATGGAAATATCTACACCGCTATCTGTATGAACATGGAAATATGTACACGGCTGCCTGTATGAACATGGAAATATCTACACCGCTATCTGTGTGAACATGGATATATCTACACAGCCATGTGGATGAACATGGAAATATCTACACCGCTATCTGTATGAACATGGAAATATCTACACCGTTATCTGTATGAACATGGACATATCTACACAGCCATCTGGATGAACATGGAAATATCTACACCGCTATCTGTGTAAACATGCATACATCTTCACCGCTATCTGTATAAACATGGAAATATCTACACCGCTATCTGTATGAACATGGAAATATCTACACCGCTATCTGTATGAACATGGAAATATCTACACTGCTATCTGTTTGAACATGGAAATATCTACACCGATATCTGCATGAAAATGGAAATAACTACACTGCTACCTGCATATACATGGAAATAACTATTCGGCTATCTCTTTACACATGGAAATAACTACACCGCTATCTGTATGAACATGGAAATATCTACACCGCCATCTGTATGAACATGGAAATATCTGCACCGCCAACTGTATGAACATATAAATATCTACACAGCCATCTTTATTAAGATGGAGATATCTACACCGCTATCTGTATAAACATGGAAATATCTACACCGCTATCTGTATAAACATGGAAATATCTACACCGCTATCTGTATAAACATGGAAATATCTACACCGCTACCTGTATAAACATGGAAATATCAGCACCTCTATCTGTATGAACATAGAAATATCTACACCGCTATCTGTATGAACATGGAAATATCTACACCGCTATCTGTATGAACATGGAAATATCTACACCGCTACCTGTATAAACATGGAAATATCAGCACCGCTATCTGTATGAACATGGAAATATCTACACTGCTATCTCTATGAACATGGAAATATCTACACCGCTATCTGCATGAAAATGGAAATATCTACACAGCGATCTGCATATACATGGAAATATCTACACAGCTATCTCTTTACACATGGAAATAACTACAGCGCTATCTCTATAAACATGCAAATATCTACACCACCACCTGTATGAACATGTAAATATCTGCACCGCCATCTGTATTAAGAAGGAGATATCTGCACCGCTATCTGTATAAACCTGGAAATATCTACACCGCTATCTGTATAAACATGGAAATATCTACCCCGCTATCTGTATAAACATGGAAATATCTACACCGCTACCTGGATAAACATGGAAATAGCACAGCTATCTGTATGAACATGGAAATATCTACATCGCTATCTGTACAAACATGGAAATATATACACCGCTGTCTGTATGAACATGGAAATAGCTACACCGCTATCTGAACATGGAAATATCTACACCAATATCTGTATGAACATGGAAATAACTACACCGCTATCTGTATGAACATGGATATATCTACACAGCCATCTGGATGGACATGGAAATATCTACACCGCTATCTGTATGAACATGGAAATATCTACACCGCTATCTGTGTAAACATGCATACATCTTCACCGCTATCTGTATAAACATGGAAATATCTACACCGCTATCTGTATGAACATGGAAATATGTACACCTCTGTTTGAACTTGGAAATATCTAAACCGCTATCTGCATGAAAATGGAAATATCTATAGAGCTATCTGCATATACATGGAAATATCTACACAGCTATCTCTTTACCAATGGCAATAACTACACCGCTATCTGTATGAACATGGAAATATCTGCACCGCCATCTGTATGAACATATAAATATCTACACCGCCATCTGTATTAAGATGGAGATATCTACACCGCTATCTGTATGAACATGGATATGTCTACACAGCCATCTGGATGAACATGGAAATATCTACACCACTATCTGTATGAACATGGAAATATATACACCGCTATCTGTATGAACATGGAAATATCTACACCGCTATCTGAACATGGAAATGTCTACACCGCTATCTGTATGAACATGGAAATATATACACCGCTATCTGTATGAACTTGGAAATATCTACACCGCTATCTGTTTGAACATGGAAATACCTACACCGCTGTCTGCATGAAAATGGAAATATCTACACAGCTATCTGCATATACATGGAAATATCTACATAGCTATCTCTTTACACATGGAAATAACTACACCGCTATCTCTAAAAACATGGAAATATCTACACCGCCATCTGTATGAACATGGAAATATCTTCACTGCCATCTGCGTGAACATATAAATATCTACACCGCCATCTGTATTAAGGAGATATCTACACCGCTATCTGTATAAACATGGAAATATCTACACCGCTATCTGTATAAACATGGAAATATCTACACCGCTATCTGTATAAAAATGGAAATATCAGCACCGCTATCAGTATGAACATGGAAATATCTGCACCGCTATCTGTATGAACATGGAAATATCTACACCGTTATCTGTGTGAACATGGAGATATCTACACCGCTATCTGTATGAACATGGAAATATCTACACCGCCATCTCTATGAACTTGGAAATATCTGCACCGCCATGTGTATGAACATATAAATATCTGCACCGCCATCTGTATTAAGAAGGAGATATCTACACCGCTATCTGTATAAACATCGAAATATCTACACTGCTATCTGTATAAACATGGAAATATCTACACCGCTATCTGTATAAACATGGAAATATCTACAACGCTACGTGTATAAACATGGAAATATCAGCACCGCTATCAGTATGAACATGGAAATATCTACACCGCTATCTGTATGAACATGGAAATATCTACACAGCTATCTGTATGAACATGGAAATAACTTCACCGCCATCGGTATGAACATCGATATATCTACACAGCCATCTGTATGATCATGGAAATATCTACACCGCTATATGTATGAACATGGAAATATCTCCACCGCTATCTGTATGAACATGGAAATATCTTCACCGCGATCTGTATGAACATGGATATGTCTACACAGCCATCTGGATGAACATGGAAATATCTACACCGCGATCTGTATGAACATGGAAATATCTGCACTGCCATCTGTATGAACATATAAATATCTACACCGCCATCAGTATTAAGATGGAGATATCTTCACCGCTATCTGTATAAACTTGGAAATATCTACACCGCTATCTGTATAAACATGGAAATACCTACACCGCTACCTGTATAAACATGGAAATATCAGCACTGCTATCTGTATGAACCTGGAAATATCTACACCGCTATATCAATGAACATGGAAATATCTACACCGCTATCTGTGTGAACATGGATATATCTACACAGCCATCTGGATGAACATGGAAATATCTACACCGCTATCTGCATGAACATGGAAATATCTACACCGCTATTTGTGTAAACATGCATACATCTTCACCGCAATCTGCAAAAGCATGGAAATAGCTACACCGCTATCTGAATGAACATGGAAATATCTACAACGCTATCTGTTTGATCATGGAAATATCTAAACCGCTATCAGCATGAAAATGGAAATATCTACACCGCTATCTGCATATACATGGAAATATCTACAGAGCTATCTCTTTACACATGGAAATAACTACACCGGTATCTGTATGAACATGGAAATATCTAAACAGCCATCTGTATGAACACGGAAATATCTGCACCGCCATCTGTATGAACATATAAATATCTACACCGCCATCTGTATTAAGAAGGAGATATCTACACCGCTATCTGTATAAACATGGATATATCTACACCGCTCTCTGTATAAACATGGAAATATCTACACTGCTCCCTGTATAAACATGGAAATATCTAATCCGCTACCTGTATAAACATGGAAATATCAGCACCGCTATCTGTATGAACATGGAAATATCAGCCCCTCTATATGTATGAACATGGAAATATCTACACCGCTATCTCTATGAACATGGAAATATCTACACCGCTATCTGTTTGAACATGAAAATCTCTAAACCGCTATCTGCATGAAAATGGAAATATCCACACAGCTATCTGCATATACATGGAAATATCTACACAGCTACCTCTTTACACATGGAAATAACTACACCGCTATCTGTATGAACATGGAAATATCTACACCGCCATCTGTATGAACATGGAAATATCTGCACTGCCATCTGTATGAACATATAAATATCTACACGGCCATCTGTATTAAGATGGAGATATCTACACCGCTATCAGTATAAACATGGAAATATCTACACCGTTATCTGTATAAACATGGAAATCTCAGCACCGCTATCTGTATGAACAAGGAAATATCAGCCCCTCTATCTGTATGAACATGGAAATACCTACACCGCTATCTGTATGAACATGGAAATATCTACACCGCTAGATGTATAAACATGGAATTATCTTCACTGCCATCTGTAAGAACATGGATATGTCTACACAGCCATCTGGATGAACATGGAAATATCTACACCGCTATCTGTATGAACATGGAAATAGCTACACCGCTATCTGTATGAATATGGAAATATCTGCACCGCCATCTGTATGAACATATAAATATCTACACCGCCATCTGTATTAACATGGAGATATGTACACCGCTATCTGTATAAACATGGAAATATCTACACCGCTATCTGTATAAACATGGAAATATCTACACCGCTATCTGTATAAACATGGAAATATCTACACCGCTACCTGTATAAACATGGAAATAACAGCACCGCTATCTGTATGAACATGGAAATATGTACACCGCTATCTGTATGAACATGGAAATATCTACACCGCTATCTGTATGAACATGGAAATATCTACACCGCTATATGTATGAACATGGAAATATCTTCACCGCTATCTGTTTGAACATGGAAATATCTACACTGCTGTCTGCATGAAAATGGAAATATCTACAGAGCTATCTGCATATACATGGAAATATCTACACAGCTATCTCTTTACACATGGAAATAACTACACCGCTATCTGTATGAACATGGAAATATCTGCACCGCCATCTGCATGTACATAGAAATATCTACTCCGCCATCTGTATTAAGATGGAGATATCTACACCGCTATCTGTATAAACATGGAAATATCTACACCGCTATCTGTATAAACATGGAAATATCTACACCGCTATTTGTATAAACATGGAAATATCTACACCGCTACCTGTATAAACTTGGAAATATCAGCACCGCTATCTGCATGAACATGGAAATATCTACACCGCAATCTGTATTACCATGGAAATACCTACACCGCTAACTGTATGAACATGGATATATATACACCGCTATCTGTATGAACATGGAAATATCTACACCGCTATCTGTTTGAACATGGAAATATCTACACCGCTGTCTGCATGAAAATGGAAATATCTACACAGCTATCTGCATATACATGGAAATATCTACAAAGCTATCTCTTTACACATGGAAATAACTACACCGCTATCTCTATAAACGTGGAAATATCTACACCGCCATCTGTATGAACATGGAAATACCTTCACAGCCATCAGTATGAACATATATATATGTACACCGCCATCTGTATTAAAAAGGAGATATCTACACCGCTATCTGTATAAACATGGAAATATCAGCACCGCTATCTGTATGAACATGGAAATATCTGCACCGCTATCTGTATGAAGATGGAAATATCTACACCGCTATCTGTATGAACATGGAAATATATTCACCGCCATCTGTATGAACATGGATATATCTACACAGCCAACTGTATGAACATGGATATATGTACACCGCTATCTGTATGAACATGGAAATATCTACACCGCTATCTGTATGAACATGGAAATACATACACCGCTATCTGTATGAACATGGAAATACATACACCGCTATCTGTATGAACATGGAAATAGCTACACCGCTATCTGTATGCACATGGAAATTTCTTCACAGCCATCTGTATGAACATGGATATATCTACACAGCCATCTGGATGAACATGGAAATATCTACACCGCTATCTGTATGAACATGGAAATATCTACACCGCTATCTGTATGAACATGGAAATACCTTCACCGCCATCTGTTTGAACATGGATATGTCTACACAGCCATCTGGATGAACATGGAAATATCTACACCGCGATCTGTATGAACAAGGAAATATCTACACCGCTATCTGTGTAAACATGCATACGTTTCACCGCTATCTGTATAAACATGGAAATATCTACACCGCTGTCTGTATGAACATGGAAATATCTACACCGCTATCTGTTTGAACATGGAAACATCTAAACCGCTATCTGCATGAAAATAGAAATATCTACACAGCTATCTGCATATACATGGAAATATCTACAAACCTATCTCTTTACACATGGAAATAACTACACCGCTATCTCTATAAACATGGAAATATCTACACCGCCATCTGAATGAACATGGAAATATCTGCACTGCCATCTGTGTGAACATATAAATATCTACACCGCCATCTGTATTAAGATGGAGATATCTTCACTGCTATCTGTATAAACTTGGAAATCTCTACACCGCTATCTCTATAAACCTGGAAATATCTACACCGCTATCTGTATAAACATGGAAATATCTACACCGCTACCTGTATAAACATGGAAATATCAGCACCGCTATCTGTATGAACATGGAAATATCTACACCGCTATCTCTATGAACATGGAAATATCTACACCACTATCTGCATGAGCATGGAAATAACTACACCGCTATCTGTACGAACATGGAAATATCTACACCTCTATCTGTATGAACATGGAAATATCTACACCGCTATCTGTATGAACATGGATATGTCTACACAGCCATCTGGATGAACATGGAAATATCTACACCGCTATCTGCATGAACATGGAAATATCTACACCGCTATGTGTATAAACATGCATACATCTTCACTGCAATCTGTATAATCATGGAAATATCTACAACGCTGTCTGTATGAACATGGAAATATCTAAACCGTTATCTGTTTGAACATGGAAATATCTAAACGGCTATCAGCATGAAAATAGAAATATCTACACAGCTATCTGCATATACATGGAAATATCTACACAGCTATCTCCTTACACATGGAAACAACTACACCGCTATCTGTATGAACATGGAAATATCTACACCGCCATCTGTATGAACATGGAAATATCTGCACCGACATCTGAATGAACATATAAATATCTACACCGCCATCTGTATTAAGATGGAGATATCTACACCGCTATCAGTATAAACATGGAAATATCCACACCGCTATCTGTATAAACATGGAAATATCTACACTGCTACCTGTATCAACACGGAAATAGCTACACCACTACCTGTACAAACATGGAAATATCAGCACCGCTATCTGTATGAAAATGGAAATATCAGCCCCTCAATCTGTAAGAACATGGAAATATCTACACCGCTATCTCTATGAACATGGAAATATCTACACCGCCCTCTGTATGAACATGGATATATCTACAGAGCCCTCTGGATGAACTTGGAAATATCCACACCGCTATCTGTGTAAACATGCATACATCTTCACCGCGATCTGTATAAACATGGAAATATCTACACCGCTATCTGTATGAACATGGAAATATCTACACCGCTATCTGTTTGAATATGGAAATATATACACCGCTATCTGCATGAAAATGGAAATATCTACACAGCTATCTGCATATACATGGAAATATCTACACAGCTATCTCTTTACTCATGGAAATAACTACACCGCTAACTGTATGAACATGGAAATATCTACACCGCCATCTGTATGAACATGGAAATATCGGCACCGCCATCGGTATGAACATGTAAATATCTTCACCGCCATCTGTATTAAGATGGAGATATCTACACCGCTATCTGAAAAAACATGGAAATATCTACACCACTATCTTTATAAACATGGAAATATCTACACCGCTATCTGTATAAACATGGAAATATCTCCACCGCTACCTGTATAAACTTGGAAATATCAGTACCGCTATCTGTGTGAACATGGAAATATCTACACCGCTATCTGTATGAACATGGAAATATCTACACCGCTATCTGTATGAACATGGAAATATCTACAAAGCTATCTGAATGAACATGGAAATTTCTACACCGCTATCTGTTTGTACATGTAAATATCTACACCGCTATCTGCATGAAAATGGAAATATCTAAAATCTATCTGCATATACATGGAAATATCTACACAGCCATCTCTTTATACATGGAAATAACTACACCGCTATATCTATAAACATGGAAATATCTACACTGCCATCTGTATGAACATGGAAATATCCGCAACGCCATCTGTATGAACATATAAATATCTACACCGCCATCTGTATTAAGATGGAGAAATCTACACTGCTATCTGTATAAACATGGAAATATCTACACCGCTGCCTGTATAAAGATGGAAATATCAGCACCGCTATCTGTATGAACATGGAAATATCTACACCGCTACCTGTATGAACATGGAAATATCTACACCGCTATCTGTATGAACATGGAAATATCTACACCGCTATCTGTATGAACATGGATATATCTACACAGCCATCTGGATGAACATGAAATATCTACACCGCTATCTGTATGAACATGGAAATATCTACACAGCAATCTGTATGAACATGGACATATCTACACAGCCAACTGGATGAACATGGAAATATCTACACCGCTATCTGTGTAAACATGCATACATCTTCACCGCAGTCTGTATAAACATGAAAATATCTACACCGCTACCTGTATAAACATGGAAATATCAGCACCGCTATCTGTATGAACATGGAAATATCTACACCGCTATCTGTACGAACATGGAAATATCTACACCGCTATCTGTATGAACATGGAAACATCTACAAAGCTATCTGAATGAACATGGAAATACCTACACCGCTATCTGTTTGAACATGTAAATATCTACACCGCTAACTGCATGAAAATGGAAATATCTACAAAGCTATCTGCATATACATGGAAATATATACACAGCTATCTCTTTACACATGGAAATAACTACACCGCTATATCTATAAACATGGAAATATCTACACCACCATCTGTATGAACACGGAAATATCTGCACCGCCATCTGTATGAACATATAAATATCTACACCGCCATCTGTATTAAGAAGGAGATATCTACACCGCTATCTGTATAAACATGGAAATATCTACATTACCATCTGTATGAACATGGAAATATCTGCACCGCTATCTGTAAAAACTTGGAATTATCTGCACCGCTACCTGTATCAACATGGAAATATCTACACAGCTAACTGTATGAACATGGAAATATCTACACCGCTATCTGTATGAACATGGAAATATCTACACCGCTATCTGTATGAACATGGAAATATCTACACCGCTATCTGTATGAACATGGAAATATCTACACCGCTATCTGTATGAACATGGAAATATCTACACCGCTATCTGTATGAACATGGAAATATCTACACCGCTATCTGTATGAACATGGAAATATCTTCACCACCATCTGTATGAACATGGATATGTCTACACAGCCATCTGGATGAACATGGAAATATCTACACCGCTATCTGAATGAACATGGAATTATCTACACCGCTATCTGTGTAAACATGCATACATCTTCACCACTATCTGTATAAACATGGAAATATCTACACCGCTATCTGTATGAACATGGAAATATCTACACCGCTCTCTCTATGAACATGGAAATATCTACACCGCTATCTGTTTGAACATGGAAATATCTAAAACGCTATCTGCATGAAAATGGAAATATCTACACAGCTATCTGCATATACATGGAAATATCTACACAGCTATCTCTTTACACACGGAAATAACTACACCGCTATCTGTATGAACATGGAAATATCTACACCGCCATCTGTATGAACATGGAAATATCTGCACCGCCATCTGTATGAACATATACATATCTACACGGCCATCTCTATTAAGATGGAGATATCTACACCGCTATCAGTATAAACATGGAAATATGTACACCGCTATCTGTATAAACATGGAAATAACTACACCGCTATCTGTATAAACATGGAAATATCTACACCGCTACCTGTATGAACATGGAAATATCAGCACCGCTATCTGTATGAACATGGAAATATCAGCCCCTCTATCTGTATGAACATGGAAATACCTACACCGCTATCTGTATGAACATGGAAATATCTACACCGCTAGATGTATAAACATGGAATTATCTTCACTGCCATCTGTATGAACACGGATATGTCTACACAGCCATCTGGATGAACATGGAAATATCTACACCGCTATCTGTATGAACGTGGAAATAGCTACACCGCTATCTGTATGAATATGGAAATATCTGCACCGCCATCTGTATGAACATATAAATATCTACACCGCCATCTGTATTAACATGGAGATATCTACACCGCTATCTGTATAAACATGGAAATATCTACACCGCTATCTGTATAAACATGGAAATATCTACACCGCTATCTGTTTGAACATGGAAATATCTACACCGCTGTCTGCATGAAAATGGAAATATCTACACAGCTATCTGCATATACATGGAAATATCTACACAGCTATCTGTATGAACATGGATATAACTACACCGCTATCTCTATAAACATGGAAATATCTACACCGCTATCTGTATGAACATGGAAATATCTACACCGCTATCTGTTTGAACATGGAAATATCTACACCGCTGTCCGCATGAAAATGGAAATATCTACACAGCTATCTGCATATACATGGAAATATCTACACAGCTATCTCTTTACACATGGATATAACTACACCGCTATCTCTATAAACATGGAAATATCTACACCGCTATCTGTATGAACATGGAAATATCTGCACCGCCATCTGTATGAACATATAAATATCTACACTGCCATCTGTATTAAGGAGCAGACATCTACACCTCTATCTGTATAAACCTGGAAATATCTACACCGCTATCTGTATAAACATGGAAATATCTACACCGCTATCTGTATAAACATGGAAATATCTACACCGCTACCTGTATAAACATGGAAATATCAGCACAGCTTTCTGTATGAACATGGAAATATCTACACCGCTATCTGTACGAACATGGAAATATCTACACCGCTATCTGTATGAACATGGAAATAGCTACACCGCTATCTGTATGAACATGGAAATATCTACACCACTATCTGTATGAATATGGAAATAACTAC
This sequence comes from Gorilla gorilla gorilla, assembly GCF_029281585.2. NCBI lineage: Eukaryota > Metazoa > Chordata > Mammalia > Primates > Hominidae > Gorilla > Gorilla gorilla. The sequence goes on along the minus strand of NC_073245.2, from coordinate 81,717,023 downwards.
ACCGCTATCTGTATGAACATGGATATATCTACACAGCCATCTGGATGAACATGGAAATATCTACACCGCTATCTGTATGAACATGGATATATCTACACCGCTAACTGTGTAAACATGCATACATCTTCAGCGCTACCTGTATAAACATGGAAATATCTACACCGCTATCTGTATGAACATGGAAATATCTACACCGAAATCTGTTTGAACATGGAAATATCTAAACCGCTATCTGCATGAAAATGGAAATATCTACACAGCTATCTGCATATACATGGAAATATCTACATAGCTATCTCTTTACACATGGAAATAACTACACCGCTATCTGTATGAACATGGAAATATCTGCACCGACATCTGCATGTACATAGAAATATCTACTCCGCCATCTGTATTAAGATGGAGATATCTACACCGCTGTCTGTATAAACATGGAAATATCTACACCGCTATCTGTATAAACATGGAAATATCTACACCGCTATTTGTATAAACATGGAAATATATACACCGCTACCTGTATAAACTTGGAAATATCAGCACCGCTCTCTGTATGAACATGGAAATATCTACACCGCAATCTGTATTAACATGGAAATATCTACACCGCTATCTGTATGAACATGGATATATATACACCGCAATCTGTATGAACATGGAAATATCTACACCGCTATCTGTTTGAACATGGAAATATCTACACCGCTGTCTGCATGAAAATGGAAATATCTACACAGCTATCTGCATATACATGGAAATATCTACACAGCTATCTCTTTACACATGGAAATAACTACACCGCTATCTCTATAAACATGGAAATATCTACACCGCTGTCTGTATGAACATGGAAATATCTACACCGCTATCTGTATGAACATGGAAATACCTTCACCGCCATCTGTATGAACATGGATATGTCTACACAGCCATCTGGATGAACATGGAAATATCTACACCGCGATCTGTATGAACATGGAAATATCTACACCGCTATCTGTGTAAATATGCATACATCTTCACCGCAATCTGTATAAACATGGAAATATCTACACCGCTATCTGTATGAACATGGAAATATCTACACCGCTATCTGTTTGAACATGGAAATATCTAAACCGCTATCTGTATGAAAATAGAAATATCTGCAGAGCTATCTGCATATACATGGAAATATCTACAAACCTATCTCTTTACACATGGAAATAACTACACCGCTATCTCTATAAACATGGAAATATCTACACCGCCATCTGAATGAACATGGAAATATCTGCACTGCCATCTGTATGAACATATAAATATCTACACCGCCATCTGTATTAAGATGGAGATATCTTCACCGCTATCTGTATAAACTTGGAAATATCTACACCGCTATCTCTATAAACCTGGAAATATCTACACCGCTATCTGTATAAGCATGGAAATATCTACACCGCTATCTGTATAAACATGGAAATATCAGCACCGCTATCTGTATGAACATGGAAATATCTACACCGCTATCTCTATGAACATGGAAATATCTACACAGCTATCTGCATGAACTTGGAAATAGCTACATCGCTTTCTGTACGAACATGGAAATATCTACACCTCTATCTGTATGAACATGGAAATATCTACACCGCTATCTGTATGAACTTGGATATGTCTACACTGCCATCTGGATGAACATGGAAATATCTACACCGCTATCTGCATGAACATGGAAATATCTACACCTCTATCTGTGTAAACATGCATACATCTTCACTGCAATCTGTATAAGCATGGAAATATCTACAACGCTATCTGTATGAACATGGAAATATCTACACCGCTATCTGTTTGAACATGGAAATATCTAAACCACTATCAGCATGAAAATAGAAATATCTACACGGCTATCTGCATATACATGGAAATATGTACACAGCTATCTCTTTACACATGGAAATAACTACACTGCTATCTGTATGAACATGGAAATATCTACACCGCCATCTGTATGAACATGGAAATATCTGCACCGCCATCTGAATGAACATATAAATATCTACACCGCAATCTGTATTAAGATAGAGATATCTACACGGCTATCAGTATAAACATGGAAATATCCACACCGCTATCTGTATAAACATGGAAATATCTACACTGCTACCTGTATAAACATGGAAATATCTACACCACTACCTGTACAAACATGGAAATATCAGCACCGCTATCTGTATGAAAATGGAAATATCAGCCCCTCTATCCGTATGAACATGGAAATATCTACACCGCTATCTCTATGAACATGGAAATATCTACACCGCCCTCTGTATGAACATGGATATATCTACACAGCCATCTGGATGAACATTGAAATATCTACAAAGCTATCTGTATGAACATGGAAATATCTACACCGCTATCTGTATGAACATGGAAATACATAAACCGCTATCTGTATGAACATGGAAATAGCTACACCGCTATCTGTATGAACATGGAAATTTCTTCACCGCCATCTGTATGAACATGGATATATCTACACAGCCACCTGGGTGAACATGGAAATATCTACACCGCTATCTGTATGAACATGGAAATATCTACACCGCTATCTGTATGAACATGGATATATCTACACAGCCCTCTGGATGAACTTGGAAATATCCACACCGCTATCTGTGTAAACATGCATACATCTTCACCGCGATCTGTATAAACATGGAAATATCTAAACCGCTATCTGCATGAACATGGAAATATCTGCACCGCTATCTGTTTGAACATGGAAATATATACACCGCTATCTGCATGAAAATGGAAATATCTACACAGCTATCTGCATATACATGGAAATATCTACACAGCTATCTCTTTACTCATGGAAATAACTACAACGCTAACTGTATGAACATGGAAATATCTACACCGCCATCTCTATGAACATGGAAATATCTGCACCGCCATCTGTACGAACATGGAAATATCTACACCGCCATCTGTATTAAGATGGAGATATCTACACCGCTATCTGAAAAAACATGGAAATATCTACACCACTATCTGCATAAACATGGAAATATCTACACCGCTATCTGTACAAACATGGAAATATCTACACCGCTACCTGTATAAACTTGGAAATATCAGCACCGCTATCTGTATGAACATGGAAATATCTACATCGCTATCTGTATGAACATGGAAATATCTACACCGCTATCTGTATGAACATGGAAATATCCACAAAGCTATCTGAATGAACATGGAAATTTCTACACCGCTATCTGTTTGAACATGTAAATATCTACACCGCTATCTGCATGAAAATGGAAATATCTACAAAGCTATCTGCATATACATGGAAATATCTACACAGCCATCTCTTTACACATGGAAATAACTACACCGCTATATCTATAAACATGGAAATATCTACACTGCTATCTGTATGAACATGGAAATATCCGCAACGCCATCTGTATGAACATATAAATATCTACACCGCCATCTGTATTAAGATGGAGATATCTACACCGCTATCTGTATAAACATGGAAATATCTACACCGCTGCCTGTATAAACATGGAAATATCAGCACCGCTATCTGTATGAACATGGAAATATCTACACCGCTACCTGTATCAACATGGAAATATCTACACCGCTATGTGTATGAACATGGAAATATCTACACCGCTATCTGTATGAACATGGATATATCTACACAGCCATCTGTATGAACATGGAAATATCTACACCGCTATCTGTATGAACATGGAAATATCTACACAGCTATCTGTATGAACATGGACATATCTACACAGCCAACTGGATGAACATGGAAATATCTACACCGCTATCTGTGTAAACATGCATACATCTTCACCGCAGTCTGTATAAACATGGAAATATCTACACCGCTATCTGTATGGACATGGAAATATCTACACCGCTATCTGTATGAACATGGAAATATCTACAGCGCTATCTGTTTGAACATGGAAATATCTACACCGCTATCTGGATGAAAATGGAAATATCTACACTGCAATCTGCATATACATGGAAATATCTACACAGCTATCTCTTTACACATGGAAATAACTACACCGCTATCTGTTTGATCATGGAAATATCTACATCGCCATCTGTATGAACATGGAAATATCTGCACCGCCATCTGTATGATCATATAAATATCTACACCGCCATCTGTATTAAGATGGAGATATCTACACCGCTATCTGCATAAACATGGAAATATCTACACCGCTATCTGTATAAACATGGAAATATCTACACCGCTATCTGTATAAACATGGAAATATCTAAACAGCTATCTGCATGAAAATGGAAATACCTACACAGCTATCTGCATATACATGTAAATATCTACACAGCTATCTCTTTGCACATGGAAATAAATACACCGCTATCTGTATGAACACGGAAACATCTACACCGCTATCTGTATGAACATGGATATATCTACACAGCCCTCTGGATGAACATGGAAATCTCCACAACGCTATCTGTTGAAATATTCATACATCTTCACCGCTGTCTGTATAAACTTGGAAATATCTACACCGCTATCTGTATGAACATGGAAATATATACACCGCTATCTGTTTGAAGATGGAAATATATACACCACTATCTGCATGAAAATGGAAATATCTACAAAGCTATCTGAATGAACATGGAAATTTCTACACCGCTATCTGTTTGAACATGTAAATTTCTACACCGCTATCTGCATGAAAATGGAAACATCTACAAAGCTATCTGCATATACATGGAAATATCTACACAGCCATCTCTTTACACTTGGAAATAACTACACCGCTATATCTAAAACATGGAAATATCTACACTGCCATATGTATGAACATGGAAATATCCGCAACGCCATCTGTATGAACATATAAATATCTACACCGCCATCTGTATTAAGATGGAGATATCTACACCGCTGCCTGTATAAACATGGAAATATCAGCACCGCTATCTGTATGAACATGGAAATATCTACACCGCTACCTGTATGAACATGGAAATATCTACACCGCTATCTGTATGAACATGGAAATATCTACACCGCTATCTGTGGGAACATGGAAATATCTACACCGCTATCTGTATGAACATGGCAATATCTACACCGCTATCTGAATGAACATGGAAATATCTACACCGCTATCTGTATGAACATGGATATATCTACACAGCTATCTGGATGAACATGGAAATATCTACACCGCTATCTGTATGAACATGGAAATATCTACACAGCTATCTGTATGAACATGGACATATCTACACAGCCAACTGGATGAACGTGGAAATATCTACACCGCTATCTGTGTAAACATGCATACATCTTCACCGCAGTCTGTATAAACATGGAAATATCTACACCGCTATCAGTATGAACATGGAAATATCTACACCGCTATCTGTATGAACATGGAAATACCTACACCGCTATCTGTTTGAACATGGAAATATCTACACCGCTATCTGCTTGAAAATGGAAATATCTACACTGCTATCTGCATATACATGGAAATACCTACACAGCTATCTCTTTACACATGGAAATAACTACACCGATATCTGTATGAACATGGAAATATCTACACCGCCATCTGTATGAACATGGAAATATCTGCACCGCCATCTGTATGAACATATAAATATCTACACCGCCATCTGTATTAAGATGGAGATACCTACACCGCTATCTCTATGAACATGGAAATATCAACACCGCTATCTGTGTAAACATGCATACATCTTCACAGCTATCTGTATAAACATGGAAATATCTACACTGCTATCTGCATGAACATGGAAATATCTACACCGCTATCTGAACATGGAAATATCTACACCGCTATGTGCATGAAAATGGAAATATCTACACAGCGATCTGCATATACATGGAAATATCTCCAAAGCTTTCTCTTTACACATGGAAATAACTACAGCGCTATCTCTATAAACATGCAAATATCTACACCGCCATCTGTATGAACATGGAAATATCTGCACCGCCATCTGTATGAAGATATAAATATCTACACCCCCATCTATATTAATATGGAGATATCTACACCGCTATCTGCATAAACTTGGAAATATCTACACCGCTATATGTATAAACATGGAAATATCTACACCGCTATCTGTATAAACAGGGAAATATCTACACCGCTACCTGTATAAACATGGAAATATCAGCACCGTTATCTATATGAACATGGAAACATCTACACCGCCATCTCTATGAAGATGGAAATATCTACACCGCTATCTGTATGAACATGGAAATAGCTACGCGGCTATCTGTATGAACATGGAAATATTTACACCACTACCTGTATGAACATGGAAATATCTACACCGCTATCTGTATGAACATGGATATATCCACACAGCCATCTGGATGAACATGGAAATATCTACAACGCTATCTGTATGAACATGGAAATATCTACACCGCTATCTGTGTAAATATGCATACATCTTCACCGCAATCTGTATAAACATGGAAATATCTACACCGCTATCTGTATGAACATGGAAATATCTACACCGCTATCTGTGTAAATATGCATACATCTTCACCGCAATCTGTATAAGCATGGAAATATCTACACCGCTATCTGTATGAACATGGAAATATCTACACCGCTATCTGTTTGAACCTTTAAATATCTAAACCGCTATCAGCATGAAAATGGAAATCTCTACACAGCTATCTGCATATAGATGGAAATACCTACACAGCTATCTCTTTACACATGGAAATAACTACACCGCTATCTGTATGAACATGGAAATATCTACACCGCCATCTGTATGAACATGGAAATATCTGCACCGCCATCTGTATGAACATGTAAATATCTACTCCGCCATCTGTATTAAGATGGAGATATCTGCACCGCTATCTGTAAAAACATGGAAAAATCTACACCGCTATCTGTATAAACATGGAAATATCTACACTGCTATCTGTATAAACAGGGAAATATCTACACCGCTACCTGTATAAACATGGAAATATCAGAACCGCTATTTGTAAGAACATGGAAATAACCCCTCTATCTGTATGTACATGGAAATATCTACACCGGTATCTCTATGAACATGGAAATATCTACACTGCTATCTGTTAGAACATGGAAATATCTAACCCGCTATCTGCATGAAAATGGAAATATCTACACAGCTATCTGCATATACATGGAAATATCTACACAGCTATCTCTTTACAAATGGAAATAACTACACCGCTATGTGTATGAACATGGAAATATCTTCACCGCCATTTTAATGAACATGGATATATCTACACAGCCATCTGGATGAACATGGGAATATCTACACCGCTATCTGCATGAACTTGGAAATATCTACTCCGCTATCTGTGTAAACATGCATACATCTTCACCGCTATCTGTATAAACATGGAAATATCTGCACTGCTATCTGCATGAATATGGAAATATCTACACCGCTATCTGTTTGAACATGGAAATATCTACACCGCTATCTGCATGAAAATGGAAATATCTACACAGCGATCTGCATATACATGGAAATATCTACACAGCTATACCTTTACACATGGATATAACTACAGCGCTATCTCTATAAACATGGAAATATCTACTCCACCCTCTGTATGAACATGGAAATATCTGCACCGCCATCTGTATGAGCATATAAATATGTACACCGCCATCTGTATTAAGATGGAGATATCTACACCGCTATCTGTATAAACTTGGAAATATCTACACCGCTATATGTATAAACATGGAAATATCTACACCGCTATCTGTATAAACATGGAAATATCTACACCGCTACCTGTATAAACATGGAAATATCTACACCGCTACCTGTATAAACATGGAAATCTCAGCACCGCTATCTGTATGAACATGGAAATATCAGCCACTCTATCTGTATGAACATGGAAATATCTTCAACGCCATCTGTATGAACATGGATATATCTACACAGCCATCTGGATGAACATGGAAATATCTACACCGCTTTCTGCATGAACATGGAAATATCTACACCGCTACCTGTATAAACCTGGAAATAACAGCACCGCTATCTGTATGAACATGGAAATATCTACACCGCTATCTCTATGAACATGGAAATATCTTCACCGCTATCTGTATGAACATGGAAATAGCTACAACGCTATCTGTATGAACATGGAAATATCTACACCACTATCTGTATGAACATGGAAATATCTACACCGCCATCTGTATGAACATGGATATATCTACAAAGCCATCTGGATGAACATGGAAATATCTACACCGCTATCTGCATGAACATGGAAATATCTACACCGCTATCTGTGTAAATATGCATACATCTTCGCAATCTGTATAAGCATGGAAATATCTACACCGCTATCTGTATGAACATGGAAATATCAACACCGCTATCTGTTTGAACATTTAAATATCTAAACCGCTATCAGCATGAAAATGGAAATCTCTACACAGCTATCTGCAAATACATGGAAATATCTACACAGTTATCTCTTTACACATGGAAATAACTACACCGCTATCTGTATGAACATGGAAATATCTACACCGCCATCTGTATGAACATGGAAATATCTGCACCGCCATCTGTATGAACATATTAATATCTACTCCGCCATCTGTATTAAGATGGAGATATCTACACCGCTATCTGTAAAAACATGGAAATATCTACACCGCTATCTGTATAAACATGGAAATATCTACACTGCTATCTGTATAAACATGGAAATATCTACACCGCTACCTGTATAAACATGGAAATATCAGCACCGCTATCTGTAAGAACATGGAAATAACCCCTCTATCTGTATGAACATGGAAATATCTACACCGGTATCTCTATGAACATGGAAATATCTACACCGCTATCTGTTTGAACATGGAAATATCTAAACCGCTATCTGCATGAAAATGGAAATATCTACACAGCTATCTGCATATACATGGAAATATCTACACAGTTATCTCTTTACAAATGGAAATAACTACACCGCTATCTGTATGAACATGGAAATATCTTCACCGCCATCTGTATGAACATGGATATATCTACACAGCCATCTGGATGAACATGGGAATATCTACACCGCTATCTGTATGAACATGGATATATCTACACCGCTATCTGTGTAAACGTGCATACATTTTCACCGCTATCTGTATAAACATGGAAATATCTACACTGCTATCTGCATGAACATGGAAATATCTACACCGCTATCTGTTTGAACATGGAAATATCTACACCGCTGTCTGCATGAAAATGGAAATACCTACACAGCGATCTGCATATACATGGAAATATCTACAAAGCTATATCTTTACACATGGAAATAACTACAGCGCTATCTCTATAAACATGGAAATATATACTACACCATCTGTATGAACATGGAAATATCTGCACCGCCATCTGTATGAACATATAAATATCTACACCGCCATCTATATTAAGATGGAGATATCTACACCGCTATCTGTATAAACTTGGAAATATCTACACCGCTATCTGTATAAACATGGAAATAACTACACGGCTATCTGTATAAACATGGAAATATCTACACCGCTACCTGTATAAACATTTAAATATCTACACCACTATCTGCATGAAAATGGAAATACCTACACAGCGATCTGCATATACATGGAAATATCTACAAAGCTATATCTTTACACATGGAAATAACTACAGTGCTATCTCTATAAACGTGGAAATATATACTCCACCATCTGTATGAACATGGAAATATCTGCACCGCCATCTGTATGAACATATAAATATCTACACCGCCATCTATATTAAGATGGAGATATCTACACCGCTATCTGTATAAACTTGGAAATATCTACACGGCTATCTGTATAAACATGGAAATATCTGCACCGCCATCTGTACGAACATGGAAATATCTACACCGCCATCTGTATTAAGATGGAGATATCTACACCGCTATCTGAAAAAACATGGAAATATCTACACCACTATCTGCATAAACATGGAAATATCTACACCGCTATCTGTACAAACATGGAAATATCTACACCGCTACCTGTATAAACTTGGAAATATCAGCACCGCTATCTGTATGAACATGGAAATATCTACATCGCTATCTGTATGAACATGGAAATATCTACACCGCTATCTGTATGAACATGGAAATATCCACAAAGCTATCTGAATGAACATGGAAATTTCTACACCGCTATCTGTTTGAACATGTAAATATCTACACCGCTATCTGCATGAAAATGGAAATATCTACAAAGCTATCTGCATATACATGGAAATATCTACACCGCTATCTGTAAAAACATGGAAATATCTACACCGCTATCTGTAAAAACATGGAAATATCTACACCGCCATCTGTATGAACATGGAAATATCTGCACCGCCATCTGTATGAACATATTAATATCTACTCCGCCATCTGTATTAAGATGGAGATATCTACACCGCTATCTGTAAAAACATGGAAATATCTACACCGCTATCTGTATAAACATGGAAATATCTACACTGCTATCTGTATAAACATGGAAATATCTACACCGCTACCTGTATAAACATGGAAATATCAGCACCGCTATCTGTAAGAACATGGAAATAACCCCTCTATCTGTATGAACATGGAAATATCTACACCGGTATCTCTATGAACATGGAAATATCTACACCGCTATCTGATTGAACATGGAAATATCTAAACCGCTATCTGCATGAAAATGGAAATATCTACACAGCTATCTGCATATACATGGAAATATCTACACAGTTATCTCTTTACAAATGGAAATAACTACACCGCTATCTGTATGAACATGGAAATATCTTCACCGCCATCTGTATGAACATGGATATATCTACACAGCCATCTGGATGAACATGGGAATATCTACACCGCTATCTGTATGAACATGGATATATCTACACCGCTATCTGTGTAAACGTGCATACATTTTCACCGCTATCTGTATAAACATGGAAATATCTACACTGCTATCTGCATGAACATGGAAATATCTACACCGCTATCTGTTTGAACATGGAAATATCTACACCGCTGTCTGCATGAAAATGGAAATACCTACACAGCGATCTGCATATACATGGAAATATCTACAAAGCTATATCTTTACACATGGAAATAACTACAGCGCTATCTCTATAAACATGGAAATATATACTACACCATCTGTATGAACATGGAAATATCTGCACCGCCATCTGTATGAACATATAAATATCTACACCGCCATCTATATTAAGATGGAGATATCTACACCGCTATCTGTATAAACTTGGAAATATCTACACCGCTATCTGTATAAACATGGAAATAACTACACGGCTATCTGTATAAACATGGAAATATCTACACCGCTACCTGTATAAACATTTAAATATCTACACCACTATCTGCATGAAAATGGAAATACCTACACAGCGATCTGCATATACATGGAAATATCTACAAAGCTATATCTTTACACATGGAAATAACTACAGCGCTATCTCTATAAACGTGGAAATATATACTCCACCATCTGTATGAACATGGAAATATCTGCACCGCCATCTGCATGAACATATAAATATCTACACCGCCATCTATATTAAGATGGAGATATCTACACCGCTATCTGTATAAACTTGGAAATATCTACACCGCTATCTGTATGAACATGGAAGTATCTTCAGCGCTATCTGTATGAACATGGATATGTCTACACAGCCATCTGGATGAACATGGAAAAATCTACACCGCGATCTGTATGAACATGGAAATATCTACACCGCTATCTGGGTAAACATGCATACATCTTCACCGCTATCTGTATAAACATGGAAATATCTACACCGCTATCTGTATGAACATGGAAATACCTACACCGCTATCTGTTTGAACATCTAAATATCTAAACCGCTATCTGCATGAAAATAGAAATATCTACACAGCTATCTGCATATACATGGAAATATCTACAAAGCTATCTCTATACACATGGAAATAACTACACCGCTATCTCTATAAACATGGAAATATCTACAGTGCCATCTGTATGAACGTGGAAATATCTGCACTGCCATCTGTATGAAGATATAAATATCTACACCCCGATCTATATTAAGATGGAGATATCTACACCGCTATCTGTATAAACTTGGAAATATCTACACCGCTATATGTATAAACATGGAAATATCTACACCGCTATCTGTATAAACATGGAAATATCTACACCGCTATCTGTATGAACATGGATATATCTACACAGCCATCTGGATGAACATGGAAATATCTACACCGCTATCTGTATGAACATGGAAATATCTACACTGCTATCTGTGTAAATATGCATACATCTTCACCGCAATCTGTATAAACATGGAAATATCTACACCGCTATCTGTGTGAACATGGAAATATCTACACCGCTATCTGTTTGAACATGGAAATATCTACACCGGTATCTGCATGAAAATGGAAATATCTACAGAGCTATCTGCATATACATAGAAATATCAACACAGCTTTCTCTTTACACATGGAAATAACTACACCGCTATCTGTATGAACATGGAAATATCTACACCGCCATCTGTATGAACATGGAAATATCTGCACCGCCATCTGTATGAACATATAAATATCTACACGGCCATCTGTATTAAGATGGAGATATCTTCACCGCTATTTGTATAAACATGGAAATATCTACACCGCTATCTGTATAAACATGGAAATATCTACCCCGCTACCTGTATAAACATGGAAATATCAGCACCGCTATCTGTATGAACATGGAAATATCTACACCACTATCTGTATGAACATGGAAATATCTACACCGCTATCTGTATGAACATGGAATTATCTTCACCGCCATCTGTATGAACATGGATATATCTACACAGACATCTGGATGAACATGGAAATATCTACACCGCTATCTGTATGAACATGGAAATAGCTACACAGCTATCTGTATGAACATGGAAATATCTACACCGCTATCTGTATGAACAGGGAAATATCTACACTGCTATCTGTATGAACATGGAAATATCTACACCGCTATCTGTATGAACATGGATATATCTACACAACCATCTGGATGAACATGGAAATATCTACACCGCTATCTGTATGAACGTGGAAATACCTACACCGCTATCTTTTTGAACATGGAAATATCTAAACCGCTATCTGCATGAAAATGGAAATATCTACACAGCTATCTGCATATACCTGGAAATATCTGCACAGCTATCTCTTTACACATGGAAATAACTGCACCGCTATCTGTATGAACATGGAAATATCTGCACAGCCATCTGTATGAACATATAAACGTCTACACAGCCATCTGTATTAAGATGGAGATATCTACACCGCTATCTGTATAAACATGGAAATGTCTACACCGCTATCTGTATAAACATGGAAATATCAGCACCGCTATCTGTATGAACATGGAAATATCAGCCCCTCTATCTGTATGAACATGGAAATATCTACACCGCTATCTGTATGAACATGGAAATATCTACACCGCTAGATGTATGAACATGGAATTATCTTCACCGCCATCTGTGTGAACATGGATATGTCTACACAGCCATCTGGAGGAACATGGAAATATCTACACCGCTATCTGTATGAACATGGAAATAGCTACTCCGCTATCTGTATGAACATGGAAATATCTGCACCGCCATCTGTATGAACATATAAATATCTACACCGCCATCTGTATTAAGATGGAGATATCTATACCGCTATCTGTATAAACATGGAAATATCTACACCGCTATCTGTATAAACATGGAAATATCTACACCACTATCTGTATAAACATGGAAATATCTACACCGCTACCTGTATAAACATGGAAATATCAGCACCGCTATCTGTATGAACATGGAAATATCTACACCGCTATCTGTATGAACATTGAAATATCTACACCGCTATCTGTATGAACATGGAAATATCTAAACTGCTATATGTATGAACATGGAAATATCTACACCGCTATCTGTTTGAACATGGAAATATCTACACCACTGTCTGCATGAAAATGTAAATATCTACACAGAAATCTGTATATACATGGAAATATCTACACAGCTATCTCTTTACACATGGAAATAACTACACCGCTATCTCTAAAAATATGGAAATATTTACACCGCCATCTGTATGAACATGGAAATATCTGCACCGCCATCTGTATGAACATATAAATATCTACACCGCCATCTGTATTAAGAAGGAGATATCTGCACGGCTATCTGTATAAACCTGGAAATATCTACACCGCTATCTGTATAAACATGGAAATATCTACCCCGCTATCTGTGTAAACATGGAAATATCTACACCGCTACCTGTATAAACATGGAAATAGCACAGTTATCTGTATGAATATGGAAATATCTACCCCGCTATCTGTACGAACATGGAAATATATACACCGCTGTCTGTATGAACATGGGAATAGCTACACCGCTATCTGAACATGGAAATATCTACACCACTATCTGTATGAACATGGAAATAACTACACCGCTATCTGTATGAACATGGATATATCTACACAGCCATCTGGATGGACATGGAAATATCTACACCGCTATCTGTGTAAATATGCATACATCTTCACCGCTATCTGTATAAACATGGAAATATCTACACCGCTATCTGTATGAACATGGAAATATCTACACCTCTGTTTGAAATTGGAAATATCTAAACCGCTATCTGCATGAAAATGGAAATATCTACAGAGCTATCTGCATATACATGGAAATATCTACACAGCTATCTCTTTACCAATGGCAATAACTACACCGCTATCTGTATGAACATGGAAATATCTGCACCGCCATCTGTATGAACATATAAATATCTACACCGCCATCTGTATTAAGATGGAGATATCTACACCGCTATCTGTATGAACATGGATATGACTACAAAGCCATCTGGATGAACATGGAAATATCTACACCGCTTTCTGTATGAACATGGAAATATATACACCGCTATCTGTATGAACATGGAAATATCTACACCGCTATCTCTGTAAATATGCATACATCTACACCGCAATCTGTATAAACATGGAGATATCTACACCGCTATCTGTGTGAACATGGAAATATCTACACCGCTATCTGTTTGAACATGGAAATATCTCCACCGGTATCTGCATGAAAATGGAAATATCTACAGAGCTATCTGCATATACATGGAAATATCTACACAGCTATCTCTTTACACATTGAAATAAATACACCGCTATCTGTATGAACATGGAAATATCTACACTGCTATCTGTTTGAACATGGAAATATCTACACCGCTGTCTGCATGAAAATGGAAATATCTACACAGCTATCTGCATATACATGGAAATATCTACACAGCTATCTCTTTACACATGGAAATAACTACACCGCTATCTCTAAAAACATGGAAATATCTACACCGCCATCTGAATGAACATGGAAATATCTTCACTGCCATCTGTATGAACATATAAATATCTACACCGCCATCTGTATTAGGGAGATATCTACACCGCTATCTGTATAAATATGGAAATATCTACACCGCTATGTGTATAAACATGGAAATATCTACACCTCTATCAGTATAAAAATGGAAATATCAGCACCGCTATCAGTATGAACATGGAAATATCTGCACCGCCATCTGTATGAACATGGAAATATCTACACCGCTATCTGTGTGAACATGGAGATATCTACACCGCTATCTGTATGAACATGGAAATATCTACACCGCCATCTGTATGAACATGGAAATATCTGCACCGCCATGTGTATGAACATATAAATATCTGCACCACCATCTGTATTAAGAAGGAAATATCTACACCGCTATCTGTATAAACATCGAAATATCTACACTGCTATCTGTATAAACATGGAAATATCTACACCGCTATCTGTATAAACATGGAAATATCTACACACCTACGTGTATAAACATGGAAATATCAGCACCGCTATCAGTATGAACATGGAAATATCTACACCGCTATCTGTATGAACATGGAAATATCTACACCGCTATCTGTATGAACATGGAAATAACTTCACCGCCAAAAGTATGAACATGGATATATCTACACAGCCATCTGTATGATCATGGAAATATCTACACCGCTATATGTATGAACATGGAAATATCTACACCGCTATCTGTATGAACATGGAAATATCTTCACCGCCATCTGTATGAACATGGATATGTCTACACAGCCATCTGGATGAACATGGAAACTTCTACACCGCGATCTGTATGAACATGGAAATATCTGCACTGCCATCTGTATGAACATATAAATATCTACACCGCCATCTGTATTAAGATGGAGATATCTTCACCGCTATCTGTATAAACTTGGAAATATCTACACCGCTATCTGTATAAACATGGGAATACCTACACTGCTACCTGTATAAACATGGAAATATCAGCACTGCTATCTGTATGAACATGGAAATATCTACACCGCTATCTGTATGAACATGTATATATCTACACAGCCATCTGGATGAACATGGAAATATCTACACCGCTATCTGCATGAACATGGAAATATCTACACCGCTATTTGTGTAAACATGCATACATCTTCACCGCAATCTGCAAAAGCATGGAAATAGCTACACCGCTATCTGAATGAACATGGAAATATCTACAACGCTATCTGTTTGATCATGGAAATATCTAAACCGCTATCAGCATGAAAATGGAAATATCTACACAGCTATCTGCATATACATGGAAATATCTACACAGCTATCTCTTTACACATGGAAATAACTACACCGCTATCTGTATGAACATGGAAATATCTAAACAGCCATCTGTATGAACACGGAAATATCTGCACCGCAATCTGTATGAACATATAAATATCTACACCGCCATCTGTATTAAGAAGGAGATATCTACAACGCTATCTGTATAAACATGGATATATCTACACCGCTCTCTGTATAAACATGGAAATATCTACACTGCTACCAGTATAAACATGGAAATATCTAATCCGCTACCTGTATAAACATGGAAATATCAGCACCGCTATCTGTATGAACATGGAAATATCAGCCCCTCTATCTGTATGAACATGGAAATATCTACACCGCTATCTGTATGAACATGGAAATATCTACACCGCTATCTGTTTGAACATGAAAATCTCTAAACCGCTATCTGCATGAAAATGGAAATATCCACACAGCTATCTGCATATACATGGAAATATCTACACAGCTATATCTTTACACATGGAAATAACTACACCGCTATCTGCATGAACATGGAAATATCTTCACCGCCATCTGTATGAACATGGATATATCTTCACAGCCTCCTGGATGAACATGGAAATATCTACACTGCTATCTGTATGAACATGGAAATATTTGCACTGCTATCTGTATGAACATGGAAATATATACACCGGTATCTGTATGAACATGGAAATAGCTACACCGCTATCTGTATGAACATGGAAATATCTACACCGCTATCTGTATGGACATGGAAATATCTTCACCGCCATCGGTATGAACATGGATATATCTACGCAGCCATCTGGATGAACATGGAAATATCTACACCGCTATCTGTATGAACATGGAAATATCTACACCGCTATCTGTATGAACATGGAAATATCTACACAGCACTCTGTATGAACATGGAAATCTCCACACCGCTATCTGTGTAAACATGCATACATCTTCACCGCTGTCTGTAAAAACTTGGAAATATCTACACCGCTATCTGTATGAACATGGAAATATCTACACCGCTATCTGTTTGAACATGAAAATCTCTAAACCGCTATCTGCATGAAAATGGAAATATCCACACAGCTATCTGCATATACATGGAAATATCTACACAGCTATCTCTTTACACATGGAAATAACTACAGCGCTATCTGTATGAACATGGAAATATCTTCTCCGCCATCTGTATGAACATGGATATATCTTCACAGCCTCCTGGATGAATATGGAAATATCTGCACCGCCATCTGTATGAACATATAAATATCTACACCGCCATCTGTATTAAGATGGAGATATCTACACTGCTATCTGAATAAACATGGAAATATCTACACTGCTACCTGTATAAAAATGGAAACATCAGCACCGCTATCTGCATAAACATGGAAATATCAGCACCGCTATCTGTATGAACATGGAAATATCTACACCGCTATCTGTATGAACATGGAAATATCTCCACCGCTATCTGTATGAACATGGAAATATCTACACCGCTATCTGTATGAAAATGGAAATAACTACACCGCTATCTGTTTGAACATGTAAATATCTACACCGCTATCTGTATGAAAATGGAAATATCTACAAAGCTATCTGCATATACATGGAAATATCTGCACAGCTATCTCTTTACACATGGAAATAACTACACCGCTATCTGTATGAACATGGAAATATCTTCACTGCCATCTGTATGAACATATAAATATCAACACTGCCATCTGTATTAAGGAGATATCTACACCGCTATCTGTATAAACATGGAAATATCTACACCGCTATCTGTATAAACATGGAAATATCTACACCGCTATCTGTATAAAAATGGAAATATCAGCACAGCTATCAGTATGAACATGGAAATTTCTGCACCGCCATCTGTATGAACATGGAAATATCTACACCGCTATCTGTGTGAACATGGAGATATCTACACCGCTATCTGTATGAACATGGAAATATCTACACCGCCATCTGTATGAACATGGAAATATCTGCACTGCCATCTGTATGAACATATGAATATCTACACCGCCATCTGTATTAAGATGGAGATATCTTCACCGCTATCTGTATAAACTTGGAAATATCTACACCGCTACCTGTATAAACATGGAAATATCTACACTGCAATCTCAATGAACATGGAAATATCTACACCGCTATATGTATGAACATGGATATATCTACACAGCCATCTGGATGAACATGGAAATATCTACACCGCTATCTGCATGAACATGGAAATATCTACACCGCTATTTGTGTAAACATGCATACATTTTCACCGCAATCTGCAAAAGCATGGAAATAGCTACACCGCTATCTGAATGAACATGGAAATATCTGCACCGCTATCTGTTTGATCATGGAAATATCTAAACCGCTATCAGCATGAAAATGGAAATATCTACACCGCTATCTGCATATACATGGAAATATCTACACAGCTATCTCTTTACACATGGAAATAACTACACCGCTATCTGTATGAACATGGAAATATCTACACAGCCATCTGTATGAACATGGAAATATCTGCACCGCCATCTGTATGAACATATAAATATCTACACCGCCATCTGTATTAAGAAGGAGATATCTACACACCTATCTGTATAAACATGGATATATCTACACTGCTCTCTGTATAAACATGGAAATATCTACACTGCTACCTGTATAAACATGGAAATATCTAAACCGCTACCTGTATAAACATGGAAATAGCACCGCAATCTGTATGAACATGGAAATATCAGCCACTCTATCTGTATGAACATGGAAATATCTACACCGCTATCTCTATAAACATGGAAATATCTACACCGCTATCTGTTTGAACATGGAAATATCTAAACCGCTATCTGCATGAAAATGGAAATATCCACACAGCTATCTGCATAGACATGGAAATATCTACACAGCTATCTCTTTACACATGGAAATAACTACACCGCTATCTGTATGAACATGGAAATATCTACACCGCTATCTGTATGAACATAGAAAAATCTACACCGCTACCTGAATGAACATGGAAATATCTAAACCGCTATCTGTATGAACACGGAAATATCTACACCGCTGTCTGTATGAACATGGAAATATCTACACCGCTATCTGAACATGGAAATATCTACACCGCCATCTGTATGAACATGGAAATATCTGCACCGCCATCTGTATGAACATATAAATATCTACACCAACATCTGTATTAAGATGGAGATATCTATACCGCTATCTGTATTAACATGGAAATATCTGCACCGCTATCTGTATGAACATGGAAATATCTACACCGCTATCTGTGTAAACATGCATACATCTTCACCACTATCTGTATAAACATGGAAATATCTACACCGCTATCTGTATGAACATGGAAATATCTACACCGCTCTCTCTATGAACATGGAAATATCTACACCGCTATCTGTTTGAACATGGAAATATCTAAAACGCTATCTGCATGAAAATGGAAATGTCTACACAGCTATCTGCATATACATGGAAATATCTACACAGCTATCTCTTTACACACGGAAATAACTACACCGCTATCTGTATGAACATGGAAATATCTTCACCGCCATCTGTATGAACATGGATATATCAACAGAGCCATCTGGATGAACATGGAAATATCTACACCGCTATCTGTATAAACATGCATACATCTTCACCGCTATCTGTATAAACATGGAAATATCTACACTGCTATCTGCATGAACATGGAAATATCTACATCGCTATCTGAACATGGAAATATCTACACCGCTATCTGCATGAAAATGGAAATATCTACACAGCGATCTGCATATACATGGAAATATCTACAAAGCTATCTCTTTACACATGGAAATAACTACAGCGCTATCTCTATATACCTGCAAATATCTACACTGCCATCTGTATGAACATGGAAATATCTGCACCGACATCTGTATGAAGATATAAATATCTACACCCCAATGTATACTAAGATGGAGATATCTACACCGCTATATGTATAAACATTGAAATATCTACACGGCTATCTGTATAAACATAGAAATATCTACA
This sequence comes from Gorilla gorilla gorilla, assembly GCF_029281585.2. Classification (NCBI taxonomy): domain Eukaryota; kingdom Metazoa; phylum Chordata; class Mammalia; order Primates; family Hominidae; genus Gorilla; species Gorilla gorilla. Next base: position 81,696,011 of record NC_073245.2, on the reverse strand, counting down.
CCGCTATCTGTATAAACATGGAAATATTTACACCGCTACCTGTATAAACATGGAAATATCAGCACCGCTATCTGTATGAACACAGAAATATCTGCACCGCTATCTCTATGAACATGGAAATATCTACACCGCTATCTGTATGAACATGGAAATAGCTACACCGCTATCTGTATGAACATGGAAATATCTACACCACTACCTGTATGAACATGGAAATATCTACACCGCTATCTGTATGAACATGGATATATCTACACAGCAATCTGGATGAACATGGAAATATCTTCACCGCTATCTGTATGAACATGAAAATATCTACACCGCTATCTGTGTAAATATGCATACATCTTCACCGCAATCTGTATAAACATGGAAATATCTACACCGCTAGATGTATAAACATGGAATTATCTTCACTGCCATCTGTATGAACATGGATATGTCTACACAGCCATCTGGATGAACATGGAAATATCTACACCGCTATCTGTATGAACATGGAAATATCTGCACCGCCATCTGCATGTACATAGAAATATCTACTCCGCCTTCTGTATTAAGATGGAGATATCTGCACCGCTACCTGTATAAACATGGAAATACCTACACCGCTATCTGTATAAACATGAAAATATCTACACCGCTATTTGTATAAACATGGAAATATCTACACCGCTACCTGTATAAACTTGGAAATATCAGCACCGCTATCTGTATGAACATGGAAATATCTACACCGCAATCTGTATTAACATGTAAATATCTACACCGCTAACTGTATGAACATGGATATATATACACCGCTATCTGTATGAACATGGAAATATCTACACCGCTATCTGTTTGAACATGGAAATATCTACACCGCTGTCTGCATGAAAATGGAAATATCTACACAGCTATCTGAATATACATGGAAATATCTACACAGCTATCTCTTTACACATGGAAATAACTACACCGCTATCTCTATAAACATGGAAATATCTTCACCGCCATCTGTATGAACATGGAAATATCTTCACAGCCATCTGTATGAACATATATATATGTACACCGCCATCTGTATTAAGAAGGAGATATCTACACCGCTATCTGTATAAACATGGAAATATCTACAACGCTATCTGTATAAACATGGAAATATCAGCACCGCTATCTGTATGAACATGGAAATATCTGCACCGCTATCTGTATGAACATGGAAATATCTACACCGCTATCTGTATGAACATGGAAATATATTCACCGCCATCTGTATGAACATGGATATATCTACACAGCCAACTGTATGAACATGGAAATATCTACACCGCTATCTGTATGAACATGGAAATATCTACACCGCTATCTGTATGAACATGGAAATATCTTCACCGCCATCTGTATGAACATGGATGTGTCTACACAGCCATCTGGATGAACATGGAAATATCTACACCGCGATTTGTATGAACATGGAAATATCTACACCGCTATCTGTGTAAACTTGCATACGTTTCACCGCTATCTGTATAAACATGGAAATATCTACACCGCTATCTGTATGAACATGGAAATATCTACACCGCTATCTGTTTGAACATGGAAATATCTAAACCGCTATCTGCATGAAAATAGAAATATCTACACAGCTATCTGCATATACATGGAAATATCTACAAACCTATCTCTTTACAAATGGAAATAACTAAACCGCTATCTCTATAAACATGGAAATATCTACACCGCCATCTGTATGAACATGGAAATATCTGCACTGCCATCTGTATGAACATATAAATATCTACACCGCCATCTGTATTAAGATGGAGATATCTTCACCGTTATCTGTATAAACTTGGAAATATCTACACCGCTGTCTTTATAAACCTGGAAATATCTACACCGCTATCTGTATAAACATGGAAATATATACATCGCTACCTGTAAACATGGAAATATCAGCACCGCTATCTGTATGAACATGGAAATATCTACACCGCTATCTCTAAGAACATGGAAGTATCTACACCGCTATCTGCATGAACATGGAAATAGCTACACCGCTATCTGTACGAACATGGAAATATATACACTTCTATCTGTATGAACATGAAAATACACCGCTATCTGTATGAACATGGATATATCTACACAGCCATCTGGATGAACATGGAAATATCTACACCGCTATCTGCATGAACATGGAAATATCTACACCGCTATCTGTGTAAACATGCATACATCTTCACTGCAATTTGTATAAGCATGGAAATATCTACAACGCTATCTGTATGAACATGGAAATATCTACACCGCTATCTGTTTGAACATGGAAATATCTAAACCGCTATCAGCATGAAAATAGAAATATCTACACAGCTATCTGCATATACATGGAAATATCTACAAAGCTATCTCTTTACACACGGAAATAAATACACCGCTATCTGTATGAACATGGAAATATCTACACCGCCATCTGTATGAACATGGAAATATCTGCACCGCCATCTGAATGAACATATAAATATCTACCCCGCCATCTGTATTAAGATGGAGATATCTACACCGCTATCTGTATAAACATGGAAATATCCACACCGCTATCTGTATAAACATGGAAATATCTACACTGCTACCTGTATAAACATGGAAATATCTACACCACTACCTGTATAAACATGGAAATATCAGCGCCGCTATCTGTATGAACATGGAAATATCAGCCCCTCTATCTGTATGAACATGGAAATATCTACACCGCTATCTCTATGAACATGGAAATATCTACACCGCCATCTGTATGAACATGGATATATCTACACAGCCATCTGGATGAACATGGAAATATCTACACCGCTATCTGTATGAACATGGAAATATCTACACCGCTATCTGTATGAACATGGAAATACATACACCGCTATCTGTATGAACATGGAAATAGCTACACCGCTATCTGTATGCACATGGAAATTTCTTCACCGCCATCTGTATGAACATGGATATATCTACACAGCCATCTGGATGAACATGGAAATATCTACACCGCTATCTGTATGAACATGGAAATATCTACACCGCTATCTGTATGAACATGGAAATACCTTCACCGCCATCTGTATGAACATGGATATGTCTACACAGCCATCTGGATGAACATGGAAATATCTACACCGCGATCTGTATGAACATGGAAATATCTACACCGCTATCTGTGTAAACATGCATACGTTTCACCGCTATCTGTATAAACATGGAAATATCAACACCGCTGTCTGTATGAACATGGAAATATCTACACCGCTATCTGTTTGAACATGGAAATATCTAAACCGCTATCTGCATGAAAATAGTAATGTCTACACAGCTATCTGCATATACATGGAAATATCTACAAACCTATCTCTTTACACATGGAAATAACTACACCGCTATCTCTATAAAGATGGAAATATCTACACCGCCATCTGAATGAACATGGAAATATCTGCACTGCCATCTGTGTGAACATATAAATATCTACACCGCCATCTGTATTAAGATGGAGATATCTTCACTGCTCTCTGTATAAACTTGGAAATATCTACACCGCTATCTCTATAAACCTGGAAATATCTACACCGCTATCTGTATAAACATGGAAATATCTACACCGCTACCTGTATAAACATGGAAATATCAGCACCGCTATCTGTATGAACATGGAAATATCTACACCGCTATCTCTATGAACATGGAAATATCTACACCGCTATCTGCATGAACACGGAAATAGCTTCACCGCTATCTGTACGAACATGGAAATATCTACACCTCTATCTGTATGAACATGGAAATATCTACACCGCTATCTGTATGAACATGGATATGTCTACACAGCCATCTGGATGAACATGGAAATATCTGCACCGACATCTGAATGAACATATAAATATCTACACCGCCATCTGTATTAAGATGGAGATATCTACACCGCTATCAGTATAAACATGGAAATATCCACACCGCTATCTGTATAAACATGGAAATATCTACACTGCTACCTGTATAAACATGGAAATATCTACACCTCTACCTGTACAAACATGGAAATATCAGCACCGCTATCTGTATGAAAATGGAAATATCAGCCCCTCTATCTGTATGAACATGGAAATATCTACACCGCTATCTCTATGAACATGGAAATATCTACACCGCCCTCTGTATGAACATGGATATATCTACACAGCAATCTGGATGAACATTGAAATATCTACACCGCTATCTGTATGAACATGGAAATATCTACACCGCTATCTGTATGAACATGGATATATCTACACAGACCTCTGGATGAACTTGGAAATATCCACATCGCTATCTGTGTAAACATGCATACATCTTCAACGCGATCTGTATAAACATGGAAATATCTACACCGCTATCTGTATGAACATGGAAATATCTACACCGCTATCTGTTTGAATATGGAAATATATACACCGCTATCTGCATGAAAATGGAAATATCTACACAGCTATCTGCATATACATGGAAATATCTACACAGCTATCTCCTTACTCATGGAAATAACTACACCGCTAACTGTATGAACATGGAAATATCTACACCGCCATCTGTATGAACATGGAAATATCTGCACCGCCATCGGTATGAACATGTAAATATCTACACCGCCATCTGTATTAAGATGGAGATATCTACACCGCTATCTGAAAAAACATGGAAATATCTACACCACTATCTTTATAAACATGGAAATATCTACACCGCTATCTCTATAAACATGGAAATATCTACACCGCTACCTGTATAAACTTGGAAATATCAGCACCGCTATCTGTATGAACATGGAAATATCTACACCGCTATCTGTATGAACATGGAAATATCTACACCGCTATCTGTATGAACATGGAAATATCTACAAAGCTATCTGAATGAACATGGAAATTTCTACACCGCTATCTGTTTGAACATGTAAATATCTACACCGCTATCTGCATGAAAATGGAAATATCTAAAAAGCTATCTGCATATACATGGAAATATCTACACAGCCATCTCTTTACACATGGAAATAACTACACCGCTATATCTATAAACATGGAAATATCTACACTGCCATCTGTATGAACATGGAAATATCCGCAACGCCATCTGTATGAACATATAAATATCTACACCGCCATCTGTATTAAGATGGAGATATCTACACTGCTATCTGTATAAACATGGAAATATCTACACCGCTGCCTGTATAAACATGGAAATATCAGCACCGCTATCTGTATGAACATGGAAATATCTACACCGCTACCTGTATGAACATGGAAATATCTACACCGCTATCTGTATGGACATGGAAATATCTACACCGCTATCTGTATGAACATGGATATATCTACACAGCCATCTGGATGAACATGGAAATATCTACACCGCTATCTGTATGAACATGGAAATATCTACACAGCTATCTGTATGAACATGGACATATCTACACAGCCAACTGGATGAACATGGAAATATCTACACCGCTATCTGTGTAAACATGCATACATCTTCACCGCAGTCTGTATAAACATGGAAATATCTACACCGCTACCTGTATAAACATGGAAATATCAGCACCGCTCTCTGTATGAACATGGAAATATCTACACCGCTATCTGTATGAACATGGAAATATCTACAAAGCTATCTGAATGAACATGGAAATACCTACACCGCTATCTGTTTGAACATGTAAATATCTACACCGCTAACTGCATGAAAATGGAAATATCTACAAAGCTATCTGCATATACATGGAAATATATACACAGCTATCTCTTTACACATGGAAATAACTACACCGCTATATCTATAAACATGGAAATATCTACACCACCATCTGTATGAACATGGAAATATCTGCACCGCCATCTGTATGAACATATAAATATCTACACCGCCATCTGTATTAAGAAGGAGATATCTACACCGCTATCTGTATAAACATGGAAATATCTACACCGTTGCCTGTATAAACATGGAAATATCAGCACGGCTATCTGTATGAACATGGAAATATCTACACCGCTACCTGTATGAACATGGAAATATCTACACCGCTATCTGTATGAACATGGAATTATCTTCACCGCCATCTGTATGAACATGGATATAACTACACAGCCATCTGGATGAACATGGAAATATCTACACCACTATCTGTATGAACATGGAAATATCTTCACCGCCATCTGTATGAACATGTATATGTCTACACAGCCATCTGGATGAACATGGAAATATCTACACCGCTATCTGAATGAACATGGAACTATCTACACCGCTATCTGAGTAAACATGCATACATCTTCACCACTATCTGTATAAACATGGAAATATCTACACTGCTATCTGTATGAACATGGAAATATCTACACCGCTCTCTCTATGAACATGGAAATATCTACATCGATATCTGTTTGAACATGGAAATATCTAAAACGCTATCTGCATGAAAATGGAAATACCTACACAGCTATCTGCATATACATGGAAATATCTACACAGCTATCTCTTTACACACGGAAATAACTACACCGCTATCTGTATGAACATGGAAATATCTTCACCGCCATCTGTATGAACATGGATATATCAACACAGCCATCTGGATGAACATGGAATTATCTACACCGCTATCTGTATAAACATGCATACATCTTCACCGCTATCTGTATAAAGATGGAAATATCTACACTGCTATCTGCATGAACATGGAAATATCTACACCGCTATCTGAACATGGAAATATCTACACCGCTATCTGCAAGAAAATGGAAATACCTACACAGCGATCTGCATATACATGGAAATATCTACAAAGCTATCTCTTTACACATGGAAATAACTACAGCGCTATCTCTATATACATGCAAATATCTACACTGCCATCTGTATGAACATGGAAATATCTGCACCGACATCTGTATGAAGATATAAATATCTACACCCCAATCTATATTAAGATGGAGATATCTACACCGCTATATGTATAAACATGGAAATATCTACACCGCTATCTGTATAAATATGGAAATATCTACACCGCTATCTGTATAAACATGGAAATATCTACACCGCTACCTGTATAAACATGGAAATATCAGCACCGCTATCTGTATGAACACGGAAATATCTGCACCGCTATCTCTATGAACATGGAAATATCTACACCGCTATCTGTATGAACATGGAAATAGCTACACCGCTATCTGTATGAACATGGAAATATCTACACCACTACCTGTATGAACATGGAAATAACTACTCCGCTATCTGTATGAACATGGTTATATCTACACAGCCATCTGGATGAACATGGAAATATCTACACCGCTATCTGTATGAACATGGAAATATCTACACCGCTATCTGTGTAAATATGCATACATCTTCACCGCAATCTGTATAAACATGGAAATATCTTCACCGCTATCTGAATGAACATCGAAATGTCTACACCGCTATCTGTTTGAACATGGAAATATCTACACCGCTATCTGCATGAAAATGGAAATATCTACAGAGCTATCTGCATATACATGGAAATATCTACACAGCTATCTCTTTACACATGGAAATAACTACACCGCTAAGTGTATGAACATGGAAATATCTACACCGCCATCTGTATGAACATGGAAATATCTGCACCGCCATCTGTATGAACATCTAAATATCTACACGGCCATCTCTATTAAGATGGAGATATCTACACCGCTATCAGTATAAACATGGAAATATCTACACCGCTATCTGTATGAACATGGAAATAACTACACCGCTATCTGTATAAACATGGAAATATCTACACCGCTACCTATATAAACATGGAAATATCAGCACCGCTATCTGTATGAACATGGAAATATCAGCCCCTCTATCTGTATGAACATGGAAATACCTACACCGCTATCTGTATGAACATGGAAATATCTACACAGCCCTATGGATGAACATGGAAATCTCCACAACGCTATCTGTTGAAATATTCATACATCTTCACCGCTGTCTGTATAAACTTGGAAATATCTACACCGCTATCTGTATGAACATGGAAATATATACACCGCTATCTGTTTGAAGATGGAAATATATACACCACTATCTGCATGAAAATGGAAATATCTACAAAGCTATCTGAATGAACATGGAAATTTCTACACCGCTATCTGAACATGTAAATATCTACAGCGCTATCTGCATGAAAATTGAAATATCTACAAAGCTATCTGCATATACATGGAAATATCTACACAGCCATCTCTTTACACATGGAAATAACTACACCGCCATATCTATAAACATGGAAATATCTACACTGCCATCTGTATGAACATGGAAATATCCGCAACGCCATCTGTATGAACATATAAATATCTACACCGCCATCTGTATTAAGATGGAGATATCTACACCGCTATCTGTATAAACTTGGAAATATCTACACCGCTGCCTGTATAAACATGGAAATATCAGCACCGCTATCTGTATGAACATGGAAATATCTACACCGCTACCTGTATGAACATGGAAATATCTACACCGCTATCTGTATGAACATGGAAATATCTACACCGCTATCTGTAGGAACATGGAAATATCTACACCGCTATCTGTATGAACATGGAAATATCTACACCGCTATCTGTTTGAACATGGAAATATCTAAACCGCTATCTGCATGAAAATGGAAATATCTACACAGCTATATGCATATACATGTAAATATCTACACAGCTATCTCTTTGCACATGGAAATAACTACACCGCTATCTGTATGAACATGGAAATATCTACACCGCCATCTGTATGAACATGGAAATATCTGCACGGCCATCTGTATGAACATATAAATACCTACACTGCCATCTGTATTAAGATGGAGATATCTACACCGCTATCTGTATAAACATGGAAATATCTACACCGCTATCTGTATAAACATGGAAATATCTACACCGCTACCTGTATAAACATGGAAATATCAGCACCGCTTTCTGTATGAACATGGAAATATCAGCCCCTCTATCTGTATGAACATGGAAATATCTACACCACTATCTGTATGAACATGGAAATATCTACACCGCTATCTGTATGAACATGGAAATATCCACACCGCTATCTGTATAGACATGGAAATACCTACACCGCTAACTGTATAAACATGAAAATATCTACACCGCTATCTGTGTAAACATGGAAATATCTACACTGCTATCTGTGTAAACATGGAAATATCTACACTGCTATCTGTACAAACATGGAAATATCTACACAGCCATCTGTAGGAATATGTAAATATCTACACCGTTATCTGTATACACATGGAATTATCTACACCGCTATCTGTATGAACATGGAAATGTCTACACCTCTATCTGTGTAAACATGGAAATATCTACACCGCTATCTGTGTAAACATGGAGATATCTACACCGCTATCTCTATAAGCATGGAAATATCCACACAGCCATCTATATAAACATGGAAATATCTACACTACGCTCTGTATAAACCTGGAAATATCTACACTGATATCTCTATAAACATGGAAATAACTAAATCGCTATCTCTATAAACATGGAAATATCTACACCGCTATCTGTGTAAACATGGAAATATCTACACCGCTGTCTGTGTAAACATGGAAATACCTACACCGCTATATCTATAAACATGGAAATATCTACACCGCCATCTGTATGGGTATGGAAATATCTATACCGCCATCTGTATAAACATGGAAATATCTACACCGTTATGTGTATAAAGATGGAAATATCTACACTGCTATCTGTAAAAACATGGAAATATCTACACCGCCATCTGTATGAACATGGAAATGTCTAAACCGCCAACTCTATAAACATGGAAATATCTACAGCGCTATGTGTTGGAACATAGAAATATCTACACCGCTATCTGCATAAAAGTGGAAATATCTTCACCGCTATCTGCATAAACTTGGAAATATCTACACCACAATCTTGTAAACATGGAAATATCTAAAAAACAACTGTGGGAACATGGAAATATCTACACCGCTATCTCTATAAACATGGAAATATCTACACTGCTATCTGTATAAACTTGGAAATATCTACACAGCCATCTGTAGGAACATGTAAATATCTACACAGTTATCTGTATACACTTGGAAATATCTACACCGCTGTCCGTATAAACATGGAAATATCTACACCGCTATCTGTGTAAACTTGGAAATATCTACACCGCTATCTGTGTAAACATGGAAATATCTACACCGCTATCTCTAAAAACATGGAAAGATCTACACCATTATGTGTATAAAGACGGAAATATCTACACCACTCTCTGTATAAACATGGAAATATCTACACCGCCATCTGTATGAACGTGGAAATGTCTAAACCGCCATCTCTATAAACATGTAAATATCTACACCGTCCTCTGTAGGAACATGGAAATATCTACAACGCTATCTGTTTAAACATTGAAATGTCTACACCGCTATGTGCCTAAAAGTGGAAATATCTACACCGCTATCTGCATAAACTTGGAAATACCTACACCGCTATCTGTGTAAAAATGGAAATATCTAAACCACCAACTGTAGGAACATGGAAATATCTACACCACTGTCTCCACAAACATTGACATATCTACACCTCTATCTGTATAAACATGCAAATATCTACACAGCCATCTGTAGGAACATGTAAATATCTACACCACTATCTCTATAAACATGGAAATACCTACACTGCTATCTGTATAAACATGGAAATATCTACACCGCTATCTGTGTAAACATGGAAAGATCTACACCGCTATCTCTGAAAACATGGAAAGATCTACACCATTATGTGTATAAAGACGGAAATATCTACACCGCTATCTGTATAAACATGGAAATATCTACGCAGCCATCTGTAGGAACATGTAAATATCTACACAGTTATCTGTATACACATGGAAATATCTACACCGCTATCTGTATAAACATGGAAATATCTACACCGCTATCTGTGTAAACATGGAAATATCTACACCGCTATCTGTGTAAACATGGAAATATCTACACCGCCATCTCTTAAAACTTGGAAATATCTTCACCGTTATGTGTATAAACATGGAAATATCTTCACCGTCATCTGTATGAACATGGAAATATCTACACTGCCATCGATATAAACATGGAAATATCTACACCGCCATCTGTTTGAACATGAAAATATCTACACCGCCAACTCTATAAACATTGAAATATCTACACCGCTATCTGTGTAAACATGGAAATATCTACACCGCTATCTGTGTAAACATGGAAATATCTACACCGCTATCTGTGTAAACATGGAAGTATCTACATCGCTATCTCTATAAACATGGAAATATCTTCACCGCCCTCGGCATGAACATGGAAATATCTACATCACCATCTGTATAAACATGGAAATATCTACACTGCTGTCCCTATAAACATGGAAATATCAACAACGCTATCTGTATAAACATGGAAATATCTACACCGCTATCTGTATAAACATGGAAATATCTACACCGCTATCTCTATAAACATGGAAATATCTACACCGCTTTCTGTATAAACATGGAAATATCTACACCGCTATCTGTGTAAACATGGAAATATCTACAGCACTATCTGTGTAAACATGGAAATATCTACACCGCTATCTGTACAAACATGGAAATATCTACACAGCCATCTGTAGGAATATGTAAATATCTACACCGTTATCTCTATACACATGGAATTATCTACACAGCTATCTGTATTAACATGGAAATATCTACACCGCTATATGTGCACACATTGAAATATCTACACCGCTATCTGTGTAAACATGGAGATATCAACACCGCTATCTCTATAAACATGGAAATATCCTCACAGCCATCCACATAAACATGAAAATATCTACACTACGCTCTGTATAAACCTGGAAATATCTACACTGATATCTCTATAAACATGGAAACATCTACACCGCTATCTCTATAAACATGGAAATATCTACACCGCTATCTGTGTAAACATGGAAATATCTACACCGCTTTCTGTGTAAACATGGAAATACCTACACCGCTATATCTATAAACATGGAAATATCTACACCGCCATCTGTATGGGTATGGAAATATCTACACCGCCATCTGCATAAACATGGAAATATCTACACCGTTATCTGTGTACACATGGAATTATCTACACTGCTATCTGTTTAAACTTGGAAATATCTACAATGCTATCAGCGTAAACATGGAAAAATCTACACCGCTATCCCTATATACATGCAAATATCTACACGGCTATCTGTGTAAACATGGCAATATCTACACCGATATCTCTGTAAACATGGAAATATCTACACCGCTATCTCTGTAAACATGGAAATATCTACAGAGTCATCTGTATATACATGGAAATATCTACACCGCTATCTGTGTAAACATGGAAATATCTACACCGCTATCTCTAAAAACATGGAAAGATCTACACCATTATGTGTATAAAGACGGAAATATCTACACCGCTATCTGTATAAACATGGAAATATCTACACCGCCATCTATATGAACGTGGAAATGTCTAAACCGCCATCTCTATAAACATGTAAATATCTACACCGCCCTCTGTAAGGAACATGGAAATATCTACAACGCTATCTGTTTAAACATTGAAATATCTACACGGCTATATGCCTAAAAGTGGAAATATCTAGAACGCTATCTGCACAAACTTGGAAATACCTACACCGCTATCTGTGTACACATGGAAATATCTACACCACCAACTGTAGGAACATGAAAATATCTACACCGCTATCTGTATGAACATGGAAATATCTTCACCGCCATCTGTATTAACATGGAAATATCTACACCGCTATCTGTACGAACATGGAAATATCTACACCGCTATCTGTATGAACATGGAAATAGCTACACCGCTATCTGTATGAACATGGAAATATCTACACCGCTATCTGTATGAACATGGAAATATCTACACCGCTATCTGTATGAACATGGATATATCTACACAGTCATCTGGATGAACATGGAAATATCTACACCACTATCTGTATGAACATGGAAATATCTACACCGCTATCTGTGTAAACATGCATACATCTTCACCGCTATCTGTATAATCATGGAAATATCTACACTGCTATCTGTATGAACGTGGAAATATCTACACCGCTATCTGTTTGAACATGGAAATATCTAAACCGCTATCTGCATGAAAATGGAAATATCTACACAGCTATCTGCATATACATGTAAATATCTACACAGCTATCTCTTTGCACATGGAAATAACTACACCGCTATCTGTATGAACATGGAAATACCTACACCGCCATCTGTATGAACATGGAAATATCTGCACGGCCATCTGTATGAACATATAAATATCTACACTGAAATCTGTATTAAGATGGAGATATCTACACCGCTATCTGTATAAACATGGAAATATCTACACCGCTATCTGTATAAACATGGAAATATCTACACCGCTACCTGTATAAACATGGAAATATCAGCACCGCTTTCTGTATAAACATGGAAATATCAGCCCCTCTATCTGTATGAACATGGAAATATCTACACCACTATCTGTATGAACATGGAAATATCTACACCGCTATCTGTATGAACATGGAAATATCCACACTGCTATCTGTATAGACATGGAAATATCTACACCGCTATCTGTATAAACATGGAAATATCTACACCGCTATCTGTGTAAACATGGAAATATCTACACCGCTATCTGTATGAACATGGAAATATCTACACCACTACCTGTATGAACATGGAAATATCTACACCGCTATCTGTATGAACATGGATATATCTACACAGCCATCTGGATGAACATGGAAATATCTACACCGCTATCTGTATGAGCTTGGAAATATCTACACCGCTATCTGTGTAAATATGCATACATCTTCACCGCTATCTGTATAAACATGGAAATATCTTCACCGCTATCTGAATGAACATGGAAATGTCTACAGCGCTATCTGTTTGAACATGGAAATATCTACACCGCTATCTGCATGAAAATGGAAATATCTACAGAGCTATCTGCATATACATGGAAATATCTACACAGCTATCTCCTTACACATGGAAATAACTACACCGCTATCTGTATGAACATGGAAATATCTACACCGCCATCTGTATGAACATGGAAATATCTGCACCGCCATCTGTATGAACATATAAATATCTACACGGCCATCTGTATTAACATGGAGATATCTACACCGCTATCAGTATAAACATGGAAATATCTACACCGCTATCTGTATAAACATGGAAATATCAGCACCGCTATCTGTATGAACATGGAAATATCAGCCCCTCTATCTGTATGAACATGGAAATACCTACACCGCTATCTGTATGAACATGGAAATATCTACACCGCTAGATGTATAAACATGGAATTATCTTCACTGCCATCTGTATGAACATGGATATGTCTACACAGCCATCTGGATGAACATGGAAATATCTACACCGCTGTCTGTATGAACATGGAAATAGCTACACCGCTATCTGTATGAATATGGAAATATCTGCACCGCCATCTGTATGAACATATAAATATCTACACCGCCATCTGTATTAACATGGAGATATGTACACCGCTATCTGTATAAACATGGAAATATCTACACCGCTATTTGTATAAACATGGAAATATCTACACCGCTATCTGTATAAACATGGAAATATCTACACCGCTACCTGTATAAAGATGGAAATAACAGCACCGCTATCTGTATGAACATGGAAATACCTACACCGCTTTCTGTATGAACATGGAAATATCTACACCGCTATCTGTATGAACATGGAAATATCTACACCACTATATGTATGAACATGGAAAAATCTACACTGCTATCTGTTTGAACATGGAAATATCTACACCGCTGTCTGCATGAAAATGGAAATATCTACACAGCTATCTGCATATACATGGAAATATCTACACAGCTATCTCTTTACACATGGATATAACTACACCGCTATCTCTATAAACATGGAAATATCTACACCGCTATCTGTATGAACATGGAAATATCTGCAACGCCATCTGTATGAACATATAAATATCTACAACGACATCTGTATAAAGAAGCAGATATCTACACCTCTATCTGTATTAACCTGGAAATATCTACACCGCTATCTGTATAAACATGGAAATATCTACAACGCTATCTGTATAAACATGGAAATATCTACACCGCTACCTGTATAAACATGGAAATATCAGCACCACTACCTGTATAAACATGGAAATATCAGCGCCGCTATCTGTATGAACATGGAAATATCAGCCCCTCTATCTGTATGAACATGGAAATATCTACACCGCTACCTGTATAAACATGGAAATATCAGCACCGCTATCTGTATGAACATGGAAATATCTACACCGCTATCTGTATGAACATGGAAATATCTACACCGCTATCTGTATGAACATGGAAATATCTACAAAGCTATCTGAATGAACATGGAAATACCTACACCGCTATCTGTTTGAACATGTAAATATCTACACCTCTAACTGCATGAAAATGGAAATATCTACAAAGCTATCTGCATATACATGGAAATATATACACAGCTATCTCTTTACACATGGAAATAACTACACCGCTATATCTATAAACATGGAAATATTTACACCACCATCTGTATGAACATATAAATATCTATATCGCCATCTGTATTAAGAAGGAGATATCTACACCGCTATCTGTATAAACATGCAAATATCTACACCACTGCCTGTATAAACATGGAAATATCAGCACCGCTATCTGTATGAACATGGAAATATCTACACCGCTACCTGTATGAACATGGAAATATCTACACCGCTATCTGTATGAACATGGAAATATCTACACCGCTATCTGTATGAACATGGAAATATCTACACCGCTATCTGTATGAACATGGAAATATCTACACCGCTATCTGTATGAACATGGATATAACTACACAGCCATCTGGATGAACATGGAAATATCTACACCGCTATCTGTATGAACATGGAAATATCTTCACCGCCATCTGTATGAACATGGATATGTTTACACAGCCATCTGTATGAACATGGAAATATCTACACCGATATCTGTGTAAACATGCATACATCTTCACCACTATCTATATAAACATGGAAATATCTACACCGCTATCTGTATGAACATGGAAATATCTACACCGCTCTCTCTATGAACATGGAAATATCTACACAGCTATCTGTTTGAACATGGAAATATCTAAAACGCTATCTGCATGAAAATGGAAATATCTACACAGCTATCTGCATATACATGGAAATATCTACACAGCTATCTCTTTACACACGGAAATAACTACACCGCTATCTGTATGAACATGGAAATATCTTCACCGCCATCTGTATGAACATGGATATATCAACACAGCCATCTGGATGAACATGGAAATATCTACACCGCTATCTGTATAAACATGCATACATCTTCACCGCTATCTGTATAAACATGGAAATATCTACACTGCTATCTGCATGAACATGGAAATATCTACACCGCTATCTGAACATGGAAATATCTACACCGCTATCTGCATGAAAATGGAAATATCTACACAGCGATCTGCATATACATGGAAATATCTACAAAGCTATCGCTTTACATATGGAAATAACTACAGCGCTATCTCTATATACATGCAAATATCTACACTGCCATCTGTATGAACATGGAAATATCTGCACCGACATCTGTATGAAGATATAAATATCTACACCCCAATCTATATTAAGATGGGGATATCTACACCGCTATATGTATAAACATGGAAATATCTACACGGCTATCTGTATAAACATGGAAATATCTACACCACTCTCTGTATAAACATGGAAATATCTACACCGCTAACTGTATAAACCTGGAAATATCAGCACCGCGATCTGTATGAACACGGAAATATCTGCACCGCTATCTCTATGAACATGGAAATATCTACACCGCTATCTGTATGAACATGGAAATAGCTACACCGCTATCTGTATGAACATGGAAATATCTACACCACTACCTGTATGAACATGGAAATATCTACACCGCTATCTGTATGAACATGGATATACCTACACAGCCATCTGGATGAACATGGAAATATCTACACCGCTATCTGTATGAACATGGAAATATCTACTCCGCTATCTGTGTAAATATGCATACATCTTCACCGCAATCTGTATAAACATGGAAATATTTTCACCGCTATCTGAATGAACATGGAAATGTCTACACCGCTATCTGCATGAAAATGGAAATATCTACAGAGCTATCTGCATATACATGGAAATATCTACACAGCTATCTCCTTACACATGGAAATAACTACACCGCTATATGTATGAACATGGAAATATCTACACCGCCATCTGGATGAACATGGAAATATCTGCACCGCCATCTGTATGAACATATAAATATCTACACGGCCATCTGTATTAAGATGGAGATATCTACACCGCTATCAGTATAAACATGGAAATATCTACACCACTATCTGTATAAACATGGAAATATCAGCACCGCTATCTGTATGAACATGGAAATATCAGCCCCTCTATCTGTATGAACATGGAAATACCTACACCGCTATCAGTATGAACATGGAAATATCTACACCGCTAGATGTATAAACATGGAATTATCTTCGCTGCCATCTGTATGAACATGGATATGTCTACACAGCCATCTGGATGAACATGGAAATATCTACACCGCTATCTGTATGAACATGGAAATAGCTACACCGCTATCTGTATGAATATGGAAATATCTGCACCGCCATCTGTATGAACATATAAATATCTACACCGCCATCTGTATTAACATGGAGATAAGTACACCGCTATCTGTATAAACATGGAAATATCTACACCGCTATCTGTATAAACATGGAAATATCTACACCGCTATCTGTAAAAACATGGAAATATCTACACCACTACCTGTATAAACATGGAAATAACAGCACCGCTATCTGTATGAACATGGAAATATCTACACCGCTACCTGTATGAACATGGAAATCTCTACACCGCTATCTGTATGAACATGGAAATATCTACACCGCTATATGTATGAACATGGAAATATCTACACCGCTATCTGTTTGAACATGGAAATATCTACACCACTGTCTGCATAAAAATGGAAATATCTACACAGCTATCTGCATATACATGGAAATATCTACACAGCTATCTCTTTACACATGGATATAACTACACCGCTATCTCTATAAACATGGAATTATCTACACCGCTATCTGTATGAAAATGGAAATATCTGCACCGCCATCTGTATGAACATATAAATATCTACACCGCCATCTGTATTAAGAAGCAGATATCTACACCTCTATCTGTATAAACCTGGAAATATCTACACCGCTATCTGTATAAACATGGAAATATCGACACCGCTATCTGTATAAACATGGAAATATCTACACCACTACCTGTATAAACATGGAAATATCAGCACCGATATCTGTATGAACATGGAAATATCTACACCGCTATCTGTACAAACATGGAAATATCTACACCGCTATCTGTATGAACATGGAAATAGCTACACCGCTATCTGTATGAACATGGAAATATCTACACCACTATCTGTATGAATATGGAAATAACTACACCGCTATCTGTATGAACATGGATATATCTACACAGCCAACTGGATGAACATGGAAATACCTACACCGCTATCTGTATGAACATGGATATATCTACACCGCTATCTGTGTTAACATGCATACATCTTCAGCGCTACCTGTATAAACATGGAAATATCTACACCGCTATCTGTATGAACATGGAAATATCTACACCGATACCTGTTTGAACATGGAAATATGTAAACCGCTATCTGCATGAAAATGGAAATATCTACACAGCTATCTGCATATACATGGAAATATCTACACAGCTATCTCTTTACACATGGAAATAACTACACCGCTATCTGTATGAACATGGAAATATCTGCACCGCCATCTGCATGTACATAGAAATATCTACTCCGCCATCTGTATTAAGATGGAGATATCTACACCGCTATCTGTATAACATGGAAATACCTACACCGCTATTTGTATAAACATGGAAATATCTACACCGCTACCTGTATAAACTTGGAAATATCAGCACCGCTATCTGTATGATCATGGAAATATCTACACCGCAATCTGTATTAACATGGAAATATCTACACCGCTATCTGTATGAACATGGATATATATACACTTCTGTCTGCATGAAAATGGAAATACATACACAGCTATCTGCATATACATGGGAATATCTACAAAGCTATCTCTTTACACATGGAAATAACTACACCGCTATCTCTATAAACATGGAAATATCTACACCGCCATCTGTATGAACATGGAAATATCTTCACAGCCATCTGTATGAACATATAAATATGTACACCGCCATCTGTGTTAAGAAAGAGATATCTACACCGCTATCTGTATGAACATGGAAATATCTACACCGCTATCTGTATGAACATGGAAATATATTCACCGCCATCTGTATGAACATGGATATATCTACACAGCCAACTGTATGAACATGGAAATCTCTACACCGCTATCTGTATGAACATGGAAATATCTACACCGCTATCTGTATGAATATGGAAATATCTTCACCGCCATCTGTATGAACATGGATATGTCTACACAGCCATCTGGATGAACATGGAAATATCTACACCGCGATCTGTATGAACATGGAAATATCTACACCGCTATCTGTGTAAACTTGCATACGTTTCACCGCTATCTGTATAAACATGGAAATATCTACACCGCTATCTGTATGAACATGGAAATATCTTCACCGCTATCTGTTTGAACATGGAAATATCTAAACCGCTATCTGCATGAAAATAGAAATATCTACACAGCTATCTGCATATACATGGAAATATCTAAAAACCTATCTCTTTACACATGGAAATAACTAAACCGCTATCTCTATAAACATGGAAATATCTACACCGCCATCTGTATGAACATGGAAATATCTGCACTGCCATCTGTATGAACATATAAATATGTACACCGCCATCTGTATTAAGATGGAGATATCTTCACCGTTATCTGTATAAACTTGGAAATATCTACACCGCTATCTTTATAAACCTGGATATATCTACACCGCTATCTGTATAAACATGGAAATATCTACACCGCTACCTGTATAAACATGGAAATATCAGCACCGCTATCTGTATGAACATGGAAATATCTACACCGCTATCTCTATGAACATGGAAGTATCTACACCGCTATCTGCATGAACAAGGAAATAGCTACACCGCTATCTGTACGAACATGGAAATATCTACACTTCTATCTGTATGAACATGGAAATATCTACACCACTATCTGTATGAACATGGATATATCTACACAGCCATCTGGATGAACATGGAAATATCTACACCGCTATCTGCATGAACATGGAAATATCTACACCGCTATCTGTGTAAACATGCATACATCTTCACTGCAATCTGTATAAGCATGGAAATATCTACAACGCTATCTGTATGAACAAGGAAATATCTACACCGCTATCTGTTTGAACATGGAAATATCTAAACCGCTATCAGCATGAAAATAGAAATATCTACACAGCTATCTGCATATACATGGAAATATCTACACAACTATCTCTTTACACATGGAAATAACTACACCGCTATCTGTATGAACATGGAAATATCTACACCGCCATCTGTATGAACATGGAAATATCTGCACCGCCATCTGAATAAACATATAAATATCTACCCCGCCATCTGTATTAAGATGGAGATATCTACACCGCTATCTGTATAAACATGGAAATATCCACACCGCTATCTGTATAAACATGGAAATATCTACACTGCTACCTGTATAAACATGGAAATATCTACACCACTATCTGTATAAACATGGAAATATCAGCGCCGCTATCTGTATTAACATGGAAATATCAGCCCCTCTATCTGTATGAACATGGAAATATCTACACCGCTATCTCTATGAACATGGAAATATCTACACCGCCATCTGTATGAACATGGATATATCTACACAGCCATCTGGATGAACATGGAAATATTTACACCGCTATCTGTATGAACATGGAAATATCTACACCGCTATCTGTATGAACATGGAAATGCATACACCGCTATCTGTATGAACATGGAAATAGCTACACCGCTATCTGTATGCACATGGAAATTTCTTCACCACCATCTGTATGAACATGGATATATCTACACAGCCATCTGGATGAACATGGAAATATCTACACCGCTATCTGTATGAACATGGAAATATCTACACCGCTATCTGTATGAACATGGAAATACCTTCACCGCCATCTGTATGAACATGGATATGTCTACACAGCCATCTGGATGAACATGGAAATATCTACACCGCGATCTGTATGAACATGGAAATATCTACACCGCTATCTGTGTAAACATGCATACGTTTCACCGCTATCTGTATAAACATGGAAATATCTACACCGCTATCTGTATGAACATGGAAATATCTACACCGCTATCTGTTTGAACATGGAAATATCTAAACCGCTATCTGCATGAAAATAGAAATATCTACACAGCTATCTGCATATACATGGAAATATCTACAAACCTATCTCTTTACACATGGAAATAACTACACCGCTATCTCTATAAACATGGAAATATCTACACCGCCATCTGAATGAAAATGGAAATATCTGCACTGCCATCTGTGTGAACATATAAATATCTACACCGCCATCTGTATTAAGATGGAGATATCTTCACCGCTATCTGTATAAACTTGGAAATATCTACACCGCTATCTCTATAAACCTGGAAATATCTACACCGCTATCTGTATAAACATGGAAATATCTACACTGCTACCTGTATAAACATGGAAATATCAGCACCGCTATCTGTATGAACATGGAAATATCTACACCGCTATCTCTATGAACATGGAAATATCTACACCGCTATCTGCATGAACATGGAAATAGCTACACCGCTATCTGTACGAACATGGAAATATCTACACCTCTATCTGTATGAACATGGAAATATCTACACCGCTATCTGTATGAACATGGATATGTCTACACAGCCATCTGGATGAACATGGAAATATCTACACCGCTATCTGCATGAACATGGAAATATCTACACCGCTATCTGTGTAAACATGCATACATCTTCACTGCAATCTGTATAAGCATGGAAATATCTACAACGCTGTCTGTATGAACATGGAAATATCAGCCCCTCTATCTGTATGAACATGGAAATATCTACACCGCTATCTCTATAAACATGGAAATATCTACACCGCTATCTGTTTGAACATGGAAATATATAAACCGCTATCTGCATGAAAATGGAAATATCCACACAGCTATCTGCATATACATGGAAATATCTACACAGCTATCTCTTTACACATGGAAATAACTACACCGCTATCTGTATGAACATGGAAATATCTACACCGCTATCTCTATGAACATGGAAATTTCTTCACCGCCATCTGTATGAACATGGATATATCTACAAAGCCATCTGGATGAACATGGAAATATCTACACCGCTATCTGTATGAACATGGAAATATCTACACCGCTATCTGTATGAACATGGATATATCTACACAGCCCTCTGGATGAACTTGGAAATATCCACACCGCTATCTGTGTAAACATGCATACATCTTCACCGCGATCTGTATAAACATGGAAATATCTACACCGCTATCTGTATGAACATGGAAATATCTACACCTCTATCTGTTTGAATATGGAAATATATACACCGCTATCTGCATGAAAATGGAAATATCTACACAGCTATCTGCATATACATGGAAATGTCTACACAGCTATCTCTTTACTCATGGAAATAACTACACCGCTAACTGTATGAACATGGAAATATCTACACCGCCATCTGTATGAACATGGAAATATCTGCACCGCCATCGGTATGAACATGTAAATATCTACACCGCCATCTGTATTAAGATGGAGATATCTACACCGCTATCTGAAAAAACATGGAAATATCTACACCACTATCTGTATAAACATGGAAATATCTACACCGCTATCTGTATAAACATGGAAATATCTACACCGCTACCTGTATAAACATGGAAATATCAGCACCGCTATCTGTATGAACATGGAAATATCTACACCGCTATCTGTATGAACATGGAAATATCTACACCGCTATCTGTATGAACATGGAAATATCTACAAAGCTATCTGAATGAACATGGAAATTACTACACCGCTATCTGTTTGAACATGTAAATATCTACACCGCTATCTGCATGAAAATGGAAATATCTAAAAAGCTATCTGCATATACATGGAAATATCTACACAGCCATCTCTTTACACATGGAAATAACTACACCGCTATATCTATAAACATGGAAATATCTACACTGACATCTGTATGAACATGGAAATATCCGCAACGCCATCTGTATGAACATATAAATATCTACACCGCCATCTGTATTAAGATGGAGATATCTACACTGCTATCTGTATAAACATGGAAATATCTACACCGCTGCCTGTATAAACATGGAAATATCAGCACCGCTATCTGTATGAACATGGAAATATCTACACCGGTACCTGTATGAACATGGAAATATCTACACCGCTATCTGTATGAACATGGAAATATCTACACCGCTATCTGTATGAACATGGATATATCTACACAGCCATCTGGATGAACATGGAAATATCTACACCGCTATCTGTATGAACATGGAAATATCTACACAGCTATCTGTATGAACATGGACATATCTACACAGCCAACTGGATGAACATGGAAATATCTACACCGCTATCTGTGTAAACATGCATACATCTTCACCGCAGTCTGTATAAACATGGAAATATCTACACCGCTACCTGTATAAACATGGAAATATCAGCACCGCTATCTGTATGAACATGGAAATATCTACACCGCTATGTGTATGAACATGGAAATATCTACACCGCTATCTGTATGAACATGGAAATATCTACAAAGCTATCTGAATGAACATGGAAATACCTACACCGCTATCTGTTTGAACATGTAAATATCTACACCGCTAACTGCATGAAAATGGAAATATCTACAAAGCTATCTGCATATACATGGAAATATATACACAGCTATCTCTTTACACATGGAAATAACTACACCACTATATCTATAAACATGGAAATATCTACACCACCATCTGTATGAACATGGAAATATCTGCACCGCCATCTGTATGAACATATAAATATCTAAACCGCCATCTGTATTAAGAAGGAGATATCTACACCGCTATCTGTATAAACATGGAAATATCTACACCGCTGCCTGTATAAACATGGAAATATCAGCACCACTATCTGTATGAACATGGAAATATCTACACCGCTACCTGTATGAACATGGAAATATCTACACCGCTATCTGTATGAACATGGAAATATCTACACCGCTATCTGTATGAACATGGAAATATCTACACCGCTATCTGTATGAACATGGAAATATCTACACCGCTATCTGTATGAACATGGATATAACTACACAGCCATCTGGATGAACATGGAAATATCTACACCACTATCTGTATGAACATGGAAATATCTTCACGGCCATCTGTATGAACATGGATATGTCTACACAGCCATCTGGATGAACATGGAAATATCTACACCGCTATCTGAATGATCATGGAAATATCTACACCGCTATCTGTGTAAACATGCATACATCTTCACCACTATCTGTATAAACATGGAAATATCTACACCGCTATCTGTATGAACATGGAAATATCTACACCACTCTCTCTATGAACATGGAAATATCTACACCGCTATCTGTTTGAACATGGAAATATCTAAAACGCTATCTGCATGAAAATGGAAATATGTTCACAGCTATCTGCATATACATGGAAATATCTACACAGCTATCTCTTTACACACGGAAATAACTACACCGCTATCTGTATGAACATGGAAATATCTTCTCCGCCATCTGTATGAACATGGATATATCAACACAGCCATCTGGATGAACATGGAATTATCTACACCGCTATCTGTATAAACATGCCTACATGTTCACCGCTATCTGTATAAACATGGAAATATCTACACTGCTATCTGCATGAACATGGAAATATCTACACCGCTATCTGAACATGGAAATATCTACACCGCTATCTGTATAAACATGGAAATATCTACACCGCTACCTGTATAAACATGGAAATATCAGCACCGCTATCTGTATGAACACGGAAATATCTGCACCGCTATCTCTATGAACATGGAAATATCTACACCGCTATCTGTATGAACATGGAAATAGCTACACCGCTATCTGTATGAACATGGAAATATCTACACCACTACCTGTATGAACATGGAAATAACTACACCGCTATCTGTATGAACATGGATATATCTACCCAGCCATCTGGATGAACATGGAAATATCTACACCGCCATCTGTATGAACATGGAAATATCTACACAGCTATCTGTGTAAATATGCATACATCTTCACCGCAATCTGTATAAACATGGAAATATCTTCACCGCTATCTGAATGAACATGGAAATGTCTACACCGCTATCTGTTTGAACATGGAAATATCTACACCGCTATCTGCATGAAAATGGAAATATCTACAGAGCTATCTGCATATACATAGAAAAATCTACACAGCTATCTCTTTACACATGGAAATAACTACACCGCTATCTGTATGAACATGGAAATATCTACGCCACCATCTGTATGAACATGGAAATATCTGCACCGCCATCTGTATGAACATATAAATAACTACACGGCCATCTGTATTAAGATGGAGACATCTACACCGCTATCAGTATAAACATGGAAATATCTACACCGCTATCTGTATAAACATGGAAATATCTACACCGCTACCTGTATAAACATGGAAATATCAGCAACGCTATCTGTATGAACATGGAAATATCAGCCCCTCTATCTGTATGAACATGGAAATACCTACACCGCTATCTGTATGAACATGGAAATATCTACACCGCTTGATGTATAAACATGGAATTATCTTCACTGCCATCTGTATGAACACGGATATGTCTACACAGCCATCTGGATGAACATGGAAATATCTACACCGCTATCTGTATGAACATGGAAATAGCAACACCGCTATCTGTATGAATATGGAAATATCTGCACAGCCATCTGTATGAACATATAAATATCTACACCGCCATCTGTATTAACATGGAGATATCTACACCGCTATCTGTATAAACATGGAAATATCTACACCGCTATCTGTATAAACATGGAAATATCTACACCGCTATCTGTATAAACATGGAAATATCTACACCGCTACCTGTATAAACATGGAAATAACAGCACCGCTGTCTGTATGAACATGGAAATATCTTCACCGCTATATGTATGAACATGGAAATATCTACACCGCTATCTGTATGAACATGGAAATATCTACACCTCTATCTGTTTGAATATGGAAATAACTACACCGCTATCTGCATGAAAATGGAAATATCTACACAGGTATCTGCATATACATGGAAATGTCTACACAGCTATCTCTTTACTCATGGAAATAAATACACCGCTAACTGTATGAACATGGAAATATCTACACCGCCATCTGTATGAACATGGAAATATCTGCACCGCCATCGGTATGAACATGTAAATATCTACACCGCCATCTGTATTAAGATGGAGATATCTACACCGCTATCTGAAAAAACATGGAAATATCTACACCACTATCTGTTTAAACATGGAAATATCTACTCCGCTATCTGTATAAACATGGAAATATCTACACCGCTACCTGTATAAACTTGGAAATATCAGCACCGCTATCTGTATGAACATGGAAATATCTACACCGCTATCTGTATGAACATGGAAATATCTACACCGCTATCTGTATGAACATGGAAATATCTACAAAGCTATCTGAATGAACATGGAAATTACTACACCGCTATCTGTTTGAACATGTAAATATCTACACCGCTATCTGCATGAATATGGAAATATCTAAAAAGCTATCTGCATATACATGGAAATATCTACACAGCCATCTGTATGAACATGGAAATATCTGCACTGCCGTCTGTATGAACATATAAATATCTACACCGCCATCTGTGTTAAGATGGAGGTATCTTCACCTCTATCTGTATAAACTTGGAAATATCTACACCGCTATCTGTATAAACATGGAAATATCTACACCGCAATCTCAATGAACATGGAAATATCTACACCGCTATCTGTATGAACATGGATATATCTACACAGCCATCTGGATGAACATGGAAATATCTACACCGCTATCTGCATGAACATGGAAATATCTACACCGCTATTTGTGTAAACATGCATACATCTTCACCGCAATCTGCAAAAGCATGGAAATAGCTACACCGCTATCTGAATGAACATGGAAATATCTACACCGCTATCTGTTTGATCATGGAAATATCTAAACCGCTATCAGCATGAAAATGGAAATATCTACACCGCTATCTGCATATACATGGAAATATCTACACAGCTATCTCTTTACACATGGAAATAACTACACCACTATCTGTATGAACATGGAAATATCTACACAGCCATCTGTATGAACATGGAAATATCTGCACCGCCATCTGTTTGAACATATAAATATCTACACCGACATCTGTATTAAGATGGAGATATCTACACCGCTGTCTGTATAAACATGGAAATATCTACACCGCTCTCTGTATAAACATGGAAATATCTACACTGCTACCTGTATAAACATGGAAATATCTAAACCGCTACCTGTATAAACATGGAAATAGCACCGCTATCTGTATGAACATGGAAATATCAGCCCCTCTATCTGTATGAACATGGAAATATCTACACCGCTATCTCTATAAACATGGAAATATCTACACCGCTATCTGTTTGAACATGGAAATATCTAAACCGCTATCTGCATGAAAATGGAAATATCCACACAGCTATCTGCATATACATGGAAATATCTACACAGCTATCTCTTTACACATGGAAATAATTACAACGCTGTCTGTATGAACATGGAAATATCTACACCGCTATCTGTATGAACATAGAAAAATCTACACCGCTACCTGTATGAACATGGAAATATCTACACCGCTATCTGTATGAACATGGAAATATCTACACCGCTATATGTATGAACATGGAAATATCTACACCGCTATCTGAACATGGAAATATCTACACCGCCATCTGTATGAACATGGAAATATCTGCACCGCCATCTGTATGAAATTATAAATATCTACACCAACATCTGTATTAAGATGGAGATATCAATACCGCTATCTGAATAAACATGGAAATATCTACACCGGTATCTGTATTAACATGGAAATATCTACACCGCTATCTGTATAAACATGGAAATATCTACACCGCTACCTGTATAAACATGGAAATATCAGCACCGCTATCTGTATGAACATGGAAATATCTACGCCGCTCTCTGTATGAACATGGAAATATCTACACCGCTATCTGTATGAACATGGAAATATCTACAAAGCTATCTGAATGAACATGGAAATACCTACACCGCTATCTGTTTGAACATGTAAATATCTACACCGCTAACTGCATGAAAATGGAAATATCTACAAAGCTATCTGCATATACATGGAAATATATACACAGCTATCTCTTTACAGATGGAAATAACTACACCGCTATATCTATAAACATGTAAATATTTACACCACCATCTGTATGAACATATAAATATCTACACCGCCATCTGTATTAAGAAGGAGATATCTACACCGCTATCTGTATAAACATGGAAATATCTACACCACTGCCTGTATAAACATGGAAATATCAGCACCGCTATCTGTATGAACATGGAAATATCTACACCGCTACCTGTATGAACATGGAAATATCTACACCGCTATCTGTATGAACATGGAAATATCTACACCGCTATCTGTATGAACATGGAAATATCTACACCGCTATCTGTATGAACATGGAAATATCTACACCGCTATCTGTATGAACATGGATATAACTACACAGCCATCTGAATGAACATGGAAATATCTACACCGCTATCTGTGTAAACATGCATACATCTTCACCGCTATCTGTATAAACATGGAAATATCTACACCGCTATCTGTATGAACATGGAAATATCTACACCACTATCTGTTTGAACATCTAAATATCTAAACCGCTATCTGCATGAAAATAGAAATATCTACACAGCTATCTGCATATACATGGAAATATCCACAAAGCTATCTCTCTACACATGGAAAAAACTACACCGCTATCTCTATAAACATGGAAATATCTACAGTGCCATCTGTATGAACATGGAAATATCTGCACCGCCATCTGTATGAAGATATAAATATCTACACCCCCATCTATATTAAGATGGAGATATCTACACCGCTATCTGTATAAACTTGGAAATATCTACACCGCTATATGTATAAACATGGAAATATCTACACCGCTATCTGTATAAACATGGAAATATCTACACCGCTATCTGTATGAACATGGATATATCTACACAGCCATCTGGATGAACATGGAAATATCTACACCGCTATCTGTATGAACATGGAAATATCTACACCGCTATCTGTGTAAATATGCATACAACTTCACCGCAATCTGTATAAACATGGAAATATCTACACCGCTATCTGTGTGAACATGGAAATATCTACACCGCTATCTGTTTGAACATGGAAATATCTACACCGGTATCTGCATGAAAATGGAAATATCTACAGAGCTATCTGCATATACATAGAAATATCTACACAGCTATCTCTTTACACATGGAAATAACTACACCGCTATCTGTATGAACATGGAAATATCTACACAGCCATCTGTATGAACATGGAAATATCTGCACCGCCATCTGTATGAACATATAAATATCTACACGGCCATCTGTATTAAGATGGAGATATCTACACCGCTATTTGTATAAACATGGAAATATCTACACCGCTATCTGTATAAACATGGAAATATCTACCCCGCTACCTGTATAAACATGGAAATATCAGCACCGCTATCTGTATGAACATGGAAATATCTACACCACTATCTGAATGAACATGGAAATATCTACACCGCTATCTGTAGTAACATGTAATTATCTTCACCGCCATCTGTATGAACATAGATATATCTACACAGCCATCTGGATGAACATGGAAATATCTACACCGCTATCAGTATGAACATGGAAATATCTACACCGCTATCTGTATGAACATGGAAATATCTTCACTGCTATCTGTATGAACATGGAAATATCTACACCGCTATCTGTATGAACATGGATATATCTACACAACCATCTGGATGAACATGGAAATATCTACACCGCTATCTGTATGAACGTGGAAATAGCTACACCGCTATCTGTTTGAACATGGAAATATCTAAACCGCTATCTGCATGAAAATGGAAATATCTACACAGCTATCTGCATATACCTGGAAATATCTGCACAGCTATCTCTTTACACATGGAAATAACTACACCGCTATCTGTATGAACATGGAAATATCTGCACAGCCATCTGTATGAACATATAAACATCTACACCGCCATCTGTATTAAGATGGAGATATCTACACCACTATCTGTATAAACATGGAAATGTCTACACCGCTATCTGTATAAACATGGAAATATCAGCACCGCTATCTGTATGAACATGGAAATATCAGCCCCTCTATCTGTATGAACATGGAAATATCTACACCGCTATCTGTATGAACATGGAAATATCTACACCGCTAGATGTATGAACATGGAATTATCTTCACCGCCATCTGTGTGAACATGGATATGTCTACACAGCCATCTGGAGGAACATGGAAATATCTACACCGCTATCTGTATGAACATGGAAATAGCTACTCCGCTATCTGTATGAACATGGAAATATCTGCACCGCCATCTGTATGAAGATATAAATATCTACACCGCCATCTGTATTAAGATGGAGATATCTACACCGCTATCTGTATAAACATGGAAATATCTACACCGCTATCTGTATAAACATGGAAATATCTACACCACTATCTGTATAAACATGGAAATATCTACACCGCTACCTCTATAAACATGGAAATATCAGCACCGCTATCTGTATGAACATGGAAATATCTACACCGCTATCTGTATGAACATTGAAATATCTACACCGCTATCTGTTTGAACATGGAAATATCTACACCGCTATATGTATGAACATGGAAATATCTACACCGCTATCTGTTTGAACATGGAAATATCTACAGCGCTGTCTGCATGAAAATGTAAATATCTACACAGAAATCTGTATATACATGGAAATATCTACACAGCTATCTCTTTACACATGGAAATAACTACACCGCTATCTCTAAAAACATGGAAATATCTACACCGCCATCTGTATGAACATGGAAATATCTGCACCGCCATCTGTATGAACATATAAATATCTACACCGCCATCTGTATTAAGAAGGAGATATCTGCACTGCTATCTGTATAAACCTGGAAATATCTACACCGCTATCTGTATAAACATGGAAATATCTACCCCGCTATCTGTATAAACATGGTAATATCTACAACGCTACCTGTATAAACATGGAAACAGCACAGCTATCTGTATGAACATGGAAATATCTACACCGCTATCTGTACGAACATGGAAGTATATACACCGCTGTCTGTATGAACATGGAAATAGCTACACCGCTATCTGAACATGGAAATATCTACACCACTATCTGTATGAACATGGAAGTAACTACACCGCTATCTGTATGAACATGGATATATCTACACAGCCATCTGGATGGACATGGAAATATCTACACCGCTATCTGTATGAACATGGAAATATCTACACCGCTATCTGTGTAAACATGCATACATCTTCACCGCTATCTGTATAAACATGGAAATATCTACAACGCTATCTGTATGAACACGGAAATATCTGCACCGCCATCTGTATGAACATATAAATATCTACAACGCCATCTGTATTAAGATGGAGATATCTACACCGCTATCTGTATGAACATGGATATGTCTACACAGCCATCTGGATGAACATGGAAATATCTACACCGCTATCTGTATGAACATGGAAATATATACACCGCTATCTGTATGAACATGGAAATATCTACACCGCTATCTGTATGAACATGGAAACATCTACACCGCTATCTGTATGAACATGGAAATATATACACCGCTATCTGTATGAACATGGAAATATCTACACCGCTATCTGTTTGAACATGGAAATATCTACACCGCTGTCTGCATGAAAATGGAAATATCTACACAGCTATCTCTTTACACATGGAAATAACTACACCGCTATCTCTAAAAACATGGAAATATCTACACCGCCATCTGTATGAACATGGAAATATCTTCACTGCCATCTGTATGAACATATAAATATCTACACCGCCATCTGTATTAAGGAGATATCTACACCGCTATCTGTATAAACATGGAAATATCTACACCGCTATCTGTATAAACATGGAAATATCTACACCGCTATCTGTATAAAAATGGAAATATCAGCACCGCTATCAGTATGAACCTGGAAATATCTGCACCGCGATCTGTATGAACATGGAAATACCTACACCGCTATCTGTGTGAACATGGAGATATCTACACGGCTATCTGTATGAACATGGAAATATCTACACCGCCATCTGTATGAACATGGAAATATCTGCACCGCCATGTGTATGAACATATAAATATCTGCACCGCCATCTGTATTAAGAAGGAGATATCTACACCTCTATCTGTATAAACATCGAAATATCTACACTGCTATCTGTATAAACATGGAAATATCTACACCGCTATCTGTATAAACATGGAAATATCTACACCGCTACGTGTATAAACATGGAAATATCAGCACCGCTATCAGTATGAACATGGAAATATCTACACCGCTATCTGTATGAACATGGAAATATCTACACCGCTATCTGTATGAACATGGAAATAACTTCACCGCCAAAAGTATGAACATGGATATATCTACACAGCCATCTGTATGATCCTGGAAATATCTACACCGCTATATGTATGAACATGGAAGTATGTACACCGCTATCTGTATGAACATGGAAATATTTTCACCGCCATCTGTATGAACATGGATATGTCTACACAGCCATCTGGATGCACATGGAAATATCTACACCGCGATCTGTATGAATATGGAAATATCTGCACTGCCATCTGTATGAACATATAAATATCTACACCGACATCTGTATTAAGATGGAGATATCTTCACCGCTATCTGTATAAACTTGGAAATATCTACACCACTATCTGTATAAACATGGAAATACCTACACCGCTACCTGTATAAACATGGAAATATCAGCACTGCTATCTCTATGAACCTGGAAATATCTACACCGCTATATCAATGAACATGGAAATATCTACACCGCTATCTGTATGAACATGGATATATCTACACAGCCATCTGGATGAACATGGAAATATCTACACCGCTATCTGCATGAACATGGAAATATCTACACCGCTATTTGTGTAAACGTGCATTCATCTTCACCGCAATCTGCAAAAGCATGGAAATAGCTACACCGCTATCTGAATGAACATGGAAATATCTACAACGCTATCTGTTTGATCATGGAAATATCTAAACCGCTATCAGCATGAAAATGGAAATATCTACACCGCTATCTGCATATACATGGAAATATCTACACAGCTATCTCTTTACACATGGAAATAACTACACCGCTATCTGTATGAACATGGAAATATCTAAACAGCCATCTGTATGAACACGGAAATATCTGCACCGCCATCTGTATGAACATATAAATATCTACACCGCCATCTGTATTAAGAAGGAGATATCTACACCGCTATCTGTATAAACATGGATATATCTACACCGCTCTCTGTATAAACATGGAAATATCTACACTGCTACCTGTATAAACATGGAAATATCTAATCCGCTACCTGTATAAACATGGAAATATCAGCACCGCTATCTGTATGAACATGGAAATAGCCCCTCTATCTGTATGAACATGGAAATATCTACACCGCTATCTCTATGAACATGGAAATATCTACACCGCTATCTGTTTGAACATGAAAATCTCTAAACCGCTATCTGCATGAAAGTGGAAATATCCACACAGCTATCTGCATATACATGGAAATATCTACACAGCTATCTCTTTACACATGGAAATAACTACACCGCTATCTGTATGAACATGGAAATATCTTCACCGCCATCTGTATGAACATGGATATATCTTCACAGCCTCCTGGATGAACATGGAAATATCTACACTGCTATCTGTATGAACATGGAAATATCTGCACTGCTATCTGTATGAACATGGAAATACATACACCGCTATCTGTATGAACATGGAAATAGCTACACCGCTATCTGTATGAACATGGAAATATCTACACCGCTATCTGTAAGGACATGGAAATATCTTCACCGCCATCGGTATGAACATGGATATATCTACGCAGCCATCTGGATGAACATGGAAATATCTACACCGCTATCTGTATGAACATGGAAATATCTACACCGCTATCTGTATGAACATGGATATATCTACACAGCCCTCTGTATGAACATGGAAATCTCCACACCGCTATCTGTGTAAACATGCATACATCTTCACCGCTGTCTGTAAAAACTTGGAAATATCTACACCGCTATCTGTATGAACATGGAAATATGTACACCGCTATCTGTTTGAAGATGGAAATATATACACTACTATCTGCATGAAAATGGAACTATCTACACAGCTATCTGCATATACATGGAAATATCTACACATCTATCTCTTTACACATGGAAATAACTACACCGCTATCTGTATGAACATGGAAATATCTACACCGCCATCTGTATGAACATGGAAATATCTGCACCGCCATCTGTATGAACATATAAATATCTACACCGCCATCTGTATTAAGATGGAGATATCTACACTGCTATCTGAATAAACATGGAAATATCTACACTGCTACCTGTATAAACATGGAAACATCAGCACCGCTATCTGCATAAACATGGAAATATCAGCACCGCTATCTGTATGAACATGGAAATATCTACACCGCTATCTGTATGAACATGGAAGTATCTACACCGCTATATGTATGAACATGGAAATATCTACACCGCTATCTGTAAGAACATGGAAATATCTACACCGCTATCTGTTTGAACATGTAAATATCTACACCTCTATCTGTATGAAAATGGAAATATCTACAAAGCTATCTGCATATACATGGAAATATCTACACAGCTATCTCTTTACACATGGAAATAACTACACCGCTATATCTACAAAACATGGAAATATCTACACCGCCATCTGTATGAACATGGAAATATCTTCACTGCCATCTGTATGAACATATAAATATCAACACTGACATCTGTATTAAGGAGATATCTACACCGCTATCTGTATAAACATGGAAATATCTACACCGCTATCTGTATAAACATGGAAATATCTACACCGCTATCTGTATAAAAATGGAAATATCAGCACCTCTATCAGTATGAACATGGAAATTTCTGCACCGCCATCAGTATCAACATGGAAATATCTACACCGCTATCTGTGTGAACATGGAGATATCTACACCGCTATCTGTATGAACATGGAAATATCTACACCGCCATCTGTATGAACATGGAAATATCTGCACCGCCATGTGTATGAACATATAAATATCTGCACCGCCATCTGTATTAAGAAGGAGATATCTACACCGCTATCTGTATAAACAAGGAAATATCTACACTGCTATCTGTATAAACATGGAAATATCTACACCGCTATCTGTATAAACATGGAAATATCTACACCGCTACCTGTATAAACATGGAAATATCAGCACCGCTATCAGTATGAACATGGAAATATCTACACCGCTATCTGTATGAACATGGAAATATCTACAAAGCTATCTGTATGAACATGGAAATATCTTCACCGCCATCTGTATGAACATGGATATGGCTACACAGCCATCTGGATGAACATGGAAATATCTACACCGCCATCTGTATGAACATGGAAATATCTGCACTGCCGTCTGTATGAACATATAAATATCTACACCGCCATCTGTATTAAGATGGAGATATCTTCACCGCTATCTGTGTAAACTTGGAAATATCTACACCGCTATCTGTATAAACATGGAAATATCTACACCGCAATCTCAATGAACATGCAAATATCTACACCGCTATCTGTATGAACATGGATATATCTACACAGCCATATGGATGAACATGGAAATATCTACACCGCTATCTGCATGAACATGGAAATATCTACACCGCTATTTGTGTAAACATGCATACATCTTCACCGCAATCTGCAAAAGCATGGAAATAGCTACACCGCTATCTGAATGAACATGGAAATATCTACACCGCTATCTGTTTGATCATGGAAATATCTAAACCGCTATCAGCATGAAAATGGAAATATCTACACCGCTATCTGCATATACATGGAAATATCTACACAGCTATCTCTTTACACATGGAAATAACCACACCACTATCTGTATGAACATGGAAATATCTACACAGCCATCTGTATGAACATGGAAATATCTGCACCGCCATCTGTATGAACATATAAATATCTACACCGACATCTGTATTAAGAAGGAGATATCTACACAGCTATCTGTATAAACATGGATATATCTACACCGCTCTCTGTATAAACATGGAAATATCTACACTGCTACCTGTATAAACATGGAAATATCTAAACCGCTACCTGTATAAACATGGAAATAGCACCGCTATCTGTATGAACATGGAAATATCAGCCCCTCTATCTGTATGAACATGGAAATATCTACACCGCTATCTCTATAAACATGGAAATATCTACACCGCTATCTGTTTGAACATGGAAATATCTAAACCGCTATCTGCATGAAAATGGAAATATCCACACAGCTATCTGCATATACATGGAAATATCTACACAGCTATCTCTTTACACATGGAAATAATTACACCGCTGTCTGTATGAACATGGAAATATCTACACCGCTATCTGTATGAACATAGAAAAATCTACAACGCTACCTGTATGAACATGGAAATATCTACACCGCTATCTGTATGAACATGGAAATATCTACACCGCTATATGTATGAACATGGAAATATCTACACCGCTATCTGAACATGGTAATATCTACACCGCCATCTGTATGAACATGGAAATATCTGCACCGCCATCTGTATGAAAATATAAATATCTACACCAACATCTGTATTAAGATGGAGATATCTATACCGCTATCTGAATAAACATGGAAATATCTACACCGGTATCTGTATTAACATGGAAATATCTACACCGCTATCTGTATAAACATGGAAATATCTACACCGCTACCTGTATAAACATGGAAATATCAGCACCGCTATCTGTATGAACATGGAAATATCTACACCGCTATCTGTATGAACATGGAAATATCTACACCGCTATCTGTATGAACATGGAAATATCTACAAAGCTATCTGAATGAACATGGAAATACCTACACCGCTATCTGTTTGAACATGTAAATATCTACACCGCTAACTGCATGAAAATGGAAATATCTACAAAGCTATCTGCATATACATGGAAATATATACACAGCTATCTCTTTACACATGGAAATAACTACACCGCTATATCTATAAACATGGAAATATTTACACCACCATCTGTATGAACATATAAATATCTATACCGCCATCTGTATTAAGAAGGAGATATCTACACCGCTATCTGTATAAACATGGAAATATCTACACCACTGCCTGTATAAACATGGAAATATCAGCACCGCTATCTGTATGAACATGGAAATATCTACACCGCTACCTGTA
This sequence comes from Gorilla gorilla gorilla, assembly GCF_029281585.2. NCBI lineage: Eukaryota > Metazoa > Chordata > Mammalia > Primates > Hominidae > Gorilla > Gorilla gorilla. The sequence goes on along the minus strand of NC_073245.2, from coordinate 81,657,624 downwards.
TGAACATGGAAATATCTACACCGCTATCTGTATGAACATGGAAATATCTACACCGCTATCTGTATGAACATGGAAATATCTACACCGCTATCTGTATGAACATGGAAATATCTACACCGCTATCTGTATGAACATGGAAATATCTACACCGCTATCTGTATGAACATGGATATAACTACACAGCCATCTGGATGAACATGGAAATATCTACACCGCTATCTGTATGAACATGGAAATATCTTCACCGCCATCTGTATGAACATGGATATGTTTACACAGCCATCTGTATGAACATGGAAATATCTACACCGATATCTGTGTAAACATGCATACATCTTAACCACTATCTGTATAAACATGGAAATATCTACACCGCTGTCTGTATGAACATGGAAATATCTACACCGCTCTCTCTATGAACATGGAAATATCTACACAGCTATCTGTTTGAACATGGAAATATCTAAAACGCTATCTGCATGAAAATGGAAATATCTACACAGCTATCTGCATATACATGGAAATATCTACACAGCTATCTCTTTACACACGGAAATAACTACACCGCTATCTGTATGAACATGGAAATATCTTCACCGCCATCTGTATGGACATGGATATATCAACACAGCCATCTGGATGAACATGGAAATATCTACACCGCTATCTGTATAAACATGCATACATCTTCACCGCTATCTGTATAAACATGGAAATATCTACACTGCTATCTGCATGAACATGGAAATATCTACACCGCTATCTGAACATGGAAATATCTACACCGCTATCTGCATGAAAATGGAAATATCTACACAGCGATCTGCATATACATGGAAATATCTACAAAGCTATCGCTTTACATATGGAAATAACTACAGCGCTATCTCTATATACATGCAAATATCTACACTGCCATCTGTATGAACATGGAAATATCTGCACCGACATCTGTATGAAGACATAAATATCTACACCCCAATCTATATTAAGATGGAGATATCTACACCGCTATATGTATAAACATGGAAATATCTACACGGCTATCTGTATAAACATGGAAATTTCTACACCGCTCTCTGTATAAACATGGAAATATCTCCACCGCTACCTGTATAAACCTGGAAATATCAGCACCGCGATCTGTATGAACATGGATATACCTACACAGCCGTCTGGATGAACATGGAAATATCTACACCGCTATCTGTATGAACATGGAAATATCTACACCGCTATCTGTGTAAATATGCATACATCCTCACCGCAATCTGTATAAACATGGAAATATTTTCACCGCTATCTGAATGAACATGGAAATGTCTACACCGCTATCTGTTTGAACATGGAAATATCTACACCGCTATCTGCATGAAAATGGAAATATCTACAGAGCTATCTGCATATACATGGAAATATCTACACAGCTATCTCCTTACACATGGAAATAACTACACCGCTATATGTATGAACATGGAAATATCTACACCGCCATCTGGATGAACATGGAAATATCTGCACCGCCATCTGTATGAACATATAAATATCTACACGGCCATCTGTATTAAGATGGAGATATCTACACCGCTATCAGTATAAACATGGAAATATCTACACCGCTATCTATATAAACATGGAAATATCAGCACCGCTATTTGTATGAACATGGAAATATCAGCCCCTCTATCTGTATGAACATGGAAATACCTACACCGCTATCTGTATGAACATGGAAATATCTACACCGCTATCTGTATGAACATGGAAATATCTTCACCGCCATCTGTATGAACATGGATATGTCTACACAGCCATCTGGATGAACATGGAAACTTCTACACCGCGATCTGTATGAACATGGAAATATCTGCACTGCCATCTGTATGAACATATAAATATCTACACCGCCATCTGTATTAAGATGGAGATATCTTCACCGCTATCTGTATAAACTTGGAAATATCTACACCGCTATCTGTATAAACATGGGAATACCTACACTGCTACCTGTATAAACATGGAAATATCAGCACTGCTATCTGTATGAACATGGAAATATCTACACCGCTATCTGTATGAACATGTATATATCTACACAGCCATCTGGATGAACATGGAAATATCTACACCGCTATCTGCATGAACATGGAAATATCTACACCGCTATTTGTGTAAACATGCATACATCTTCACCGCAATCTGCAAAAGCATGGAAATAGCTACACCGCTATCTGAATGAACATGGAAATATCTACAACGCTATCTGTTTGATCATGGAAATATCTAAACCGCTATCAGCATGAAAATGGAAATATCTACACAGCTATCTGCATATACATGGAAATATCTACACAGCTATCTCTTTACACATGGAAATAACTACACCGCTATCTGTATGAACATGGAAATATCTAAACAGCCATCTGTATGAACACGGAAATATCTGCACCGCAATCTGTATGAACATATAAATATCTACACCGCCATCTGTATTAAGAAGGAGATATCTACAACGCTATCTGTATAAACATGGATATATCTACACCGCTCTCTGTATAAACATGGAAATATCTACACTGCTACCAGTATAAACATGGAAATATCTAATCCGCTACCTGTATAAACATGGAAATATCAGCACCGCTATCTGTATGAACATGGAAATATCAGCCCCTCTATCTGTATGAACATGGAAATATCTACACCGCTATCTGTATGAACATGGAAATATCTACACCGCTATCTGTTTGAACATGAAAATCTCTAAACCGCTATCTGCATGAAAATGGAAATATCCACACAGCTATCTGCATATACATGGAAATATCTACACAGCTATATCTTTACACATGGAAATAACTACACCGCTATCTGCATGAACATGGAAATATCTTCACCGCCATCTGTATGAACATGGATATATCTTCACAGCCTCCTGGATGAACATGGAAATATCTACACTGCTATCTGTATGAACATGGAAATATTTGCACTGCTATCTGTATGAACATGGAAATATATACACCGGTATCTGTATGAACATGGAAATAGCTACACCGCTATCTGTATGAACATGGAAATATCTACACCGCTATCTGTATGGACATGGAAATATCTTCACCGCCATCGGTATGAACATGGATATATCTACGCAGCCATCTGGATGAACATGGAAATATCTACACCGCTATCTGTATGAACATGGAAATATCTACACCGCTATCTGTATGAACATGGAAATATCTACACAGCACTCTGTATGAACATGGAACTCTCCACACCGCTATCTGTGTAAACATGCATACATCTTCACCGCTGTCTGTAAAAACTTGGAAATATCTACACCGCTATCTGTATGAACATGGAAATATCTACACCGCTATCTGTTTGAACATGAAAATCTCTAAACCGCTATCTGCATGAAAATGGAAATATCCACACAGCTATCTGCATATACATGGAAATATCTACACAGCTATCTCTTTACACATGGAAATAACTACAGCGCTATCTGTATGAACATGGAAATATCTTCTCCGCCATCTGTATGAACATGGATATATCTTCACAGCCTCCTGGATGAATATGGAAATATCTGCACCGCCATCTGTATGAACATATAAATATCTACACCGCCATCTGTATTAAGATGGAGATATCTACACTGCTATCTGAATAAACATGGAAATATCTACACTGCTACCTGTATAAAAATGGAAACATCAGCACCGCTATCTGCATAAACATGGAAATATCAGCACCGCTATCTGTATGAACATGGAAATATCTACACCGCTATCTGTATGAACATGGAAATATCTCCACCGCTATCTGTATGAACATGGAAATATCTACACCGCTATCTGTATGAAAATGGAAATAACTACACCGCTATCTGTTTGAACATGTAAATATCTACACCGCTATCTGTATGAAAATGGAAATATCTACAAAGCTATCTGCATATACATGGAAATATCTGCACAGCTATCTCTTTACACATGGAAATAACTACACCGCTATCTGTATGAACATGGAAATATCTTCACTGCCATCTGTATGAACATATAAATATCAACACTGCCATCTGTATTAAGGAGATATCTACACCGCTATCTGTATAAACATGGAAATATCTACACCGCTATCTGTATAAACATGGAAATATCTACACCGCTATCTGTATAAAAATGGAAATATCAGCACAGCTATCAGTATGAACATGGAAATTTCTGCACCGCCATCTGTATGAACATGGAAATATCTACACCGCTATCTGTGTGAACATGGAGATATCTACACCGCTATCTGTATGAACATGGAAATATCTACACCGCCATCTGTATGAACATGGAAATATCTGCACTGCCATCTGTATGAACATATGAATATCTACACCGCCATCTGTATTAAGATGGAGATATCTTCACCGCTATCTGTATAAACTTGGAAATATCTACACCGCTACCTGTATAAACATGGAAATATCTACACTGCAATCTCAATGAACATGGAAATATCTACACCGCTATATGTATGAACATGGATATATCTACACAGCCATCTGGATGAACATGGAAATATCTACACCGCTATCTGCATGAACATGGAAATATCTACACCGCTATTTGTGTAAACATGCATACATTTTCACCGCAATCTGCAAAAGCATGGAAATAGCTACACCGCTATCTGAATGAACATGGAAATATCTGCACCGCTATCTGTTTGATCATGGAAATATCTAAACCGCTATCAGCATGAAAATGGAAATATCTACACCGCTATCTGCATATACATGGAAATATCTACACAGCTATCTCTTTACACATGGAAATAACTACACCGCTATCTGTATGAACATGGAAATATCTACACAGCCATCTGTATGAACATGGAAATATCTGCACCGCCATCTGTATGAACATATAAATATCTACACCGCCATCTGTATTAAGAAGGAGATATCTACACACCTATCTGTATAAACATGGATATATCTACACTGCTCTCTGTATAAACATGGAAATATCTACACTGCTACCTGTATAAACATGGAAATATCTAAACCGCTACCTGTATAAACATGGAAATAGCACCGCAATCTGTATGAACATGGAAATATCAGCCACTCTATCTGTATGAACATGGAAATATCTACACCGCTATCTCTATAAACATGGAAATATCTACACCGCTATCTGTTTGAACATGGAAATATCTAAACCGCTATCTGCATGAAAATGGAAATATCCACACAGCTATCTGCATAGACATGGAAATATCTACACAGCTATCTCTTTACACATGGAAATAACTACACCGCTATCTGTATGAACATGGAAATATCTACACCGCTATCTGTATGAACATAGAAAAATCTACACCGCTACCTGAATGAACATGGAAATATCTAAACCGCTATCTGTATGAACACGGAAATATCTACACCGCTGTCTGTATGAACATGGAAATATCTACACCGCTATCTGAACATGGAAATATCTACACCGCCATCTGTATGAACATGGAAATATCTGCACCGCCATCTGTATGAACATATAAATATCTACACCAACATCTGTATTAAGATGGAGATATCTATACCGCTATCTGTATTAACATGGAAATATCTGCACCGCTATCTGTATGAACATGGAAATATCTACACCGCTATCTGTGTAAACATGCATACATCTTCACCACTATCTGTATAAACATGGAAATATCTACACCGCTATCTGTATGAACATGGAAATATCTACACCGCTCTCTCTATGAACATGGAAATATCTACACCGCTATCTGTTTGAACATGGAAATATCTAAAACGCTATCTGCATGAAAATGGAAATGTCTACACAGCTATCTGCATATACATGGAAATATCTACACAGCTATCTCTTTACACACGGAAATAACTACACCGCTATCTGTATGAACATGGAAATATCTTCACCGCCATCTGTATGAACATGGATATATCAACAGAGCCATCTGGATGAACATGGAAATATCTACACCGCTATCTGTATAAACATGCATACATCTTCACCGCTATCTGTATAAACATGGAAATATCTACACTGCTATCTGCATGAACATGGAAATATCTACATCGCTATCTGAACATGGAAATATCTACACCGCTATCTGCATGAAAATGGAAATATCTACACAGCGATCTGCATATACATGGAAATATCTACAAAGCTATCTCTTTACACATGGAAATAACTACAGCGCTATCTCTATATACCTGCAAATATCTACACTGCCATCTGTATGAACATGGAAATATCTGCACCGACATCTGTATGAAGATATAAATATCTACACCCCAATGTATACTAAGATGGAGATATCTACACCGCTATATGTATAAACATTGAAATATCTACACGGCTATCTGTATAAACATAGAAATATCTACACCGCTATCTGTATAAACATGGAAATATTTACACCGCTACCTGTATAAACATGGAAATATCAGCACCGCTATCTGTATGAACACAGAAATATCTGCACCGCTATCTCTATGAACATGGAAATATCTACACCGCTATCTGTATGAACATGGAAATAGCTACACCGCTATCTGTATGAACATGGAAATATCTACACCACTACCTGTATGAACATGGAAATATCTACACCGCTATCTGTATGAACATGGATATATCTACACAGCAATCTGGATGAACATGGAAATATCTTCACCGCTATCTGTATGAACATGAAAATATCTACACCGCTATCTGTGTAAATATGCATACATCTTCACCGCAATCTGTATAAACATGGAAATATCTACACCGCTAGATGTATAAACATGGAATTATCTTCACTGCCATCTGTATGAACATGGATATGTCTACACAGCCATCTGGATGAACATGGAAATATCTACACCGCTATCTGTATGAACATGGAAATATCTGCACCGCCATCTGCATGTACATAGAAATATCTACTCCGCCTTCTGTATTAAGATGGAGATATCTGCACCGCTACCTGTATAAACATGGAAATACCTACACCGCTATCTGTATAAACATGAAAATATCTACACCGCTATTTGTATAAACATGGAAATATCTACACCGCTACCTGTATAAACTTGGAAATATCAGCACCGCTATCTGTATGAACATGGAAATATCTACACCGCAATCTGTATTAACATGTAAATATCTACACCGCTAACTGTATGAACATGGATATATATACACCGCTATCTGTATGAACATGGAAATATCTACACCGCTATCTGTTTGAACATGGAAATATCTACACCGCTGTCTGCATGAAAATGGAAATATCTACACAGCTATCTGAATATACATGGAAATATCTACACAGCTATCTCTTTACACATGGAAATAACTACACCGCTATCTCTATAAACATGGAAATATCTTCACCGCCATCTGTATGAACATGGAAATATCTTCACAGCCATCTGTATGAACATATATATATGTACACCGCCATCTGTATTAAGAAGGAGATATCTACACCGCTATCTGTATAAACATGGAAATATCTACAACGCTATCTGTATAAACATGGAAATATCAGCACCGCTATCTGTATGAACATGGAAATATCTGCACCGCTATCTGTATGAACATGGAAATATCTACACCGCTATCTGTATGAACATGGAAATATATTCACCGCCATCTGTATGAACATGGATATATCTACACAGCCAACTGTATGAACATGGAAATATCTACACCGCTATCTGTATGAACATGGAAATATCTACACCGCTATCTGTATGAACATGGAAATATCTTCACCGCCATCTGTATGAACATGGATGTGTCTACACAGCCATCTGGATGAACATGGAAATATCTACACCGCGATTTGTATGAACATGGAAATATCTACACCGCTATCTGTGTAAACTTGCATACGTTTCACCGCTATCTGTATAAACATGGAAATATCTACACCGCTATCTGTATGAACATGGAAATATCTACACCGCTATCTGTTTGAACATGGAAATATCTAAACCGCTATCTGCATGAAAATAGAAATATCTACACAGCTATCTGCATATACATGGAAATATCTACAAACCTATCTCTTTACAAATGGAAATAACTAAACCGCTATCTCTATAAACATGGAAATATCTACACCGCCATCTGTATGAACATGGAAATATCTGCACTGCCATCTGTATGAACATATAAATATCTACACCGCCATCTGTATTAAGATGGAGATATCTTCACCGTTATCTGTATAAACTTGGAAATATCTACACCGCTGTCTTTATAAACCTGGAAATATCTACACCGCTATCTGTATAAACATGGAAATATATACATCGCTACCTGTAAACATGGAAATATCAGCACCGCTATCTGTATGAACATGGAAATATCTACACCGCTATCTCTAAGAACATGGAAGTATCTACACCGCTATCTGCATGAACATGGAAATAGCTACACCGCTATCTGTACGAACATGGAAATATATACACTTCTATCTGTATGAACATGAAAATACACCGCTATCTGTATGAACATGGATATATCTACACAGCCATCTGGATGAACATGGAAATATCTACACCGCTATCTGCATGAACATGGAAATATCTACACCGCTATCTGTGTAAACATGCATACATCTTCACTGCAATTTGTATAAGCATGGAAATATCTACAACGCTATCTGTATGAACATGGAAATATCTACACCGCTATCTGTTTGAACATGGAAATATCTAAACCGCTATCAGCATGAAAATAGAAATATCTACACAGCTATCTGCATATACATGGAAATATCTACAAAGCTATCTCTTTACACACGGAAATAAATACACCGCTATCTGTATGAACATGGAAATATCTACACCGCCATCTGTATGAACATGGAAATATCTGCACCGCCATCTGAATGAACATATAAATATCTACCCCGCCATCTGTATTAAGATGGAGATATCTACACCGCTATCTGTATAAACATGGAAATATCCACACCGCTATCTGTATAAACATGGAAATATCTACACTGCTACCTGTATAAACATGGAAATATCTACACCACTACCTGTATAAACATGGAAATATCAGCGCCGCTATCTGTATGAACATGGAAATATCAGCCCCTCTATCTGTATGAACATGGAAATATCTACACCGCTATCTCTATGAACATGGAAATATCTACACCGCCATCTGTATGAACATGGATATATCTACACAGCCATCTGGATGAACATGGAAATATCTACACCGCTATCTGTATGAACATGGAAATATCTACACCGCTATCTGTATGAACATGGAAATACATACACCGCTATCTGTATGAACATGGAAATAGCTACACCGCTATCTGTATGCACATGGAAATTTCTTCACCGCCATCTGTATGAACATGGATATATCTACACAGCCATCTGGATGAACATGGAAATATCTACACCGCTATCTGTATGAACATGGAAATATCTACACCGCTATCTGTATGAACATGGAAATACCTTCACCGCCATCTGTATGAACATGGATATGTCTACACAGCCATCTGGATGAACATGGAAATATCTACACCGCGATCTGTATGAACATGGAAATATCTACACCGCTATCTGTGTAAACATGCATACGTTTCACCGCTATCTGTATAAACATGGAAATATCAACACCGCTGTCTGTATGAACATGGAAATATCTACACCGCTATCTGTTTGAACATGGAAATATCTAAACCGCTATCTGCATGAAAATAGTAATGTCTACACAGCTATCTGCATATACATGGAAATATCTACAAACCTATCTCTTTACACATGGAAATAACTACACCGCTATCTCTATAAAGATGGAAATATCTACACCGCCATCTGAATGAACATGGAAATATCTGCACTGCCATCTGTGTGAACATATAAATATCTACACCGCCATCTGTATTAAGATGGAGATATCTTCACTGCTCTCTGTATAAACTTGGAAATATCTACACCGCTATCTCTATAAACCTGGAAATATCTACACCGCTATCTGTATAAACATGGAAATATCTACACCGCTACCTGTATAAACATGGAAATATCAGCACCGCTATCTGTATGAACATGGAAATATCTACACCGCTATCTCTATGAACATGGAAATATCTACACCGCTATCTGCATGAACACGGAAATAGCTTCACCGCTATCTGTACGAACATGGAAATATCTACACCTCTATCTGTATGAACATGGAAATATCTACACCGCTATCTGTATGAACATGGATATGTCTACACAGCCATCTGGATGAACATGGAAATATCTGCACCGACATCTGAATGAACATATAAATATCTACACCGCCATCTGTATTAAGATGGAGATATCTACACCGCTATCAGTATAAACATGGAAATATCCACACCGCTATCTGTATAAACATGGAAATATCTACACTGCTACCTGTATAAACATGGAAATATCTACACCTCTACCTGTACAAACATGGAAATATCAGCACCGCTATCTGTATGAAAATGGAAATATCAGCCCCTCTATCTGTATGAACATGGAAATATCTACACCGCTATCTCTATGAACATGGAAATATCTACACCGCCCTCTGTATGAACATGGATATATCTACACAGCAATCTGGATGAACATTGAAATATCTACACCGCTATCTGTATGAACATGGAAATATCTACACCGCTATCTGTATGAACATGGATATATCTACACAGACCTCTGGATGAACTTGGAAATATCCACATCGCTATCTGTGTAAACATGCATACATCTTCAACGCGATCTGTATAAACATGGAAATATCTACACCGCTATCTGTATGAACATGGAAATATCTACACCGCTATCTGTTTGAATATGGAAATATATACACCGCTATCTGCATGAAAATGGAAATATCTACACAGCTATCTGCATATACATGGAAATATCTACACAGCTATCTCCTTACTCATGGAAATAACTACACCGCTAACTGTATGAACATGGAAATATCTACACCGCCATCTGTATGAACATGGAAATATCTGCACCGCCATCGGTATGAACATGTAAATATCTACACCGCCATCTGTATTAAGATGGAGATATCTACACCGCTATCTGAAAAAACATGGAAATATCTACACCACTATCTTTATAAACATGGAAATATCTACACCGCTATCTCTATAAACATGGAAATATCTACACCGCTACCTGTATAAACTTGGAAATATCAGCACCGCTATCTGTATGAACATGGAAATATCTACACCGCTATCTGTATGAACATGGAAATATCTACACCGCTATCTGTATGAACATGGAAATATCTACAAAGCTATCTGAATGAACATGGAAATTTCTACACCGCTATCTGTTTGAACATGTAAATATCTACACCGCTATCTGCATGAAAATGGAAATATCTAAAAAGCTATCTGCATATACATGGAAATATCTACACAGCCATCTCTTTACACATGGAAATAACTACACCGCTATATCTATAAACATGGAAATATCTACACTGCCATCTGTATGAACATGGAAATATCCGCAACGCCATCTGTATGAACATATAAATATCTACACCGCCATCTGTATTAAGATGGAGATATCTACACTGCTATCTGTATAAACATGGAAATATCTACACCGCTGCCTGTATAAACATGGAAATATCAGCACCGCTATCTGTATGAACATGGAAATATCTACACCGCTACCTGTATGAACATGGAAATATCTACACCGCTATCTGTATGGACATGGAAATATCTACACCGCTATCTGTATGAACATGGATATATCTACACAGCCATCTGGATGAACATGGAAATATCTACACCGCTATCTGTATGAACATGGAAATATCTACACAGCTATCTGTATGAACATGGACATATCTACACAGCCAACTGGATGAACATGGAAATATCTACACCGCTATCTGTGTAAACATGCATACATCTTCACCGCAGTCTGTATAAACATGGAAATATCTACACCGCTACCTGTATAAACATGGAAATATCAGCACCGCTCTCTGTATGAACATGGAAATATCTACACCGCTATCTGTATGAACATGGAAATATCTACAAAGCTATCTGAATGAACATGGAAATACCTACACCGCTATCTGTTTGAACATGTAAATATCTACACCGCTAACTGCATGAAAATGGAAATATCTACAAAGCTATCTGCATATACATGGAAATATATACACAGCTATCTCTTTACACATGGAAATAACTACACCGCTATATCTATAAACATGGAAATATCTACACCACCATCTGTATGAACATGGAAATATCTGCACCGCCATCTGTATGAACATATAAATATCTACACCGCCATCTGTATTAAGAAGGAGATATCTACACCGCTATCTGTATAAACATGGAAATATCTACACCGTTGCCTGTATAAACATGGAAATATCAGCACGGCTATCTGTATGAACATGGAAATATCTACACCGCTACCTGTATGAACATGGAAATATCTACACCGCTATCTGTATGAACATGGAATTATCTTCACCGCCATCTGTATGAACATGGATATAACTACACAGCCATCTGGATGAACATGGAAATATCTACACCACTATCTGTATGAACATGGAAATATCTTCACCGCCATCTGTATGAACATGTATATGTCTACACAGCCATCTGGATGAACATGGAAATATCTACACCGCTATCTGAATGAACATGGAACTATCTACACCGCTATCTGAGTAAACATGCATACATCTTCACCACTATCTGTATAAACATGGAAATATCTACACTGCTATCTGTATGAACATGGAAATATCTACACCGCTCTCTCTATGAACATGGAAATATCTACATCGATATCTGTTTGAACATGGAAATATCTAAAACGCTATCTGCATGAAAATGGAAATACCTACACAGCTATCTGCATATACATGGAAATATCTACACAGCTATCTCTTTACACACGGAAATAACTACACCGCTATCTGTATGAACATGGAAATATCTTCACCGCCATCTGTATGAACATGGATATATCAACACAGCCATCTGGATGAACATGGAATTATCTACACCGCTATCTGTATAAACATGCATACATCTTCACCGCTATCTGTATAAAGATGGAAATATCTACACTGCTATCTGCATGAACATGGAAATATCTACACCGCTATCTGAACATGGAAATATCTACACCGCTATCTGCAAGAAAATGGAAATACCTACACAGCGATCTGCATATACATGGAAATATCTACAAAGCTATCTCTTTACACATGGAAATAACTACAGCGCTATCTCTATATACATGCAAATATCTACACTGCCATCTGTATGAACATGGAAATATCTGCACCGACATCTGTATGAAGATATAAATATCTACACCCCAATCTATATTAAGATGGAGATATCTACACCGCTATATGTATAAACATGGAAATATCTACACCGCTATCTGTATAAATATGGAAATATCTACACCGCTATCTGTATAAACATGGAAATATCTACACCGCTACCTGTATAAACATGGAAATATCAGCACCGCTATCTGTATGAACACGGAAATATCTGCACCGCTATCTCTATGAACATGGAAATATCTACACCGCTATCTGTATGAACATGGAAATAGCTACACCGCTATCTGTATGAACATGGAAATATCTACACCACTACCTGTATGAACATGGAAATAACTACTCCGCTATCTGTATGAACATGGTTATATCTACACAGCCATCTGGATGAACATGGAAATATCTACACCGCTATCTGTATGAACATGGAAATATCTACACCGCTATCTGTGTAAATATGCATACATCTTCACCGCAATCTGTATAAACATGGAAATATCTTCACCGCTATCTGAATGAACATCGAAATGTCTACACCGCTATCTGTTTGAACATGGAAATATCTACACCGCTATCTGCATGAAAATGGAAATATCTACAGAGCTATCTGCATATACATGGAAATATCTACACAGCTATCTCTTTACACATGGAAATAACTACACCGCTAAGTGTATGAACATGGAAATATCTACACCGCCATCTGTATGAACATGGAAATATCTGCACCGCCATCTGTATGAACATCTAAATATCTACACGGCCATCTCTATTAAGATGGAGATATCTACACCGCTATCAGTATAAACATGGAAATATCTACACCGCTATCTGTATGAACATGGAAATAACTACACCGCTATCTGTATAAACATGGAAATATCTACACCGCTACCTATATAAACATGGAAATATCAGCACCGCTATCTGTATGAACATGGAAATATCAGCCCCTCTATCTGTATGAACATGGAAATACCTACACCGCTATCTGTATGAACATGGAAATATCTACACAGCCCTATGGATGAACATGGAAATCTCCACAACGCTATCTGTTGAAATATTCATACATCTTCACCGCTGTCTGTATAAACTTGGAAATATCTACACCGCTATCTGTATGAACATGGAAATATATACACCGCTATCTGTTTGAAGATGGAAATATATACACCACTATCTGCATGAAAATGGAAATATCTACAAAGCTATCTGAATGAACATGGAAATTTCTACACCGCTATCTGAACATGTAAATATCTACAGCGCTATCTGCATGAAAATTGAAATATCTACAAAGCTATCTGCATATACATGGAAATATCTACACAGCCATCTCTTTACACATGGAAATAACTACACCGCCATATCTATAAACATGGAAATATCTACACTGCCATCTGTATGAACATGGAAATATCCGCAACGCCATCTGTATGAACATATAAATATCTACACCGCCATCTGTATTAAGATGGAGATATCTACACCGCTATCTGTATAAACTTGGAAATATCTACACCGCTGCCTGTATAAACATGGAAATATCAGCACCGCTATCTGTATGAACATGGAAATATCTACACCGCTACCTGTATGAACATGGAAATATCTACACCGCTATCTGTATGAACATGGAAATATCTACACCGCTATCTGTAGGAACATGGAAATATCTACACCGCTATCTGTATGAACATGGAAATATCTACACCGCTATCTGTTTGAACATGGAAATATCTAAACCGCTATCTGCATGAAAATGGAAATATCTACACAGCTATATGCATATACATGTAAATATCTACACAGCTATCTCTTTGCACATGGAAATAACTACACCGCTATCTGTATGAACATGGAAATATCTACACCGCCATCTGTATGAACATGGAAATATCTGCACGGCCATCTGTATGAACATATAAATACCTACACTGCCATCTGTATTAAGATGGAGATATCTACACCGCTATCTGTATAAACATGGAAATATCTACACCGCTATCTGTATAAACATGGAAATATCTACACCGCTACCTGTATAAACATGGAAATATCAGCACCGCTTTCTGTATGAACATGGAAATATCAGCCCCTCTATCTGTATGAACATGGAAATATCTACACCACTATCTGTATGAACATGGAAATATCTACACCGCTATCTGTATGAACATGGAAATATCCACACCGCTATCTGTATAGACATGGAAATACCTACACCGCTAACTGTATAAACATGAAAATATCTACACCGCTATCTGTGTAAACATGGAAATATCTACACTGCTATCTGTGTAAACATGGAAATATCTACACTGCTATCTGTACAAACATGGAAATATCTACACAGCCATCTGTAGGAATATGTAAATATCTACACCGTTATCTGTATACACATGGAATTATCTACACCGCTATCTGTATGAACATGGAAATGTCTACACCTCTATCTGTGTAAACATGGAAATATCTACACCGCTATCTGTGTAAACATGGAGATATCTACACCGCTATCTCTATAAGCATGGAAATATCCACACAGCCATCTATATAAACATGGAAATATCTACACTACGCTCTGTATAAACCTGGAAATATCTACACTGATATCTCTATAAACATGGAAATAACTAAATCGCTATCTCTATAAACATGGAAATATCTACACCGCTATCTGTGTAAACATGGAAATATCTACACCGCTGTCTGTGTAAACATGGAAATACCTACACCGCTATATCTATAAACATGGAAATATCTACACCGCCATCTGTATGGGTATGGAAATATCTATACCGCCATCTGTATAAACATGGAAATATCTACACCGTTATGTGTATAAAGATGGAAATATCTACACTGCTATCTGTAAAAACATGGAAATATCTACACCGCCATCTGTATGAACATGGAAATGTCTAAACCGCCAACTCTATAAACATGGAAATATCTACAGCGCTATGTGTTGGAACATAGAAATATCTACACCGCTATCTGCATAAAAGTGGAAATATCTTCACCGCTATCTGCATAAACTTGGAAATATCTACACCACAATCTTGTAAACATGGAAATATCTAAAAAACAACTGTGGGAACATGGAAATATCTACACCGCTATCTCTATAAACATGGAAATATCTACACTGCTATCTGTATAAACTTGGAAATATCTACACAGCCATCTGTAGGAACATGTAAATATCTACACAGTTATCTGTATACACTTGGAAATATCTACACCGCTGTCCGTATAAACATGGAAATATCTACACCGCTATCTGTGTAAACTTGGAAATATCTACACCGCTATCTGTGTAAACATGGAAATATCTACACCGCTATCTCTAAAAACATGGAAAGATCTACACCATTATGTGTATAAAGACGGAAATATCTACACCACTCTCTGTATAAACATGGAAATATCTACACCGCCATCTGTATGAACGTGGAAATGTCTAAACCGCCATCTCTATAAACATGTAAATATCTACACCGTCCTCTGTAGGAACATGGAAATATCTACAACGCTATCTGTTTAAACATTGAAATGTCTACACCGCTATGTGCCTAAAAGTGGAAATATCTACACCGCTATCTGCATAAACTTGGAAATACCTACACCGCTATCTGTGTAAAAATGGAAATATCTAAACCACCAACTGTAGGAACATGGAAATATCTACACCACTGTCTCCACAAACATTGACATATCTACACCTCTATCTGTATAAACATGCAAATATCTACACAGCCATCTGTAGGAACATGTAAATATCTACACCACTATCTCTATAAACATGGAAATACCTACACTGCTATCTTTATAAACATGGAAATATCTACACCGCTATCTGTGTAAACATGGAAAGATCTACACCGCTATCTCTGAAAACATGGAAAGATCTACACCATTATGTGTATAAAGACGGAAATATCTACACCGCTATCTGTATAAACATGGAAATATCTACGCAGCCATCTGTAGGAACATGTAAATATCTACACAGTTATCTGTATACACATGGAAATATCTACACCGCTATCTGTATAAACATGGAAATATCTACACCGCTATCTGTGTAAACATGGAAATATCTACACCGCTATCTGTGTAAACATGGAAATATCTACACCGCCATCTCTTAAAACTTGGAAATATCTTCACCGTTATGTGTATAAACATGGAAATATCTTCACCGTCATCTGTATGAACATGGAAATATCTACACTGCCATCGATATAAACATGGAAATATCTACACCGCCATCTGTTTGAACATGAAAATATCTACACCGCCAACTCTATAAACATTGAAATATCTACACCGCTATCTGTGTAAACATGGAAATATCTACACCGCTATCTGTGTAAACATGGAAATATCTACACCGCTATCTGTGTAAACATGGAAGTATCTACATCGCTATCTCTATAAACATGGAAATATCTTCACCGCCCTCGGCATGAACATGGAAATATCTACATCACCATCTGTATAAACATGGAAATATCTACACTGCTGTCCCTATAAACATGGAAATATCAACAACGCTATCTGTATAAACATGGAAATATCTACACCGCTATCTGTATAAACATGGAAATATCTACACCGCTATCTCTATAAACATGGAAATATCTACACCGCTTTCTGTATAAACATGGAAATATCTACACCGCTATCTGTGTAAACATGGAAATATCTACAGCACTATCTGTGTAAACATGGAAATATCTACACCGCTATCTGTACAAACATGGAAATATCTACACAGCCATCTGTAGGAATATGTAAATATCTACACCGTTATCTCTATACACATGGAATTATCTACACAGCTATCTGTATTAACATGGAAATATCTACACCGCTATATGTGCACACATTGAAATATCTACACCGCTATCTGTGTAAACATGGAGATATCAACACCGCTATCTCTATAAACATGGAAATATCCTCACAGCCATCCACATAAACATGAAAATATCTACACTACGCTCTGTATAAACCTGGAAATATCTACACTGATATCTCTATAAACATGGAAACATCTACACCGCTATCTCTATAAACATGGAAATATCTACACCGCTATCTGTGTAAACATGGAAATATCTACACCGCTTTCTGTGTAAACATGGAAATACCTACACCGCTATATCTATAAACATGGAAATATCTACACCGCCATCTGTATGGGTATGGAAATATCTACACCGCCATCTGCATAAACATGGAAATATCTACACCGTTATCTGTGTACACATGGAATTATCTACACTGCTATCTGTTTAAACTTGGAAATATCTACAATGCTATCAGCGTAAACATGGAAAAATCTACACCGCTATCCCTATATACATGCAAATATCTACACGGCTATCTGTGTAAACATGGCAATATCTACACCGATATCTCTGTAAACATGGAAATATCTACACCGCTATCTCTGTAAACATGGAAATATCTACAGAGTCATCTGTATATACATGGAAATATCTACACCGCTATCTGTGTAAACATGGAAATATCCACACCGCTATCTCTAAAAACATGGAAAGATCTACACCATTATGTGTATAAAGACGGAAATATCTACACCGCTATCTGTATAAACATGGAAATATCTACACCGCCATCTATATGAACGTGGAAATGTCTAAACCGCCATCTCTATAAACATGTAAATATCTACACCGCCCTCTGTAAGGAACATGGAAATATCTACAACGCTATCTGTTTAAACATTGAAATATCTACACGGCTATATGCCTAAAAGTGGAAATATCTAGAACGCTATCTGCACAAACTTGGAAATACCTACACCGCTATCTGTGTACACATGGAAATATCTACACCACCAACTGTAGGAACATGAAAATATCTACACCGCTATCTGTATGAACATGGAAATATCTTCACCGCCATCTGTATTAACATGGAAATATCTACACCGCTATCTGTACGAACATGGAAATATCTACACCGCTATCTGTATGAACATGGAAATAGCTACACCGCTATCTGTATGAACATGGAAATATCTACACCGCTATCTGTATGAACATGGAAATATCTACACCGCTATCTGTATGAACATGGATATATCTACACAGTCATCTGGATGAACATGGAAATATCTACACCACTATCTGTATGAACATGGAAATATCTACACCGCTATCTGTGTAAACATGCATACATCTTCACCGCTATCTGTATAATCATGGAAATATCTACACTGCTATCTGTATGAACGTGGAAATATCTACACCGCTATCTGTTTGAACATGGAAATATCTAAACCGCTATCTGCATGAAAATGGAAATATCTACACAGCTATCTGCATATACATGTAAATATCTACACAGCTATCTCTTTGCACATGGAAATAACTACACCGCTATCTGTATGAACATGGAAATACCTACACCGCCATCTGTATGAACATGGAAATATCTGCACGGCCATCTGTATGAACATATAAATATCTACACTGAAATCTGTATTAAGATGGAGATATCTACACCGCTATCTGTATAAACATGGAAATATCTACACCGCTATCTGTATAAACATGGAAATATCTACACCGCTACCTGTATAAACATGGAAATATCAGCACCGCTTTCTGTATAAACATGGAAATATCAGCCCCTCTATCTGTATGAACATGGAAATATCTACACCACTATCTGTATGAACATGGAAATATCTACACCGCTATCTGTATGAACATGGAAATATCCACACTGCTATCTGTATAGACATGGAAATATCTACACCGCTATCTGTATAAACATGGAAATATCTACACCGCTATCTGTGTAAACATGGAAATATCTACACCGCTATCTGTATGAACATGGAAATATCTACACCACTACCTGTATGAACATGGAAATATCTACACCGCTATCTGTATGAACATGGATATATCTACACAGCCATCTGGATGAACATGGAAATATCTACACCGCTATCTGTATGAGCTTGGAAATATCTACACCGCTATCTGTGTAAATATGCATACATCTTCACCGCTATCTGTATAAACATGGAAATATCTTCACCGCTATCTGAATGAACATGGAAATGTCTACAGCGCTATCTGTTTGAACATGGAAATATCTACACCGCTATCTGCATGAAAATGGAAATATCTACAGAGCTATCTGCATATACATGGAAATATCTACACAGCTATCTCCTTACACATGGAAATAACTACACCGCTATCTGTATGAACATGGAAATATCTACACCGCCATCTGTATGAACATGGAAATATCTGCACCGCCATCTGTATGAACATATAAATATCTACACGGCCATCTGTATTAACATGGAGATATCTACACCGCTATCAGTATAAACATGGAAATATCTACACCGCTATCTGTATAAACATGGAAATATCAGCACCGCTATCTGTATGAACATGGAAATATCAGCCCCTCTATCTGTATGAACATGGAAATACCTACACCGCTATCTGTATGAACATGGAAATATCTACACCGCTAGATGTATAAACATGGAATTATCTTCACTGCCATCTGTATGAACATGGATATGTCTACACAGCCATCTGGATGAACATGGAAATATCTACACCGCTGTCTGTATGAACATGGAAATAGCTACACCGCTATCTGTATGAATATGGAAATATCTGCACCGCCATCTGTATGAACATATAAATATCTACACCGCCATCTGTATTAACATGGAGATATGTACACCGCTATCTGTATAAACATGGAAATATCTACACCGCTATTTGTATAAACATGGAAATATCTACACCGCTATCTGTATAAACATGGAAATATCTACACCGCTACCTGTATAAAGATGGAAATAACAGCACCGCTATCTGTATGAACATGGAAATACCTACACCGCTTTCTGTATGAACATGGAAATATCTACACCGCTATCTGTATGAACATGGAAATATCTACACCACTATATGTATGAACATGGAAAAATCTACACTGCTATCTGTTTGAACATGGAAATATCTACACCGCTGTCTGCATGAAAATGGAAATATCTACACAGCTATCTGCATATACATGGAAATATCTACACAGCTATCTCTTTACACATGGATATAACTACACCGCTATCTCTATAAACATGGAAATATCTACACCGCTATCTGTATGAACATGGAAATATCTGCAACGCCATCTGTATGAACATATAAATATCTACAACGACATCTGTATAAAGAAGCAGATATCTACACCTCTATCTGTATTAACCTGGAAATATCTACACCGCTATCTGTATAAACATGGAAATATCTACAACGCTATCTGTATAAACATGGAAATATCTACACCGCTACCTGTATAAACATGGAAATATCAGCACCACTACCTGTATAAACATGGAAATATCAGCGCCGCTATCTGTATGAACATGGAAATATCAGCCCCTCTATCTGTATGAACATGGAAATATCTACACCGCTACCTGTATAAACATGGAAATATCAGCACCGCTATCTGTATGAACATGGAAATATCTACACCGCTATCTGTATGAACATGGAAATATCTACACCGCTATCTGTATGAACATGGAAATATCTACAAAGCTATCTGAATGAACATGGAAATACCTACACCGCTATCTGTTTGAACATGTAAATATCTACACCTCTAACTGCATGAAAATGGAAATATCTACAAAGCTATCTGCATATACATGGAAATATATACACAGCTATCTCTTTACACATGGAAATAACTACACCGCTATATCTATAAACATGGAAATATTTACACCACCATCTGTATGAACATATAAATATCTATATCGCCATCTGTATTAAGAAGGAGATATCTACACCGCTATCTGTATAAACATGCAAATATCTACACCACTGCCTGTATAAACATGGAAATATCAGCACCGCTATCTGTATGAACATGGAAATATCTACACCGCTACCTGTATGAACATGGAAATATCTACACCGCTATCTGTATGAACATGGAAATATCTACACCGCTATCTGTATGAACATGGAAATATCTACACCGCTATCTGTATGAACATGGAAATATCTACACCGCTATCTGTATGAACATGGATATAACTACACAGCCATCTGGATGAACATGGAAATATCTACACCGCTATCTGTATGAACATGGAAATATCTTCACCGCCATCTGTATGAACATGGATATGTTTACACAGCCATCTGTATGAACATGGAAATATCTACACCGATATCTGTGTAAACATGCATACATCTTCACCACTATCTATATAAACATGGAAATATCTACACCGCTATCTGTATGAACATGGAAATATCTACACCGCTCTCTCTATGAACATGGAAATATCTACACAGCTATCTGTTTGAACATGGAAATATCTAAAACGCTATCTGCATGAAAATGGAAATATCTACACAGCTATCTGCATATACATGGAAATATCTACACAGCTATCTCTTTACACACGGAAATAACTACACCGCTATCTGTATGAACATGGAAATATCTTCACCGCCATCTGTATGAACATGGATATATCAACACAGCCATCTGGATGAACATGGAAATATCTACACCGCTATCTGTATAAACATGCATACATCTTCACCGCTATCTGTATAAACATGGAAATATCTACACTGCTATCTGCATGAACATGGAAATATCTACACCGCTATCTGAACATGGAAATATCTACACCGCTATCTGCATGAAAATGGAAATATCTACACAGCGATCTGCATATACATGGAAATATCTACAAAGCTATCGCTTTACATATGGAAATAACTACAGCGCTATCTCTATATACATGCAAATATCTACACTGCCATCTGTATGAACATGGAAATATCTGCACCGACATCTGTATGAAGATATAAATATCTACACCCCAATCTATATTAAGATGGGGATATCTACACCGCTATATGTATAAACATGGAAATATCTACACGGCTATCTGTATAAACATGGAAATATCTACACCACTCTCTGTATAAACATGGAAATATCTACACCGCTAACTGTATAAACCTGGAAATATCAGCACCGCGATCTGTATGAACACGGAAATATCTGCACCGCTATCTCTATGAACATGGAAATATCTACACCGCTATCTGTATGAACATGGAAATAGCTACACCGCTATCTGTATGAACATGGAAATATCTACACCACTACCTGTATGAACATGGAAATATCTACACCGCTATCTGTATGAACATGGATATACCTACACAGCCATCTGGATGAACATGGAAATATCTACACCGCTATCTGTATGAACATGGAAATATCTACTCCGCTATCTGTGTAAATATGCATACATCTTCACCGCAATCTGTATAAACATGGAAATATTTTCACCGCTATCTGAATGAACATGGAAATGTCTACACCGCTATCTGCATGAAAATGGAAATATCTACAGAGCTATCTGCATATACATGGAAATATCTACACAGCTATCTCCTTACACATGGAAATAACTACACCGCTATATGTATGAACATGGAAATATCTACACCGCCATCTGGATGAACATGGAAATATCTGCACCGCCATCTGTATGAACATATAAATATCTACACGGCCATCTGTATTAAGATGGAGATATCTACACCGCTATCAGTATAAACATGGAAATATCTACACCACTATCTGTATAAACATGGAAATATCAGCACCGCTATCTGTATGAACATGGAAATATCAGCCCCTCTATCTGTATGAACATGGAAATACCTACACCGCTATCAGTATGAACATGGAAATATCTACACCGCTAGATGTATAAACATGGAATTATCTTCGCTGCCATCTGTATGAACATGGATATGTCTACACAGCCATCTGGATGAACATGGAAATATCTACACCGCTATCTGTATGAACATGGAAATAGCTACACCGCTATCTGTATGAATATGGAAATATCTGCACCGCCATCTGTATGAACATATAAATATCTACACCGCCATCTGTATTAACATGGAGATAAGTACACCGCTATCTGTATAAACATGGAAATATCTACACCGCTATCTGTATAAACATGGAAATATCTACACCGCTATCTGTAAAAACATGGAAATATCTACACCACTACCTGTATAAACATGGAAATAACAGCACCGCTATCTGTATGAACATGGAAATATCTACACCGCTACCTGTATGAACATGGAAATCTCTACACCGCTATCTGTATGAACATGGAAATATCTACACCGCTATATGTATGAACATGGAAATATCTACACCGCTATCTGTTTGAACATGGAAATATCTACACCACTGTCTGCATAAAAATGGAAATATCTACACAGCTATCTGCATATACATGGAAATATCTACACAGCTATCTCTTTACACATGGATATAACTACACCGCTATCTCTATAAACATGGAATTATCTACACCGCTATCTGTATGAAAATGGAAATATCTGCACCGCCATCTGTATGAACATATAAATATCTACACCGCCATCTGTATTAAGAAGCAGATATCTACACCTCTATCTGTATAAACCTGGAAATATCTACACCGCTATCTGTATAAACATGGAAATATCGACACCGCTATCTGTATAAACATGGAAATATCTACACCACTACCTGTATAAACATGGAAATATCAGCACCGATATCTGTATGAACATGGAAATATCTACACCGCTATCTGTACAAACATGGAAATATCTACACCGCTATCTGTATGAACATGGAAATAGCTACACCGCTATCTGTATGAACATGGAAATATCTACACCACTATCTGTATGAATATGGAAATAACTACACCGCTATCTGTATGAACATGGATATATCTACACAGCCAACTGGATGAACATGGAAATACCTACACCGCTATCTGTATGAACATGGATATATCTACACCGCTATCTGTGTTAACATGCATACATCTTCAGCGCTACCTGTATAAACATGGAAATATCTACACCGCTATCTGTATGAACATGGAAATATCTACACCGATACCTGTTTGAACATGGAAATATGTAAACCGCTATCTGCATGAAAATGGAAATATCTACACAGCTATCTGCATATACATGGAAATATCTACACAGCTATCTCTTTACACATGGAAATAACTACACCGCTATCTGTATGAACATGGAAATATCTGCACCGCCATCTGCATGTACATAGAAATATCTACTCCGCCATCTGTATTAAGATGGAGATATCTACACCGCTATCTGTATAACATGGAAATACCTACACCGCTATTTGTATAAACATGGAAATATCTACACCGCTACCTGTATAAACTTGGAAATATCAGCACCGCTATCTGTATGATCATGGAAATATCTACACCGCAATCTGTATTAACATGGAAATATCTACACCGCTATCTGTATGAACATGGATATATATACACTTCTGTCTGCATGAAAATGGAAATACATACACAGCTATCTGCATATACATGGGAATATCTACAAAGCTATCTCTTTACACATGGAAATAACTACACCGCTATCTCTATAAACATGGAAATATCTACACCGCCATCTGTATGAACATGGAAATATCTTCACAGCCATCTGTATGAACATATAAATATGTACACCGCCATCTGTGTTAAGAAAGAGATATCTACACCGCTATCTGTATGAACATGGAAATATCTACACCGCTATCTGTATGAACATGGAAATATATTCACCGCCATCTGTATGAACATGGATATATCTACACAGCCAACTGTATGAACATGGAAATCTCTACACCGCTATCTGTATGAACATGGAAATATCTACACCGCTATCTGTATGAATATGGAAATATCTTCACCGCCATCTGTATGAACATGGATATGTCTACACAGCCATCTGGATGAACATGGAAATATCTACACCGCGATCTGTATGAACATGGAAATATCTACACCGCTATCTGTGTAAACTTGCATACGTTTCACCGCTATCTGTATAAACATGGAAATATCTACACCGCTATCTGTATGAACATGGAAATATCTTCACCGCTATCTGTTTGAACATGGAAATATCTAAACCGCTATCTGCATGAAAATAGAAATATCTACACAGCTATCTGCATATACATGGAAATATCTAAAAACCTATCTCTTTACACATGGAAATAACTAAACCGCTATCTCTATAAACATGGAAATATCTACACCGCCATCTGTATGAACATGGAAATATCTGCACTGCCATCTGTATGAACATATAAATATGTACACCGCCATCTGTATTAAGATGGAGATATCTTCACCGTTATCTGTATAAACTTGGAAATATCTACACCGCTATCTTTATAAACCTGGATATATCTACACCGCTATCTGTATAAACATGGAAATATCTACACCGCTACCTGTATAAACATGGAAATATCAGCACCGCTATCTGTATGAACATGGAAATATCTACACCGCTATCTCTATGAACATGGAAGTATCTACACCGCTATCTGCATGAACAAGGAAATAGCTACACCGCTATCTGTACGAACATGGAAATATCTACACTTCTATCTGTATGAACATGGAAATATCTACACCACTATCTGTATGAACATGGATATATCTACACAGCCATCTGGATGAACATGGAAATATCTACACCGCTATCTGCATGAACATGGAAATATCTACACCGCTATCTGTGTAAACATGCATACATCTTCACTGCAATCTGTATAAGCATGGAAATATCTACAACGCTATCTGTATGAACAAGGAAATATCTACACCGCTATCTGTTTGAACATGGAAATATCTAAACCGCTATCAGCATGAAAATAGAAATATCTACACAGCTATCTGCATATACATGGAAATATCTACACAACTATCTCTTTACACATGGAAATAACTACACCGCTATCTGTATGAACATGGAAATATCTACACCGCCATCTGTATGAACATGGAAATATCTGCACCGCCATCTGTATGAACATATAAATATCTACACTGAAATCTGTATTAAGATGGAGATATCTACACCGCTATCTGTATAAACATGGAAATATCTACACCGCTATCTGTATAAACATGGAAATATCTACACCGCTACCTGTATAAACATGGAAATATCAGCACCGCTTTCTGTATAAACATGGAAATATCAGCCCCTCTATCTGTATGAACATGGAAATATCTACACCACTATCTGTATGAACATGGAAATATCTACACCGCTATCTGTATGAACATGGAAATATCCACACTGCTATCTGTATAGACATGGAAATATCTACACCGCTATCTGTATAAACATGGAAATATCTACACCGCTATCTGTGTAAACATGGAAATATCTACACCGCTATCTGTATGAACATGGAAATATCTACACCACTACCTGTATGAACATGGAAATATCTACACCGCTATCTGTATGAACATGGATATATCTACACAGCCATCTGGATGAACATGGAAATATCTACACCGCTATCTGTATGAGCTTGGAAATATCTACACCGCTATCTGTGTAAATATGCATACATCTTCACCGCTATCTGTATAAACATGGAAATATCTTCACCGCTATCTGAATGAACATGGAAATGTCTACAGCGCTATCTGTTTGAACATGGAAATATCTACACCGCTATCTGCATGAAAATGGAAATATCTACAGAGCTATCTGCATATACATGGAAATATCTACACAGCTATCTCCTTACACATGGAAATAACTACACCGCTATCTGTATGAACATGGAAATATCTACACCGCCATCTGTATGAACATGGAAATATCTGCACCGCCATCTGTATGAACATATAAATATCTACACGGCCATCTGTATTAACATGGAGATATCTACACCGCTATCAGTATAAACATGGAAATATCTACACCGCTATCTGTATAAACATGGAAATATCAGCACCGCTATCTGTATGAACATGGAAATATCAGCCCCTCTATCTGTATGAACATGGAAATACCTACACCGCTATCTGTATGAACATGGAAATATCTACACCGCTAGATGTATAAACATGGAATTATCTTCACTGCCATCTGTATGAACATGGATATGTCTACACAGCCATCTGGATGAACATGGAAATATCTACACCGCTGTCTGTATGAACATGGAAATAGCTACACCGCTATCTGTATGAATATGGAAATATCTGCACCGCCATCTGTATGAACATATAAATATCTACACCGCCATCTGTATTAACATGGAGATATGTACACCGCTATCTGTATAAACATGGAAATATCTACACCGCTATTTGTATAAACATGGAAATATCTACACCGCTATCTGTATAAACATGGAAATATCTACACCGCTACCTGTATAAAGATGGAAATAACAGCACCGCTATCTGTATGAACATGGAAATACCTACACCGCTTTCTGTATGAACATGGAAATATCTACACCGCTATCTGTATGAACATGGAAATATCTACACCACTATATGTATGAACATGGAAAAATCTACACTGCTATCTGTTTGAACATGGAAATATCTACACCGCTGTCTGCATGAAAATGGAAATATCTACACAGCTATCTGCATATACATGGAAATATCTACACAGCTATCTCTTTACACATGGATATAACTACACCGCTATCTCTATAAACATGGAAATATCTACACCGCTATCTGTATGAACATGGAAATATCTGCAACGCCATCTGTATGAACATATAAATATCTACAACGACATCTGTATAAAGAAGCAGATATCTACACCTCTATCTGTATTAACCTGGAAATATCTACACCGCTATCTGTATAAACATGGAAATATCTACAACGCTATCTGTATAAACATGGAAATATCTACACCGCTACCTGTATAAACATGGAAATATCAGCACCACTACCTGTATAAACATGGAAATATCAGCGCCGCTATCTGTATGAACATGGAAATATCAGCCCCTCTATCTGTATGAACATGGAAATATCTACACCGCTACCTGTATAAACATGGAAATATCAGCACCGCTATCTGTATGAACATGGAAATATCTACACCGCTATCTGTATGAACATGGAAATATCTACACCGCTATCTGTATGAACATGGAAATATCTACAAAGCTATCTGAATGAACATGGAAATACCTACACCGCTATCTGTTTGAACATGTAAATATCTACACCTCTAACTGCATGAAAATGGAAATATCTACAAAGCTATCTGCATATACATGGAAATATATACACAGCTATCTCTTTACACATGGAAATAACTACACCGCTATATCTATAAACATGGAAATATTTACACCACCATCTGTATGAACATATAAATATCTATATCGCCATCTGTATTAAGAAGGAGATATCTACACCGCTATCTGTATAAACATGCAAATATCTACACCACTGCCTGTATAAACATGGAAATATCAGCACCGCTATCTGTATGAACATGGAAATATCTACACCGCTACCTGTATGAACATGGAAATATCTACACCGCTATCTGTATGAACATGGAAATATCTACACCGCTATCTGTATGAACATGGAAATATCTACACCGCTATCTGTATGAACATGGAAATATCTACACCGCTATCTGTATGAACATGGATATAACTACACAGCCATCTGGATGAACATGGAAATATCTACACCGCTATCTGTATGAACATGGAAATATCTTCACCGCCATCTGTATGAACATGGATATGTTTACACAGCCATCTGTATGAACATGGAAATATCTACACCGATATCTGTGTAAACATGCATACATCTTCACCACTATCTATATAAACATGGAAATATCTACACCGCTATCTGTATGAACATGGAAATATCTACACCGCTCTCTCTATGAACATGGAAATATCTACACAGCTATCTGTTTGAACATGGAAATATCTAAAACGCTATCTGCATGAAAATGGAAATATCTACACAGCTATCTGCATATACATGGAAATATCTACACAGCTATCTCTTTACACACGGAAATAACTACACCGCTATCTGTATGAACATGGAAATATCTTCACCGCCATCTGTATGAACATGGATATATCAACACAGCCATCTGGATGAACATGGAAATATCTACACCGCTATCTGTATAAACATGCATACATCTTCACCGCTATCTGTATAAACATGGAAATATCTACACTGCTATCTGCATGAACATGGAAATATCTACACCGCTATCTGAACATGGAAATATCTACACCGCTATCTGCATGAAAATGGAAATATCTACACAGCGATCTGCATATACATGGAAATATCTACAAAGCTATCGCTTTACATATGGAAATAACTACAGCGCTATCTCTATATACATGCAAATATCTACACTGCCATCTGTATGAACATGGAAATATCTGCACCGACATCTGTATGAAGATATAAATATCTACACCCCAATCTATATTAAGATGGGGATATCTACACCGCTATATGTATAAACATGGAAATATCTACACGGCTATCTGTATAAACATGGAAATATCTACACCACTCTCTGTATAAACATGGAAATATCTACACCGCTAACTGTATAAACCTGGAAATATCAGCACCGCGATCTGTATGAACACGGAAATATCTGCACCGCTATCTCTATGAACATGGAAATATCTACACCGCTATCTGTATGAACATGGAAATAGCTACACCGCTATCTGTATGAACATGGAAATATCTACACCACTACCTGTATGAACATGGAAATATCTACACCGCTATCTGTATGAACATGGATATACCTACACAGCCATCTGGATGAACATGGAAATATCTACACCGCTATCTGTATGAACATGGAAATATCTACTCCGCTATCTGTGTAAATATGCATACATCTTCACCGCAATCTGTATAAACATGGAAATATTTTCACCGCTATCTGAATGAACATGGAAATGTCTACACCGCTATCTGCATGAAAATGGAAATATCTACAGAGCTATCTGCATATACATGGAAATATCTACACAGCTATCTCCTTACACATGGAAATAACTACACCGCTATATGTATGAACATGGAAATATCTACACCGCCATCTGGATGAACATGGAAATATCTGCACCGCCATCTGTATGAACATATAAATATCTACACGGCCATCTGTATTAAGATGGAGATATCTACACCGCTATCAGTATAAACATGGAAATATCTACACCACTATCTGTATAAACATGGAAATATCAGCACCGCTATCTGTATGAACATGGAAATATCAGCCCCTCTATCTGTATGAACATGGAAATACCTACACCGCTATCAGTATGAACATGGAAATATCTACACCGCTAGATGTATAAACATGGAATTATCTTCGCTGCCATCTGTATGAACATGGATATGTCTACACAGCCATCTGGATGAACATGGAAATATCTACACCGCTATCTGTATGAACATGGAAATAGCTACACCGCTATCTGTATGAATATGGAAATATCTGCACCGCCATCTGTATGAACATATAAATATCTACACCGCCATCTGTATTAACATGGAGATAAGTACACCGCTATCTGTATAAACATGGAAATATCTACACCGCTATCTGTATAAACATGGAAATATCTACACCGCTATCTGTAAAAACATGGAAATATCTACACCACTACCTGTATAAACATGGAAATAACAGCACCGCTATCTGTATGAACATGGAAATATCTACACCGCTACCTGTATGAACATGGAAATCTCTACACCGCTATCTGTATGAACATGGAAATATCTACACCGCTATATGTATGAACATGGAAATATCTACACCGCTATCTGTTTGAACATGGAAATATCTACACCACTGTCTGCATAAAAATGGAAATATCTACACAGCTATCTGCATATACATGGAAATATCTACACAGCTATCTCTTTACACATGGATATAACTACACCGCTATCTCTATAAACATGGAATTATCTACACCGCTATCTGTATGAAAATGGAAATATCTGCACCGCCATCTGTATGAACATATAAATATCTACACCGCCATCTGTATTAAGAAGCAGATATCTACACCTCTATCTGTATAAACCTGGAAATATCTACACCGCTATCTGTATAAACATGGAAATATCGACACCGCTATCTGTATAAACATGGAAATATCTACACCACTACCTGTATAAACATGGAAATATCAGCACCGATATCTGTATGAACATGGAAATATCTACACCGCTATCTGTACAAACATGGAAATATCTACACCGCTATCTGTATGAACATGGAAATAGCTACACCGCTATCTGTATGAACATGGAAATATCTACACCACTATCTGTATGAATATGGAAATAACTACACCGCTATCTGTATGAACATGGATATATCTACACAGCCAACTGGATGAACATGGAAATACCTACACCGCTATCTGTATGAACATGGATATATCTACACCGCTATCTGTGTTAACATGCATACATCTTCAGCGCTACCTGTATAAACATGGAAATATCTACACCGCTATCTGTATGAACATGGAAATATCTACACCGATACCTGTTTGAACATGGAAATATGTAAACCGCTATCTGCATGAAAATGGAAATATCTACACAGCTATCTGCATATACATGGAAATATCTACACAGCTATCTCTTTACACATGGAAATAACTACACCGCTATCTGTATGAACATGGAAATATCTGCACCGCCATCTGCATGTACATAGAAATATCTACTCCGCCATCTGTATTAAGATGGAGATATCTACACCGCTATCTGTATAACATGGAAATACCTACACCGCTATTTGTATAAACATGGAAATATCTACACCGCTACCTGTATAAACTTGGAAATATCAGCACCGCTATCTGTATGATCATGGAAATATCTACACCGCAATCTGTATTAACATGGAAATATCTACACCGCTATCTGTATGAACATGGATATATATACACTTCTGTCTGCATGAAAATGGAAATACATACACAGCTATCTGCATATACATGGGAATATCTACAAAGCTATCTCTTTACACATGGAAATAACTACACCGCTATCTCTATAAACATGGAAATATCTACACCGCCATCTGTATGAACATGGAAATATCTTCACAGCCATCTGTATGAACATATAAATATGTACACCGCCATCTGTGTTAAGAAAGAGATATCTACACCGCGATCTGTATGAACATGGAAATATCTACACCGCTATCTGTGTAAACTTGCATACGTTTCACCGCTATCTGTATAAACATGGAAATATCTACACCGCTATCTGTATGAACATGGAAATATCTTCACCGCTATCTGTTTGAACATGGAAATATCTAAACCGCTATCTGCATGAAAATAGAAATATCTACACAGCTATCTGCATATACATGGAAATATCTAAAAACCTATCTCTTTACACATGGAAATAACTAAACCGCTATCTCTATAAACATGGAAATATCTACACCGCCATCTGTATGAACATGGAAATATCTGCACTGCCATCTGTATGAACATATAAATATGTACACCGCCATCTGTATTAAGATGGAGATATCTTCACCGTTATCTGTATAAACTTGGAAATATCTACACCGCTATCTTTATAAACCTGGATATATCTACACCGCTATCTGTATAAACATGGAAATATCTACACCGCTACCTGTATAAACATGGAAATATCAGCACCGCTATCTGTATGAACATGGAAATATCTACACCGCTATCTCTATGAACATGGAAGTATCTACACCGCTATCTGCATGAACAAGGAAATAGCTACACCGCTATCTGTACGAACATGGAAATATCTACACTTCTATCTGTATGAACATGGAAATATCTACACCACTATCTGTATGAACATGGATATATCTACACAGCCATCTGGATGAACATGGAAATATCTACACCGCTATCTGCATGAACATGGAAATATCTACACCGCTATCTGTGTAAACATGCATACATCTTCACTGCAATCTGTATAAGCATGGAAATATCTACAACGCTATCTGTATGAACAAGGAAATATCTACACCGCTATCTGTTTGAACATGGAAATATCTAAACCGCTATCAGCATGAAAATA
Source organism: Gorilla gorilla gorilla (assembly GCF_029281585.2). Classification (NCBI taxonomy): domain Eukaryota; kingdom Metazoa; phylum Chordata; class Mammalia; order Primates; family Hominidae; genus Gorilla; species Gorilla gorilla. Next base: position 81,623,103 of record NC_073245.2, on the reverse strand, counting down.
GAAATATCTACACAGCTATCTGCATATACATGGAAATATCTACACAACTATCTCTTTACACATGGAAATAACTACACCGCTATCTGTATGAACATGGAAATATCTACACCGCCATCTGTATGAACATGGAAATATCTGCACCGCCATCTGAATAAACATATAAATATCTACCCCGCCATCTGTATTAAGATGGAGATATCTACACCGCTATCTGTATAAACATGGAAATATCCACACCGCTATCTGTATAAACATGGAAATATCTACACTGCTACCTGTATAAACATGGAAATATCTACACCACTATCTGTATAAACATGGAAATATCAGCGCCGCTATCTGTATTAACATGGAAATATCAGCCCCTCTATCTGTATGAACATGGAAATATCTACACCGCTATCTCTATGAACATGGAAATATCTACACCGCCATCTGTATGAACATGGATATATCTACACAGCCATCTGGATGAACATGGAAATATTTACACCGCTATCTGTATGAACATGGAAATATCTACACCGCTATCTGTATGAACATGGAAATGCATACACCGCTATCTGTATGAACATGGAAATAGCTACACCGCTATCTGTATGCACATGGAAATTTCTTCACCACCATCTGTATGAACATGGATATATCTACACAGCCATCTGGATGAACATGGAAATATCTACACCGCTATCTGTATGAACATGGAAATATCTACACCGCTATCTGTATGAACATGGAAATACCTTCACCGCCATCTGTATGAACATGGATATGTCTACACAGCCATCTGGATGAACATGGAAATATCTACACCGCGATCTGTATGAACATGGAAATATCTACACCGCTATCTGTGTAAACATGCATACGTTTCACCGCTATCTGTATAAACATGGAAATATCTACACCGCTATCTGTATGAACATGGAAATATCTACACCGCTATCTGTTTGAACATGGAAATATCTAAACCGCTATCTGCATGAAAATAGAAATATCTACACAGCTATCTGCATATACATGGAAATATCTACAAACCTATCTCTTTACACATGGAAATAACTACACCGCTATCTCTATAAACATGGAAATATCTACACCGCCATCTGAATGAAAATGGAAATATCTGCACTGCCATCTGTGTGAACATATAAATATCTACACCGCCATCTGTATTAAGATGGAGATATCTTCACCGCTATCTGTATAAACTTGGAAATATCTACACCGCTATCTCTATAAACCTGGAAATATCTACACCGCTATCTGTATAAACATGGAAATATCTACACTGCTACCTGTATAAACATGGAAATATCAGCACCGCTATCTGTATGAACATGGAAATATCTACACCGCTATCTCTATGAACATGGAAATATCTACACCGCTATCTGCATGAACATGGAAATAGCTACACCGCTATCTGTACGAACATGGAAATATCTACACCTCTATCTGTATGAACATGGAAATATCTACACCGCTATCTGTATGAACATGGATATGTCTACACAGCCATCTGGATGAACATGGAAATATCTACACCGCTATCTGCATGAACATGGAAATATCTACACCGCTATCTGTGTAAACATGCATACATCTTCACTGCAATCTGTATAAGCATGGAAATATCTACAACGCTGTCTGTATGAACATGGAAATATCAGCCCCTCTATCTGTATGAACATGGAAATATCTACACCGCTATCTCTATAAACATGGAAATATCTACACCGCTATCTGTTTGAACATGGAAATATATAAACCGCTATCTGCATGAAAATGGAAATATCCACACAGCTATCTGCATATACATGGAAATATCTACACAGCTATCTCTTTACACATGGAAATAACTACACCGCTATCTGTATGAACATGGAAATATCTACACCGCTATCTCTATGAACATGGAAATTTCTTCACCGCCATCTGTATGAACATGGATATATCTACAAAGCCATCTGGATGAACATGGAAATATCTACACCGCTATCTGTATGAACATGGAAATATCTACACCGCTATCTGTATGAACATGGATATATCTACACAGCCCTCTGGATGAACTTGGAAATATCCACACCGCTATCTGTGTAAACATGCATACATCTTCACCGCGATCTGTATAAACATGGAAATATCTACACCGCTATCTGTATGAACATGGAAATATCTACACCTCTATCTGTTTGAATATGGAAATATATACACCGCTATCTGCATGAAAATGGAAATATCTACACAGCTATCTGCATATACATGGAAATGTCTACACAGCTATCTCTTTACTCATGGAAATAACTACACCGCTAACTGTATGAACATGGAAATATCTACACCGCCATCTGTATGAACATGGAAATATCTGCACCGCCATCGGTATGAACATGTAAATATCTACACCGCCATCTGTATTAAGATGGAGATATCTACACCGCTATCTGAAAAAACATGGAAATATCTACACCACTATCTGTATAAACATGGAAATATCTACACCGCTATCTGTATAAACATGGAAATATCTACACCGCTACCTGTATAAACATGGAAATATCAGCACCGCTATCTGTATGAACATGGAAATATCTACACCGCTATCTGTATGAACATGGAAATATCTACACCGCTATCTGTATGAACATGGAAATATCTACAAAGCTATCTGAATGAACATGGAAATTACTACACCGCTATCTGTTTGAACATGTAAATATCTACACCGCTATCTGCATGAAAATGGAAATATCTAAAAAGCTATCTGCATATACATGGAAATATCTACACAGCCATCTCTTTACACATGGAAATAACTACACCGCTATATCTATAAACATGGAAATATCTACACTGACATCTGTATGAACATGGAAATATCCGCAACGCCATCTGTATGAACATATAAATATCTACACCGCCATCTGTATTAAGATGGAGATATCTACACTGCTATCTGTATAAACATGGAAATATCTACACCGCTGCCTGTATAAACATGGAAATATCAGCACCGCTATCTGTATGAACATGGAAATATCTACACCGGTACCTGTATGAACATGGAAATATCTACACCGCTATCTGTATGAACATGGAAATATCTACACCGCTATCTGTATGAACATGGATATATCTACACAGCCATCTGGATGAACATGGAAATATCTACACCGCTATCTGTATGAACATGGAAATATCTACACAGCTATCTGTATGAACATGGACATATCTACACAGCCAACTGGATGAACATGGAAATATCTACACCGCTATCTGTGTAAACATGCATACATCTTCACCGCAGTCTGTATAAACATGGAAATATCTACACCGCTACCTGTATAAACATGGAAATATCAGCACCGCTATCTGTATGAACATGGAAATATCTACACCGCTATGTGTATGAACATGGAAATATCTACACCGCTATCTGTATGAACATGGAAATATCTACAAAGCTATCTGAATGAACATGGAAATACCTACACCGCTATCTGTTTGAACATGTAAATATCTACACCGCTAACTGCATGAAAATGGAAATATCTACAAAGCTATCTGCATATACATGGAAATATATACACAGCTATCTCTTTACACATGGAAATAACTACACCACTATATCTATAAACATGGAAATATCTACACCACCATCTGTATGAACATGGAAATATCTGCACCGCCATCTGTATGAACATATAAATATCTAAACCGCCATCTGTATTAAGAAGGAGATATCTACACCGCTATCTGTATAAACATGGAAATATCTACACCGCTGCCTGTATAAACATGGAAATATCAGCACCACTATCTGTATGAACATGGAAATATCTACACCGCTACCTGTATGAACATGGAAATATCTACACCGCTATCTGTATGAACATGGAAATATCTACACCGCTATCTGTATGAACATGGAAATATCTACACCGCTATCTGTATGAACATGGAAATATCTACACCGCTATCTGTATGAACATGGATATAACTACACAGCCATCTGGATGAACATGGAAATATCTACACCACTATCTGTATGAACATGGAAATATCTTCACGGCCATCTGTATGAACATGGATATGTCTACACAGCCATCTGGATGAACATGGAAATATCTACACCGCTATCTGAATGATCATGGAAATATCTACACCGCTATCTGTGTAAACATGCATACATCTTCACCACTATCTGTATAAACATGGAAATATCTACACCGCTATCTGTATGAACATGGAAATATCTACACCACTCTCTCTATGAACATGGAAATATCTACACCGCTATCTGTTTGAACATGGAAATATCTAAAACGCTATCTGCATGAAAATGGAAATATGTTCACAGCTATCTGCATATACATGGAAATATCTACACAGCTATCTCTTTACACACGGAAATAACTACACCGCTATCTGTATGAACATGGAAATATCTTCTCCGCCATCTGTATGAACATGGATATATCAACACAGCCATCTGGATGAACATGGAATTATCTACACCGCTATCTGTATAAACATGCCTACATGTTCACCGCTATCTGTATAAACATGGAAATATCTACACTGCTATCTGCATGAACATGGAAATATCTACACCGCTATCTGAACATGGAAATATCTACACCGCTATCTGTATAAACATGGAAATATCTACACCGCTACCTGTATAAACATGGAAATATCAGCACCGCTATCTGTATGAACACGGAAATATCTGCACCGCTATCTCTATGAACATGGAAATATCTACACCGCTATCTGTATGAACATGGAAATAGCTACACCGCTATCTGTATGAACATGGAAATATCTACACCACTACCTGTATGAACATGGAAATAACTACACCGCTATCTGTATGAACATGGATATATCTACCCAGCCATCTGGATGAACATGGAAATATCTACACCGCCATCTGTATGAACATGGAAATATCTACACAGCTATCTGTGTAAATATGCATACATCTTCACCGCAATCTGTATAAACATGGAAATATCTTCACCGCTATCTGAATGAACATGGAAATGTCTACACCGCTATCTGTTTGAACATGGAAATATCTACACCGCTATCTGCATGAAAATGGAAATATCTACAGAGCTATCTGCATATACATAGAAAAATCTACACAGCTATCTCTTTACACATGGAAATAACTACACCGCTATCTGTATGAACATGGAAATATCTACGCCACCATCTGTATGAACATGGAAATATCTGCACCGCCATCTGTATGAACATATAAATAACTACACGGCCATCTGTATTAAGATGGAGACATCTACACCGCTATCAGTATAAACATGGAAATATCTACACCGCTATCTGTATAAACATGGAAATATCTACACCGCTACCTGTATAAACATGGAAATATCAGCAACGCTATCTGTATGAACATGGAAATATCAGCCCCTCTATCTGTATGAACATGGAAATACCTACACCGCTATCTGTATGAACATGGAAATATCTACACCGCTTGATGTATAAACATGGAATTATCTTCACTGCCATCTGTATGAACACGGATATGTCTACACAGCCATCTGGATGAACATGGAAATATCTACACCGCTATCTGTATGAACATGGAAATAGCAACACCGCTATCTGTATGAATATGGAAATATCTGCACAGCCATCTGTATGAACATATAAATATCTACACCGCCATCTGTATTAACATGGAGATATCTACACCGCTATCTGTATAAACATGGAAATATCTACACCGCTATCTGTATAAACATGGAAATATCTACACCGCTATCTGTATAAACATGGAAATATCTACACCGCTACCTGTATAAACATGGAAATAACAGCACCGCTGTCTGTATGAACATGGAAATATCTTCACCGCTATATGTATGAACATGGAAATATCTACACCGCTATCTGTATGAACATGGAAATATCTACACCTCTATCTGTTTGAATATGGAAATAACTACACCGCTATCTGCATGAAAATGGAAATATCTACACAGGTATCTGCATATACATGGAAATGTCTACACAGCTATCTCTTTACTCATGGAAATAAATACACCGCTAACTGTATGAACATGGAAATATCTACACCGCCATCTGTATGAACATGGAAATATCTGCACCGCCATCGGTATGAACATGTAAATATCTACACCGCCATCTGTATTAAGATGGAGATATCTACACCGCTATCTGAAAAAACATGGAAATATCTACACCACTATCTGTATAAACATGGAAATATCTACTCCGCTATCTGTATAAACATGGAAATATCTACACCGCTACCTGTATAAACTTGGAAATATCAGCACCGCTATCTGTATGAACATGGAAATATCTACACCGCTATCTGTATGAACATGGAAATATCTACACCGCTATCTGTATGAACATGGAAATATCTACAAAGCTATCTGAATGAACATGGAAATTACTACACCGCTATCTGTTTGAACATGTAAATATCTACACCGCTATCTGCATGAATATGGAAATATCTAAAAAGCTATCTGCATATACATGGAAATATCTACACAGCCATCTGTATGAACATGGAAATATCTGCACTGCCGTCTGTATGAACATATAAATATCTACACCGCCATCTGTGTTAAGATGGAGGTATCTTCACCTCTATCTGTATAAACTTGGAAATATCTACACCGCTATCTGTATAAACATGGAAATATCTACACCGCAATCTCAATGAACATGGAAATATCTACACCGCTATCTGTATGAACATGGATATATCTACACAGCCATCTGGATGAACATGGAAATATCTACACCGCTATCTGCATGAACATGGAAATATCTACACCGCTATTTGTGTAAACATGCATACATCTTCACCGCAATCTGCAAAAGCATGGAAATAGCTACACCGCTATCTGAATGAACATGGAAATATCTACACCGCTATCTGTTTGATCATGGAAATATCTAAACCGCTATCAGCATGAAAATGGAAATATCTACACCGCTATCTGCATATACATGGAAATATCTACACAGCTATCTCTTTACACATGGAAATAACTACACCACTATCTGTATGAACATGGAAATATCTACACAGCCATCTGTATGAACATGGAAATATCTGCACCGCCATCTGTTTGAACATATAAATATCTACACCGACATCTGTATTAAGATGGAGATATCTACACCGCTGTCTGTATAAACATGGAAATATCTACACCGCTCTCTGTATAAACATGGAAATATCTACACTGCTACCTGTATAAACATGGAAATATCTAAACCGCTACCTGTATAAACATGGAAATAGCACCGCTATCTGTATGAACATGGAAATATCAGCCCCTCTATCTGTATGAACATGGAAATATCTACACCGCTATCTCTATAAACATGGAAATATCTACACCGCTATCTGTTTGAACATGGAAATATCTAAACCGCTATCTGCATGAAAATGGAAATATCCACACAGCTATCTGCATATACATGGAAATATCTACACAGCTATCTCTTTACACATGGAAATAATTACAACGCTGTCTGTATGAACATGGAAATATCTACACCGCTATCTGTATGAACATAGAAAAATCTACACCGCTACCTGTATGAACATGGAAATATCTACACCGCTATCTGTATGAACATGGAAATATCTACACCGCTATATGTATGAACATGGAAATATCTACACCGCTATCTGAACATGGAAATATCTACACCGCCATCTGTATGAACATGGAAATATCTGCACCGCCATCTGTATGAAATTATAAATATCTACACCAACATCTGTATTAAGATGGAGATATCAATACCGCTATCTGAATAAACATGGAAATATCTACACCGGTATCTGTATTAACATGGAAATATCTACACCGCTATCTGTATAAACATGGAAATATCTACACCGCTACCTGTATAAACATGGAAATATCAGCACCGCTATCTGTATGAACATGGAAATATCTACGCCGCTCTCTGTATGAACATGGAAATATCTACACCGCTATCTGTATGAACATGGAAATATCTACAAAGCTATCTGAATGAACATGGAAATACCTACACCGCTATCTGTTTGAACATGTAAATATCTACACCGCTAACTGCATGAAAATGGAAATATCTACAAAGCTATCTGCATATACATGGAAATATATACACAGCTATCTCTTTACAGATGGAAATAACTACACCGCTATATCTATAAACATGTAAATATTTACACCACCATCTGTATGAACATATAAATATCTACACCGCCATCTGTATTAAGAAGGAGATATCTACACCGCTATCTGTATAAACATGGAAATATCTACACCACTGCCTGTATAAACATGGAAATATCAGCACCGCTATCTGTATGAACATGGAAATATCTACACCGCTACCTGTATGAACATGGAAATATCTACACCGCTATCTGTATGAACATGGAAATATCTACACCGCTATCTGTATGAACATGGAAATATCTACACCGCTATCTGTATGAACATGGAAATATCTACACCGCTATCTGTATGAACATGGATATAACTACACAGCCATCTGAATGAACATGGAAATATCTACACCGCTATCTGTGTAAACATGCATACATCTTCACCGCTATCTGTATAAACATGGAAATATCTACACCGCTATCTGTATGAACATGGAAATATCTACACCACTATCTGTTTGAACATCTAAATATCTAAACCGCTATCTGCATGAAAATAGAAATATCTACACAGCTATCTGCATATACATGGAAATATCCACAAAGCTATCTCTCTACACATGGAAAAAACTACACCGCTATCTCTATAAACATGGAAATATCTACAGTGCCATCTGTATGATCATGGAAATATCTGCACCGCCATCTGTATGAAGATATAAATATCTACACCCCCATCTATATTAAGATGGAGATATCTACACCGCTATCTGTATAAACTTGGAAATATCTACACCGCTATATGTATAAACATGGAAATATCTACACCGCTATCTGTATAAACATGGAAATATCTACACCGCTATCTGTATGAACATGGATATATCTACACAGCCATCTGGATGAACATGGAAATATCTACACCGCTATCTGTATGAACATGGAAATATCTACACCGCTATCTGTGTAAATATGCATACAACTTCACCGCAATCTGTATAAACATGGAAATATCTACACCGCTATCTGTGTGAACATGGAAATATCTACACCGCTATCTGTTTGAACATGGAAATATCTACACCGGTATCTGCATGAAAATGGAAATATCTACAGAGCTATCTGCATATACATAGAAATATCTACACAGCTATCTCTTTACACATGGAAATAACTACACCGCTATCTGTATGAACATGGAAATATCTACACAGCCATCTGTATGAACATGGAAATATCTGCACCGCCATCTGTATGAACATATAAATATCTACACGGCCATCTGTATTAAGATGGAGATATCTACACCGCTATTTGTATAAACATGGAAATATCTACACCGCTATCTGTATAAACATGGAAATATCTACCCCGCTACCTGTATAAACATGGAAATATCAGCACCGCTATCTGTATGAACATGGAAATATCTACACCACTATCTGAATGAACATGGAAATATCTACACCGCTATCTGTAGTAACATGTAATTATCTTCACCGCCATCTGTATGAACATAGATATATCTACACAGCCATCTGGATGAACATGGAAATATCTACACCGCTATCAGTATGAACATGGAAATATCTACACCGCTATCTGTATGAACATGGAAATATCTTCACTGCTATCTGTATGAACATGGAAATATCTACACCGCTATCTGTATGAACATGGATATATCTACACAACCATCTGGATGAACATGGAAATATCTACACCGCTATCTGTATGAACGTGGAAATAGCTACACCGCTATCTGTTTGAACATGGAAATATCTAAACCGCTATCTGCATGAAAATGGAAATATCTACACAGCTATCTGCATATACCTGGAAATATCTGCACAGCTATCTCTTTACACATGGAAATAACTACACCGCTATCTGTATGAACATGGAAATATCTGCACAGCCATCTGTATGAACATATAAACATCTACACCGCCATCTGTATTAAGATGGAGATATCTACACCACTATCTGTATAAACATGGAAATGTCTACACCGCTATCTGTATAAACATGGAAATATCAGCACCGCTATCTGTATGAACATGGAAATATCAGCCCCTCTATCTGTATGAACATGGAAATATCTACACCGCTATCTGTATGAACATGGAAATATCTACACCGCTAGATGTATGAACATGGAATTATCTTCACCGCCATCTGTGTGAACATGGATATGTCTACACAGCCATCTGGAGGAACATGGAAATATCTACACCGCTATCTGTATGAACATGGAAATAGCTACTCCGCTATCTGTATGAACATGGAAATATCTGCACCGCCATCTGTATGAAGATATAAATATCTACACCGCCATCTGTATTAAGATGGAGATATCTACACCGCTATCTGTATAAACATGGAAATATCTACACCGCTATCTGTATAAACATGGAAATATCTACACCACTATCTGTATAAACATGGAAATATCTACACCGCTACCTCTATAAACATGGAAATATCAGCACCGCTATCTGTATGAACATGGAAATATCTACACCGCTATCTGTATGAACATTGAAATATCTACACCGCTATCTGTTTGAACATGGAAATATCTACACCGCTATATGTATGAACATGGAAATATCTACACCGCTATCTGTTTGAACATGGAAATATCTACAGCGCTGTCTGCATGAAAATGTAAATATCTACACAGAAATCTGTATATACATGGAAATATCTACACAGCTATCTCTTTACACATGGAAATAACTACACCGCTATCTCTAAAAACATGGAAATATCTACACCGCCATCTGTATGAACATGGAAATATCTGCACCGCCATCTGTATGAACATATAAATATCTACACCGCCATCTGTATTAAGAAGGAGATATCTGCACTGCTATCTGTATAAACCTGGAAATATCTACACCGCTATCTGTATAAACATGGAAATATCTACCCCGCTATCTGTATAAACATGGTAATATCTACAACGCTACCTGTATAAACATGGAAACAGCACAGCTATCTGTATGAACATGGAAATATCTACACCGCTATCTGTACGAACATGGAAGTATATACACCGCTGTCTGTATGAACATGGAAATAGCTACACCGCTATCTGAACATGGAAATATCTACACCACTATCTGTATGAACATGGAAATAACTACACCGCTATCTGTATGAACATGGATATATCTACACAGCCATCTGGATGGACATGGAAATATCTACACCGCTATCTGTATGAACATGGAAATATCTACACCGCTATCTGTGTAAACATGCATACATCTTCACCGCTATCTGTATAAACATGGAAATATCTACAACGCTATCTGTATGAACACGGAAATATCTGCACCGCCATCTGTATGAACATATAAATATCTACAACGCCATCTGTATTAAGATGGAGATATCTACACCGCTATCTGTATGAACATGGATATGTCTACACAGCCATCTGGATGAACATGGAAATATCTACACCGCTATCTGTATGAACATGGAAATATATACACCGCTATCTGTATGAACATGGAAATATCTACACCGCTATCTGTATGAACATGGAAACATCTACACCGCTATCTGTATGAACATGGAAATATATACACCGCTATCTGTATGAACATGGAAATATCTACACCGCTATCTGTTTGAACATGGAAATATCTACACCGCTGTCTGCATGAAAATGGAAATATCTACACAGCTATCTCTTTACACATGGAAATAACTACACCGCTATCTCTAAAAACATGGAAATATCTACACCGCCATCTGTATGAACATGGAAATATCTTCACTGCCATCTGTATGAACATATAAATATCTACACCGCCATCTGTATTAAGGAGATATCTACACCGCTATCTGTATAAACATGGAAATATCTACACCGCTATCTGTATAAACATGGAAATATCTACACCGCTATCTGTATAAAAATGGAAATATCAGCACCGCTATCAGTATGAACCTGGAAATATCTGCACCGCGATCTGTATGAACATGGAAATACCTACACCGCTATCTGTGTGAACATGGAGATATCTACACGGCTATCTGTATGAACATGGAAATATCTACACCGCCATCTGTATGAACATGGAAATATCTGCACCGCCATGTGTATGAACATATAAATATCTGCACCGCCATCTGTATTAAGAAGGAGATATCTACACCTCTATCTGTATAAACATCGAAATATCTACACTGCTATCTGTATAAACATGGAAATATCTACACCGCTATCTGTATAAACATGGAAATATCTACACCGCTACGTGTATAAACATGGAAATATCAGCACCGCTATCAGTATGAACATGGAAATATCTACACCGCTATCTGTATGAACATGGAAATATCTACACCGCTATCTGTATGAACATGGAAATAACTTCACCGCCAAAAGTATGAACATGGATATATCTACACTGCCATCTGTATGATCCTGGAAATATCTACACCGCTATATGTATGAACATGGAAGTATGTACACCGCTATCTGTATGAACATGGAAATATTTTCACCGCCATCTGTATGAACATGGATATGTCTACACAGCCATCTGGATGCACATGGAAATATCTACACCGCGATCTGTATGAATATGGAAATATCTGCACTGCCATCTGTATGAACATATAAATATCTACACCGACATCTGTATTAAGATGGAGATATCTTCACCGCTATCTGTATAAACTTGGAAATATCTACACCACTATCTGTATAAACATGGAAATACCTACACCGCTACCTGTATAAACATGGAAATATCAGCACTGCTATCTCTATGAACCTGGAAATATCTACACCGCTATATCAATGAACATGGAAATATCTACACCGCTATCTGTATGAACATGGATATATCTACACAGCCATCTGGATGAACATGGAAATATCTACACCGCTATCTGCATGAACATGGAAATATCTACACCGCTATTTGTGTAAACGTGCATTCATCTTCACCGCAATCTGCAAAAGCATGGAAATAGCTACACCGCTATCTGAATGAACATGGAAATATCTACAACGCTATCTGTTTGATCATGGAAATATCTAAACCGCTATCAGCATGAAAATGGAAATATCTACACCGCTATCTGCATATACATGGAAATATCTACACAGCTATCTCTTTACACATGGAAATAACTACACCGCTATCTGTATGAACATGGAAATATCTAAACAGCCATCTGTATGAACACGGAAATATCTGCACCGCCATCTGTATGAACATATAAATATCTACACCGCCATCTGTATTAAGAAGGAGATATCTACACCGCTATCTGTATAAACATGGATATATCTACACCGCTCTCTGTATAAACATGGAAATATCTACACTGCTACCTGTATAAACATGGAAATATCTAATCCGCTACCTGTATAAACATGGAAATATCAGCACCGCTATCTGTATGAACATGGAAATAGCCCCTCTATCTGTATGAACATGGAAATATCTACACCGCTATCTCTATGAACATGGAAATATCTACACCGCTATCTGTTTGAACATGAAAATCTCTAAACCGCTATCTGCATGAAAGTGGAAATATCCACACAGCTATCTGCATATACATGGAAATATCTACACAGCTATCTCTTTACACATGGAAATAACTACACCGCTATCTGTATGAACATGGAAATATCTTCACCGCCATCTGTATGAACATGGATATATCTTCACAGCCTCCTGGATGAACATGGAAATATCTACACTGCTATCTGTATGAACATGGAAATATCTGCACTGCTATCTGTATGAACATGGAAATACATACACCGCTATCTGTATGAACATGGAAATAGCTACACCGCTATCTGTATGAACATGGAAATATCTACACCGCTATCTGTAAGGACATGGAAATATCTTCACCGCCATCGGTATGAACATGGATATATCTACGCAGCCATCTGGATGAACATGGAAATATCTACACCGCTATCTGTATGAACATGGAAATATCTACACCGCTATCTGTATGAACATGGATATATCTACACAGCCCTCTGTATGAACATGGAAATCTCCACACCGCTATCTGTGTAAACATGCATACATCTTCACCGCTGTCTGTAAAAACTTGGAAATATCTACACCGCTATCTGTATGAACATGGAAATATGTACACCGCTATCTGTTTGAAGATGGAAATATATACACTACTATCTGCATGAAAATGGAACTATCTACACAGCTATCTGCATATACATGGAAATATCTACACATCTATCTCTTTACACATGGAAATAACTACACCGCTATCTGTATGAACATGGAAATATCTACACCGCCATCTGTATGAACATGGAAATATCTGCACCGCCATCTGTATGAACATATAAATATCTACACCGCCATCTGTATTAAGATGGAGATATCTACACTGCTATCTGAATAAACATGGAAATATCTACACTGCTACCTGTATAAACATGGAAACATCAGCACCGCTATCTGCATAAACATGGAAATATCAGCACCGCTATCTGTATGAACATGGAAATATCTACACCGCTATCTGTATGAACATGGAAGTATCTACACCGCTATATGTATGAACATGGAAATATCTACACCGCTATCTGTAAGAACATGGAAATATCTACACCGCTATCTGTTTGAACATGTAAATATCTACACCTCTATCTGTATGAAAATGGAAATATCTACAAAGCTATCTGCATATACATGGAAATATCTACACAGCTATCTCTTTACACATGGAAATAACTACACCGCTATATCTACAAAACATGGAAATATCTACACCGCCATCTGTATGAACATGGAAATATCTTCACTGCCATCTGTATGAACATATAAATATCAACACTGACATCTGTATTAAGGAGATATCTACACCGCTATCTGTATAAACATGGAAATATCTACACCGCTATCTGTATAAACATGGAAATATCTACACCGCTATCTGTATAAAAATGGAAATATCAGCACCTCTATCAGTATGAACATGGAAATTTCTGCACCGCCATCAGTATCAACATGGAAATATCTACACCGCTATCTGTGTGAACATGGAGATATCTACACCGCTATCTGTATGAACATGGAAATATCTACACCGCCATCTGTATGAACATGGAAATATCTGCACCGCCATGTGTATGAACATATAAATATCTGCACCGCCATCTGTATTAAGAAGGAGATATCTACACCGCTATCTGTATAAACAAGGAAATATCTACACTGCTATCTGTATAAACATGGAAATATCTACACCGCTATCTGTATAAACATGGAAATATCTACACCGCTACCTGTATAAACATGGAAATATCAGCACCGCTATCAGTATGAACATGGAAATATCTACACCGCTATCTGTATGAACATGGAAATATCTACAAAGCTATCTGTATGAACATGGAAATATCTTCACCGCCATCTGTATGAACATGGATATGGCTACACAGCCATCTGGATGAACATGGAAATATCTACACCGCCATCTGTATGAACATGGAAATATCTGCACTGCCGTCTGTATGAACATATAAATATCTACACCGCCATCTGTATTAAGATGGAGATATCTTCACCGCTATCTGTGTAAACTTGGAAATATCTACACCGCTATCTGTATAAACATGGAAATATCTACACCGCAATCTCAATGAACATGCAAATATCTACACCGCTATCTGTATGAACATGGATATATCTACACAGCCATATGGATGAACATGGAAATATCTACACCGCTATCTGCATGAACATGGAAATATCTACACCGCTATTTGTGTAAACATGCATACATCTTCACCGCAATCTGCAAAAGCATGGAAATAGCTACACCGCTATCTGAATGAACATGGAAATATCTACACCGCTATCTGTTTGATCATGGAAATATCTAAACCGCTATCAGCATGAAAATGGAAATATCTACACCGCTATCTGCATATACATGGAAATATCTACACAGCTATCTCTTTACACATGGAAATAACCACACCACTATCTGTATGAACATGGAAATATCTACACAGCCATCTGTATGAACATGGAAATATCTGCACCGCCATCTGTATGAACATATAAATATCTACACCGACATCTGTATTAAGAAGGAGATATCTACACAGCTATCTGTATAAACATGGATATATCTACACCGCTCTCTGTATAAACATGGAAATATCTACACTGCTACCTGTATAAACATGGAAATATCTAAACCGCTACCTGTATAAACATGGAAATAGCACCGCTATCTGTATGAACATGGAAATATCAGCCCCTCTATCTGTATGAACATGGAAATATCTACACCGCTATCTCTATAAACATGGAAATATCTACACCGCTATCTGTTTGAACATGGAAATATCTAAACCGCTATCTGCATGAAAATGGAAATATCCACACAGCTATCTGCATATACATGGAAATATCTACACAGCTATCTCTTTACACATGGAAATAATTACACCGCTGTCTGTATGAACATGGAAATATCTACACCGCTATCTGTATGAACATAGAAAAATCTACAACGCTACCTGTATGAACATGGAAATATCTACACCGCTATCTGTATGAACATGGAAATATCTACACCGCTATATGTATGAACATGGAAATATCTACACCGCTATCTGAACATGGTAATATCTACACCGCCATCTGTATGAACATGGAAATATCTGCACCGCCATCTGTATGAAAATATAAATATCTACACCAACATCTGTATTAAGATGGAGATATCTATACCGCTATCTGAATAAACATGGAAATATCTACACCGGTATCTGTATTAACATGGAAATATCTACACCGCTATCTGTATAAACATGGAAATATCTACACCGCTACCTGTATAAACATGGAAATATCAGCACCGCTATCTGTATGAACATGGAAATATCTACACCGCTATCTGTATGAACATGGAAATATCTACACCGCTATCTGTATGAACATGGAAATATCTACAAAGCTATCTGAATGAACATGGAAATACCTACACCGCTATCTGTTTGAACATGTAAATATCTACACCGCTAACTGCATGAAAATGGAAATATCTACAAAGCTATCTGCATATACATGGAAATATATACACAGCTATCTCTTTACACATGGAAATAACTACACCGCTATATCTATAAACATGGAAATATTTACACCACCATCTGTATGAACATATAAATATCTATACCGCCATCTGTATTAAGAAGGAGATATCTACACCGCTATCTGTATAAACATGGAAATATCTACACCACTGCCTGTATAAACATGGAAATATCAGCACCGCTATCTGTATGAACATGGAAATATCTACACCGCTACCTGTATGAACATGGAAATATCTACACCGCTATCTGTATGAACATGGAAATATCTACACCGCTATCTGTATGAACATGGAAATATCTACACCGCTATCTGTATGAACATGGAAATATCTACACCGCTATCTGTATGAACATGGAAATATCTACACCGCTATCTGTATGAACATGGATATAACTACACAGCCATCTGGATGAACATGGAAATATCTACACCGCTATCTGTATGAACATGGAAATATCTTCACCGCCATCTGTATGAACATGGATATGTTTACACAGCCATCTGTATGAACATGGAAATATCTACACCGATATCTGTGTAAACATGCATACATCTTAACCACTATCTGTATAAACATGGAAATATCTACACCGCTGTCTGTATGAACATGGAAATATCTACACCGCTCTCTCTATGAACATGGAAATATCTACACAGCTATCTGTTTGAACATGGAAATATCTAAAACGCTATCTGCATGAAAATGGAAATATCTACACAGCTATCTGCATATACATGGAAATATCTACACAGCTATCTCTTTACACACGGAAATAACTACACCGCTATCTGTATGAACATGGAAATATCTTCACCGCCATCTGTATGGACATGGATATATCAACACAGCCATCTGGATGAACATGGAAATATCTACACCGCTATCTGTATAAACATGCATACATCTTCACCGCTATCTGTATAAACATGGAAATATCTACACTGCTATCTGCATGAACATGGAAATATCTACACCGCTATCTGAACATGGAAATATCTACACCGCTATCTGCATGAAAATGGAAATATCTACACAGCGATCTGCATATACATGGAAATATCTACAAAGCTATCGCTTTACATATGGAAATAACTACAGCGCTATCTCTATATACATGCAAATATCTACACTGCCATCTGTATGAACATGGAAATATCTGCACCGACATCTGTATGAAGACATAAATATCTACACCCCAATCTATATTAAGATGGAGATATCTACACCGCTATATGTATAAACATGGAAATATCTACACGGCTATCTGTATAAACATGGAAATTTCTACACCGCTCTCTGTATAAACATGGAAATATCCCCACCGCTACCTGTATAAACCTGGAAATATCAGCACCGCGATCTGTATGAACATGGATATACCTACACAGCCGTCTGGATGAACATGGAAATATCTACACCGCTATCTGTATGAACATGGAAATATCTACACCGCTATCTGTGTAAATATGCATACATCCTCACCGCAATCTGTATAAACATGGAAATATTTTCACCGCTATCTGAATGAACATGGAAATGTCTACACCGCTATCTGTTTGAACATGGAAATATCTACACCGCTATCTGCATGAAAATGGAAATATCTACAGAGCTATCTGCATATACATGGAAATATCTACACAGCTATCTCCTTACACATGGAAATAACTACACCGCTATATGTATGAACATGGAAATATCTACACCGCCATCTGGATGAACATGGAAATATCTGCACCGCCATCTGTATGAACATATAAATATCTACACGGCCATCTGTATTAAGATGGAGATATCTACACCGCTATCAGTATAAACATGGAAATATCTACACCGCTATCTATATAAACATGGAAATATCAGCACCGCTATTTGTATGAACATGGAAATATCAGCCCCTCTATCTGTATGAACATGGAAATACCTACACCGCTATCTGTATGAACATGGAAATATCTACACCGCTAGATGTATAAACATGGAATTATCTTCGCTGCCATCTGTATGAACATGGATATGTGTACACAGCCATCTGGATGAACATGGAAATATCTACACCGCTATCTGTATGAACATGGAAATAGCTACACCGCTATCTGTATGAATATGGAAATATCTGCACCGCCATCTGTATGAACATATAAATATCTACACCGCCATCTGTATTAACATGGAGATATGTACACCGCTATCTGTATAAACATGGAAATATCTACACCGCTATCTGTATAAACATGGAAATATCTACACCGCTATCTGTATAAACATGGAAATATCTACACCGCTACCTGTATAAACATGGAAATAACAGCACCGCTATCTGTATGAACATGGAAATATCTACACCGCTACCTGTATGAACATGGAAATATCTACACCGCTATCTGTATGAACATGGAAATATCTACACCGCTATATGTTTGAACATGGAAATATCTACACCGCTATCTGTTTGAACATGGAAATATCTACACCACTGTCTGCATGAAAATGGAAATATCTACACAGCTATCTGCATATACATGGAAATATCTACACAGCTATCTCTTTACAAATGGATATAACTACACCGCTATCTCTATAAACATGGAAATATCTACACCGCTATCTGTATGAACATGGAAATATCTACACCGCTCTCTCTATGAACATGGAAATATCTACACAGCTATCTGTTTGAACATGGAAATATCTAAAACGCTATCTGCATGAAAATGGAAATATCTACACAGCTATCTGCATATACATGGAAATATCTACACAGCTATCTCTTTACACACGGAAATAACTACACCGCTATCTGTATGAACATGGAAATATCTTCACCGCCATCTGTATGAACATGGATATATCAACACAGCCATCTGGATGAACATGGAAATATCTACACCGCTATCTGTATAAACATGCATACATCTTCACCGCTATCTGTATAAACATGGAAATATCTACACTGCTATCTGCATGAACATGGAAATATCTACACCGCTATCTGAACATGGAAATATCTACACCGCTATCTGCATGAAAATGGAAATATCTACACAGCGATCTGCATATACATGGAAATATCTACAAAGCTATCGCTTTACATATGGAAATAACTACAGCGCTATCTCTATATACATGCAAATATCTACACTGCCATCTGTATGAACATGGAAATATCTGCACCGACATCTGTATGAAGACATAAATATCTACACCCCAATCTATATTAAGATGGAGATATCTACACCGCTATATGTATAAACATGGAAATATCTACACGGCTATCTGTATAAACATGGAAATTTCTACACCGCTCTCTGTATAAACATGGAAATATCTACACCGCTACCTGTATAAACCTGGAAATATCAGCACCGCGATCTGTATGAACACGGAAATATCTGCACCGCTATCTCTATGAACATGGAAATATCTACACCGCTATCTGTATGAACATGGAAATAGCTACACCGCTATCTGTATGAACATGGAAATATCTACACCACTACCTGTATGAACATGGAAATATCTTCACCGCTATCTGTATGAACATGGATATACCTACACAGCCATCTGGATGAACATGGAAATATCTACACCGCTATCTGTATGAACATGGAAATATCTACACCGCTATCTGTGTAAATATGCATACATCTTCACCGCAATCTGTATAAACATGGAAATATTTTCACCGCTATCTGAATGAACATGGAAATGTCTACACCGCTATCTGTTTGAACATGGAAATATCTACACCGCTATCTGCATGAAAATGGAAATATCTACAGAGCTATCTGCATATACATGGAAATATCTACACAGCTATCTCCTTACACATGGAAATATCTACACCGCTATATGTATGAACATGGAAATATCTACACCGCCATCTGGATGAACATGGAAATATCTGCACCGCCATCTGTATGAACATACAAATATCTACACGGCCATCTGTATTAAGATGGAGATATCTACACCGCTATCAGTATAAACATGGAAATATCTACACCGCTATCTGTATAAACATGGAAATATCAGCACCGCTATTTGTATGAACATGGAAATACCAGCCCCTCTATCTGTATGAACATGGAAATACCTACACCGCTATCTGTATGAACATGGAAATATCTACACCGCTAGATGTATAAACATGGAATTATCTTCGCTGCCATCTGTATGAACATGGATATGTCTACACAGCCATCTGGATGAACATGGAAATATCTACACCGCTATCTGTATGAACATGGAAATAGCTACACCGCTATCTGTATGAATATGGAAATATCTGCACCGCCATCTGTATGAACATATAAATATCTACACCGCCATCTGTATTAACATGGAGATATGCACACCGCTATCTGTATAAACATGGAAATATCTACACCGCTATCTGTATAAACATGGAAATATCTACACCGCTATCTGTATAAACATGGAAATATCTACACCGCTACCTGTATAAACATGGAAATAACAGCACCGCTATCTGTATGAACATGGAAATATCTACACCGCTACCTGTATGAACATGGAAATATCTACACCGCTATCTGTTTGAACATGGAAATATCTACACCACTGTCTGCATGAAAATGGAAATATCTACACAGCTATCTGCATATACATGGAAATATCTACACAGCTATCTCTTTACACATGGATATAACTACACCGCTATCTCTATAAACATGGAAATATCTACACCGCTATCTGTATGAACATGGAAATATCTGCACCGCCATCTGTATGAACATATAAATATCTACACCGCCATCTGTATTAAGAAGCAGATATCTACACCTCTATCTGTATAAACATGGAAATATCTACACCGCTACCTGTATAAACATGGAAATATCAGCACAGCTATCTGTATGAACATGGAAATATCTACACCGCTATCTGTACAAACATGGAAATATCTACACCGCTATCTGTATGAACATGGAAATAGCTACACCGCTATCTGTATGAACATGGAAATATCTACACCACTATCTGTATGAATATGGAAATAACTACACCGCTATCTGTATGAACATGGATATATCTACACAGCCATCTGGATGAACATGGAAATACCTACACCGCTATCTGTATGAACATGGATATATCTACACCGCTATCTGTGTTAACATGCATACATCTTCAGCGCTACCTGTATAAACATGGAAATATCTACACCGCTATCTGTATGAACATGGAAATATCTACACCGATATCTGTTTGAACATGGAAATATGTAAACCGCTATCTGCATGAAAATGGATATATCTACACAGCTATCTGCATATACATGGAAATATCTACACAGCTATCTCTTTACACATGGAAATAACTACACCGCTATCTGTATGAACATGGAAATATCTGCACCGCCATCTGCATGTACATAGAAATATCTACTCCGCCATCTGTATTAAGATGGAGATATCTACACCGCTATCTGTATAACATGGAAATACCTACACCGCTATTTGTATAAACATGGAAATATCTACACCGCTACCTGTATAAACATGGAAATATCAGCACCGCTATCTGTATGAACATGGAAATATCTACACCGCAATCTGTATTAACATGGAAATATCTACACCGCTATCTGTATGAACATGGATATATATACACTGCTGTCTGCATGAAAATGGAAATATCTACACAGCTATCTGCATATACATGGAAATATCTACAAAGCTATCTCTTTACACATGGAAATAACTACACCGCTATCTCTATAAACATGGAAATATCTACACCGCCATCTGTATGAACATGGAAATATCTTCACAGCCATCTGTATGAACATATAAATATGTACACCACCATCTGTGTTAAGAAGGAGATATCTACACCGCTATCTGTAAAAACATGGAAATATCTACAACGCTATCTGTATAAACATGGAAATATCAGCACCGCTATCTGTATGAACATGGAAATATCTGCACCGCTATCTGTATGAACATGGAAATATCTACACCGCTATCTGTATGAACATGGAAATATATTCACCGCCATCTGTATGAACATGGATATATCTACACAGCCAACTGTATGAACATGGAAATATCTACACCGCTATCTGTATGAACATGGAAATATCTACACCGCTTTCTGTATGAACATGGAAATATCTTCACCGCCATCTGTATGAACATGGATATGTCTACACAGCCATCTGGATGAACATGGAAATATCTACACCGCGATCTGTATGAACATGGAAATATCTACACCGCGATCTGTATGAACATGGAAATATCTACACCGCTATCTGTGTAAACTTGCATACGTTTCACCGCTATCTGTATAAACATGGAAATATCTACACCGCTATCTGTTTGAACATGGAAATATCTAAACCGCTATCTGCATGAAAATAGAAATATCTACACAGCTATCTGCATATACATGGAAATATCTACAAACCTATCTCTTTACACATGGAAATAACTAAACCGCTATCTCTATAAACATGGAAATATCTACACCGCCTTCTGTATGAACATGGAAATATCTGCACTGCCATCTGTATGAACATATAAATATCTACACCGCCATCTGTATTAAGATGGAGATATCTTCACCGTTATCTGTATAAACTTGGAAATATCTACACCGCTATCTTTATAAACCTGGAAATATCTACACCGCTACCTGTATAAACATGGAAATATCAGCACCGCTATCTGTATCAACATGGAAATATCTACACCGCTATCTCTATGAACATGGAAGTATCTACACCGCTATCTGCATGAACATGGAAATAGCTACACCGCTATCTGTACGAACATGGAAATATCTACACTTCTATCTGTATGAACATGGAAATATCTACACTGCTATCTGTATGAACATGGATATATCTACACAGCCATCTGGATGAACATGGAAATATCTACACCGCCATCTGCATGTACATAGAAATATCTACTCCGCCATCTGTATTAAGATGGAGATATCTACACCGCTATCTGTATAACATGGAAATACCTACACCGCTATTTGTATAAACATGGAAATATCTACACCGCTACCTGTATAAACATGGAAATATCAGCACCGCTATCTGTATGAACATGGAAATATCTACACCGCAATCTGTATTAACATGGAAATATCTACACCGCTATCTGTATGAACATGGATATATATACACTGCTGTCTGCATGAAAATGGAAATATCTACACAGCTATCTGCATATACATGGAAATATCTACAAAGCTATCTCTTTACACATGGAAATAACTACACCGCTATCTCTATAAACATGGAAATATCTACACCGCCATCTGTATGAACATGGAAATATCTTCACAGCCATCTGTATGAACATATAAATATGTACACCGCCATCTGTGTTAAGAAGGAGATATCTACACCGCTATCTGTAAAAACATGGAAATATCTACAACGCTATCTGTATAAACATGGAAATATCAGCACCGCTATCTGTATGAACATGGAAATATCTGCACCGCTATCTGTATGAACATGGAAATATCTACACCGCTATCTGTATGAACATGGAAATATATTCACCGCCATCTGTATGAACATGGATATATCTACACAGCCAACTGTATGAACATGGAAATATCTACACCGCTATCTGTATGAACATGGAAATATCTACACCGCTATCTGTATGAACATGGAAATATCTTCACCGCCATCTGTATGAACATGGATATGTCTACACAGCCATCTGGATGAACATGGAAATATCTACACCGCGATCTGTATGAACATGGAAATATCTACACCGCGATCTGTATGAACATGGAAATATCTACACCGCTATCTGTGTAAACTTGCATACGTTTCACCGCTATCTGTATAAACATGGAAATATCTACACCGCTATCTGTATGAACATGGAAATATCTTCACCGCTATCTGTTTGAACATGGAAATATCTAAACCGCTATCTGCATGAAAATAGAAATATCTACACAGCTATCTGCATATACATGGAAATATCTACAAACCTATCTCTTTACACATGGAAATAACTAAACCGCTATCTCTATAAACATGGAAATATCTACACCGCCTTCTGTATGAACATGGAAATATCTGCACTGCCATCTGTATGAACATATAAATATCTACACCGCCATCTGTATTAAGATGGAGATATCTTCACCGTTATCTGTATAAACTTGGAAATATCTACACCGCTATCTTTATAAACCTGGAAATATCTACACCGCTACCTGTATAAACATGGAAATATCAGCACCGCTATCTGTATCAACATGGAAATATCTACACCGCTATCTCTATGAACATGGAAGTATCTACACCGCTATCTGCATGAACATGGAAATAGCTACACCGCTATCTGTACGAACATGGAAATATCTACACTTCTATCTGTATGAACATGGAAATATCTACACCGCTATCTGTATGAACATGGATATATCTACACAGCCATCTGGATGAACATGGAAATATCTACACCGCTATCTGCATGAACATGGAAATATCTACACCGCTATCTGTGTAAACATGCATACATCTTCACTGCAATCTGTATAAGCATGGAAATATCTACAACGCTATCTGTATGAAGAAGGAAATATCTACACCGCTATCTGTTTGAAGATGGAAATATCTAAACCGCTATCAGCATGAAAATAGAAATATCTACACAGCTATCTGCATATACATGGAAATATCTACACAGCTATCTCTTTACACATGGAAATAACTACACCGCTATCTGTATGAACATGGAAATATCTACACCGCCATCTGTATGAACATGGAAATATCTGCACCGCCATCTGAATAAACATATAAATATCTACCCCGCCATCTGTATTAAGATGGAGATATCTACACCACTATCTGTATAAACATGGAAATATCAGCGCCGCCATCTGTATTAACATGGAAATATCAGTCCCTCTATCCGTATGAACATGGAAATATCTACACCGCTATCTCTATGAACATGGAAATATCTACACCGCCATCTGTATGAACATGGATATATCTACACAGCCATCTGGATGAACATGGAAATATTTACACCGCTATCTGTATGAACATGGAAATATCTACACCGCTATCTGTATGAACATGGAAATACATACACCGCTATCTGTATGAACATGGAAATAGCTACACCGCTATCTGTATGCACATGGAAATTTCTTCACCACCATCTGTATGAACATGGATATATCTACACAGCCATCTGGATGAACATGGAAATACCTTCACCGCCATCTGTATGAACATGGATATGTCTACACAGCCATCTGGATGAACATGGAAATATCTACACCGCGATCTGTATGAACATGGAAATATCTACACCGCTATCTGTGTAAACATGCATACGTTTCACCGCTATCTGTATAAACATGGAAATATCTACACCGCTATCTGTATGAACATGGAAATATCTACACCGCTATCTGTTTGAACATGGAAATATCTAAACCGCTATCTGCATGAAAATAGAAATATCTACACAGCTATCTGCATATACATGGAAATATCTACAAACCTATCTCTTTACACATGGAAATAACTACACCGCTATCTCTATAAACATGTAAATATCTACACCGCCATGTGAATGAAAATGGAAATATCTGCACTGCCATCTGTGTGAACATATAAATATCTACACCGCCATCTGTATTAAGATGGAGATATCTTCACCGCTATCTGTATAAACTTGGAAATATCTACACCGCTATCTCTATAAACCTGGAAATATCTACACCGCTATCTGTATAAACATGGAAATATCTACACTGCTACCTGTATAAACATGGAAATATCACCACCGCTATCTGTATGAACATGGAAATATCTACACCGCTATCTCTATGAACATGGAAATATCTACACCGCTATCTGCATGAACATGGAAATAGCTACACCGCTATCTGTACGAACATGGAAATATCTACACCTCTATCTGTATGAACATGGAAATATCTACACCGCTATCTGTATGAACATGGATATGTCTACACAGCCATCTGTATGAACCTGGAAATATCTGCACCGCCATCTGTATGAACATATAAATATCTAAACCGCAATCTGTATTAAGAAGGAGATATCTACACCGCTATCTGTATAAACATGGAAATATCTACACCGCTGCCTGTATAAACATGGAAATATCAGCACCGCTATCTGTATGAACATGGAAATATCTACACCGCTACCTGTATGAACATGGAAATATCTACACCGCTATCTGTATGAACATGGAAATATCTACACCGCTATCTGTATGAACATGGAAATATCTACACCGCTATCTGTATGAACATGGAGATATCTACACCGCTATCTGTATGAACATGGATATAACTACACAGCCATCTGGATGAACATGGAAATATCTACACCACTATCTGTATGAACATGGAAATATCTTCACCGCCATCTGTATGAACATGGATATGTCTACACAGCCATCTGGAAGCATGGAAATATCTACACCGCTATCTGAATGATCATGGAAATATCTACACCGCTATCTGTGTAAACATGCATACATCTTCACCACTATCTGTATAAACATGGAAATATCTACACCGCTATCTGTATGAACATGGAAATATCTACACCGCTCTCTCTATGAACATGGAAATATCTACACCGCTATCTGTTTGAACATGGAAATATCTAAAACGCTATCTGCATGAAAATGGAAATATGTACACAGCTATCTGCATATACATGGAAATATCTACACAGCTATCTCTTTACACACGGAAATAACTACACCGCTATCTGTATGAACATGGAAATATCTTCACCGCCATCTGTATGAACATGGATATATCAACACAGCCATCTGGATGAACATGGAATTATCTACACCGCTATCTGTATAAACATGCCTACATGTTCACCGCTATCTGTATAAACATGGAAATATCTACACTGCTATCTGCATGAACATGGAAATATCTACACCGCTATCTGAACATGGAAATATTTACACCGCTATCTGTATAAACATGGAAATATCTACACCGCTACCTGTATAAACATGGAAATATCAGGACCGCTATCTGTATGAACACGGAAATATCTGCACCGCTATCTCTATGAACATGGAAATATCTACACCGCTATCTGTATGAACATGGAAAGAGCTACACCGCTATCTGTATGAACATGGAAATATCTACACCACTACCTGTATGAACATGGAAATAACTACACCGCTATCTGTATGAACATGGATATATCTACCCAGCCATCTGGATGAACATGGAAATATCTACACCGCTATCTGTATGAACATGGAAATATCTACACCGCTATCTGTGTAAATATGCATACATCTTCACCGCAATCTGTATAAACATGGAAATATCTTCACCGCTATCTGAATGAACATGGAAATGTCTACACCGCTATCTGTTTGAACATGGAAATATTTACACCGCTATCTGCATGAAAATGGAAATATCTACAGAGCTATCTGCATATACATGGAAATATCTACACAGCTATCTCTTTACACATGGAAATAACTACACCGCTATCTGTATGAACATGGAAATATCTACACCGCCATCTGTATGAACATGGAAATAACTGCACCGCCATCTGTATGAACATGTAAATATCTACACGGCCATCTGTATTAAGATGGAGATATCTACACCGCTATCAGTATAAACATGGAAATATCTACACCGCTATCTGTATAAACATGGAAATAACTACACCACTATCTGTATAAACATGGAAATATCTACACCGCTACCTGTATAAACATGGAAATATCAGCAACGCTATCTGTATGAACATGGAAATATCAGCCCCTCTATCTGTATGAACATGGAAATACCTACACCGCTATCTGTATGAACATGGAAATATCTACACCGCTTGATGTATAAACATGGAATTACCTTCACTGCCATCTGTATGAACACGGATATGTCTACACAGCCATCTGGATGAACATGGAAATATCTACACCGCTATCTGTATGAACATGGAAATAGCTACACCGCTATCTGTATGAATATGGAAATATCTGCACAGCCATCTGTATGAACATATAAATATCTACACCGCCATCCGTATTAACATGGAGATATCTACACCGCTATCTGTATAAACTTGGAAATATCTACACCGCTATCTGTATAAACATGGAAATATCTACACCGCTATCTGTATAAACATGGAAATATCTACACCGCTACCTGTATAAACATGGAAATAACAGCACCGCTATCTGTATGAACATGGAAATATCTTCACCGCTATCTGTATGAACATGGAAATATCTACACCGCTATCTGTATGAACATGGAAATATCTACACCGCTATATGTATGAACATGGAAATATCTACACCGCTATCTGTTAGAACATGGAAATATCTACACCGCTGTCTGCATGAAAATGGAAATATCTACACAGCTATCTGCATATACATGGAAATATATACACAGCTATCTCTTTACACATGGATATAACTACACCGCTATCCCTATAAACATGGAAATATCTACACCGCTATCTGTATGAACATGGAAATATCTGCACCGCCATCTGTATGAACATATAAATATCAACACCGCCATCTGTATTAAGAAGCAGATATCTACACCTCTATCTGTATAAACCTGGAAATATCTACACCGCTATCTGTATAAACATGGAAATATTTACACCGCTATCTGTATAAACATGGAAATATCTACACCGCTACCTGTATAAACATGGAAATATCAGCACAGCTATCTGTATGAACATGGAAATATCTACACCGCTATCTGTACGAACATGGAAATATCTACACCGCTATCTGTATGAACATGGAAATATCTACACCGCTATCTGTATGAACATGGAAATATCTTCACCGCCATCTGAATGACCATGGATATGTCTACACAGCCATCTGGATGAACATGGAAATATCTACACCGCGATCTGTATGAACATGGAAATAGCTACACCGCTATCTGTGTAAACTTGCATACGTTTCACCGCTATCTGTATAAACATGGAAATATCTACACCGCTATCTGTATGAACATGGAAATATCTACACCGCTATCTGTTTGAAAATGGTAATATCTAAACCGCTATCTGCATGAAAATAGAAATATCTACACAGCTATCTGCATATACATGGAAATATCTACAAACCTAAATCTTTACAGATGGAAATAACTAAACCACTATCTCTATAAACATGGAAATATCTACACCGCCATCTGTATGAACATGGAAATATCTGCACTGCCATCTGTATGAACATATAAATATCTACACCGCCATCTGTATTAAGATGGAGATATCTTCACCGCTATCTGTATAAACTTGGAAATACCTACACCGCTATCTTTATAAACCTGGAAATATCTACACCGCTATCTGTATAAACATGGAAATATCTACACCGCTACCTGTATAAATATGGAAATACCAGCACCGATATCTGTATGAACATGGAAATATCTACACCGCTATCTCTATGAACATGGAAGTATCTACACCGCTATCTGCATGAACATGGAAATAGCTACACCAGTATCTGTACGAACATGGAAATATCTACACTTCTATCTGTATGAACAAGGAAATATCTACACCGCTATCTGTATGAACATGGATATATCTACACAGCCATCTGGATGAACATGGAAATATCTACACCGCTATCTCTATGAACATGGAAGTATCTACACCGCTATCTGTATGAACATGGAAATATCTACACCGCTATCTGTATGAACATGGAATTATCTACACCGCTATCTGTATGAACATGGATACAACTACACAGCCATCTGGATGAACATGGAAATATCTACACCACTATCTGTATGAACATGGAAATATCTTCACCGCCATCTGTATGAACATGGATATGATTACACAGCCATCTGGATGAACATGGAAATATCTACACCGCTATCTGAATGAACATGGAAATATCTACACCGCTATCTGTGAAAACATGCATACATCTTCACCACTATCTGTATAAACATGGAAATATCTACACCGCTATCTGTATGAACATGGAAATATCTACACCGCTCTCTCTATGAACATGGAAATATCTACACCGCTATCTGTTTGAACATGAAATATCTAAAACACTATCTGCATGAAAATGGAAATATCTACACAGCTATCTGCATATACATGGAAATATCTACACAGCTATCTCTTTACACACGGAAATAACTACACCGGTATCTGTATGAACATGGAAATATCTTCACCGCCATCTGTATGAACATGGATATATCAACACAGCCATCTGGATGAACATGGAATTATCTACACCGCTATCTGTATAAACATGCATACATCTTCACCGCTATCTGTATAAACATGGAAATATCTACACTGCTATCTGCATGAACATGGAAATATCTACACCGCTATCTGAACATGGAAATATCTACACCGCTATCTGCATGAAAATGGAAATATCTACACAGCGATCTGCATACACATGGAAATATCTACAAAGCTATCTCTTTACACATGGAAATAACTACAGTGCTATCTCTATATACATGCAAATATCTACACTGCCATCTGTATGAACATGGAAATATGTGCACCGACATATGTATGAAGATATAAATATCTACACCCCAATCTATATTAAGATGGAGATATCTACACCGCTATATGTATAAACATGGAAATATCTACACCGCTATCTGTATAAATATGGAAATATCTACACCGCTATCTGTATAAACATGGAAATATCTACACCGCTACCTGTATAAACATGGAAATATCAGCACCGCTATCTGTATGAACACGGAAATATCTGCACCGCTATCTCTATGAACATGGAAATATCTACACCGCTATCTGTATGAACATGTAAATAGCTACACCGCTATCTGTATGAACATGGAAATATCTACACCGCTATCTGCATTAAAATGGAAATATCTACAGAGCTATCTGCATATACATGGAAATATCTACACAGCTATCTCTTTACACATGGAAATAACTACACCGCTATCTGTATGAACATGGAAATATCTACACCGCCATCTGTATGAACATGGAAATATCTGCACGGCCATCTGTATGAACATATAAATATCTACACAGCCATCTGTATTAAGATGGAGATATCTACACCGCTATCAGTATAAACATGGAAATATCTACACCGCTATCTGTATAAACATGGAAATAACTACACCGCTATCTGTATAAACATGGAAATATCTACACCGCTACCTGTATAAACATGGAAATATCAGCACCGCTATCTGTATGAACATGGAAATATCAGCAGCTCTATCTGTATGAACATGGAAATACCTACACCGCTATCTGTATGAACATGGAAATATCTACACCGCTAGATGTATAAACATTGAATTATCTTCACTGCCATCTGTATGAACACGGATATGTCTACACAGCCATCTGGATGAACATGGAAATATCTACACCGCTATCTGTATGAACATGGATATAGCTACACCGCTATCTGTATGAATATGGAAATATCTGCACCGCCATCTGTATGAACATATAAATATCTACACCGCCATCTGTATTAACATGGAGATATCTACACCGCTATGTGTATAAACATGGAAATATCTACACCGCTATCTGTATAAACATGGAAATATCTACACCGCTATCTGTATAAACATGGAAATATCTACACCGCTACCTGTATAAACATGGAAATAACAGCACCGCTATCTGTATGAACATGGAAATATCTACACCGCTGTCTGTATGAACATGGAAATATCCACACCGCTATCTGTATGAACATGGAAATATCTACACCGCTATATGTATGAACATGGTAATATCTACACCGCTGTCTGCATGAAAATGGAAATATCTACACAGCTATCTGCATATATATGGAAATATCTACACAGCTATCTCTTTACACATGGATATAACTACACCGCTATCTCTATAAACATGGAAATATCTACACCGCTATCTGTATGAACATGGAAATATCTGCACCGCCATCTGTATGAACATATAAATATCTACACCGCCATCTGTATTAAGAAGCAGATATCTACACCTCTATCTGTATAAACCTAGAAATATCTACACCGCTATCTGTATAAACATGGAAATATATACACTGCTATCTGTATAAACATGGAAATATCTACACCGCTACCTGTATAAACATGGAAATATCAGCAAAGCTATCTGTATGAACATGGAAATATCTACAACGCTATCTGTACGAACATGGAAATATCTACACCGCTATCTGTATGAACATGGAAATAGCTACACCGCTATCTGTATGATCATGGAAATATCTACACCACTATCTGTATGAATATGGAAATAACTACACCGCTATCTGTATGAACATGGATATATCTACACAGCCATCTGGATGAACATGGAAATATCTACACCGCTATCTGTATGAACATGGATATATCTACACCGCTAACTATGTAAACATGCATACATCTTCAGCGCTACCTGTATAAACATGGAAATATCTACACCGCTATCTGTATGAACATGGAAATATCTACACCGATATCTGTTTGAACATGGAAATATCTACAGCGCTGTCTGCATGAAAATGTAAATATCTACACAGAAATCTGTATATACATGGAAATATCTACACAGCTATCTCTTTACACATGGAAATAACTACACCGCTATCTCTAAAAACATGGAAATATCTACACCGCCATCTGTATGAACATGGAAATATCTGCACCGCCATCTGTATGAACATATAAATATCTACACCGCCATCTGTATTAAGAAGGAGATATCTGCACCGCTATCTGTATAAACCTGGAAATATCTACACCGCTATCTGTATAAACATGGAAATATCTACCCCGCTATCTGTATAAACATGGTAATATCTACACCGCTACCTGTATAAACATGGAAACAGCACAGCTATCTGTATGAACATGGAAATATCTACACCGCTATCTGTACGAACATGGAAATATATACACCGCTGTCTGTATGAACATGGAAATAGCTACACCGCTATCTGAACATGGAAATATCTACACCACTATCTGTATGAACATGGAAATAACTACACCGCTATCTGTATGAACATGGATATATCTACACAGCCATCTGGATGGACATGGAAATATCTACACCGCTATCTGTATGAACATGGAAATATCTACACCGCTATCTGTGTAAACATGCATACATCTTCACCGCTATCTGTATAAACATGGAAATATCTACAACGCTATCTGTATGAACATGGAAATATCTACACCTCTGTTTGAACTTGGAAATATCTAAACCGCTATCTGAATGAAAATGGAAATATCTACAGAGCTATCTGCATATACATGGAAATATCTACACAGCTATCTCTTTACCAATGGCAATAAGTACACCGCTATCTGTATGAACATGGAAATATCTGCACCGCCATCTGTATGAACATATAAATATCTACAACGCCATCTGTATTAAGATGGAGATATCTACACCGCTATCTGTATGAACATGGATATGTCTACACAGCCATCTGGATGAACATGGAAATATCTACACCGCTATCTGTATGAACATGGAAATATATACACCGCTATCTGTATGAACATGGAAATATCTACACCGCTATCTGTATGAACATGGAAACATCTACACCGCTATCTGTATGAACATGGAAATATATACACCGCTATCTGTATGAACATGGAAATATCTACACCGCTATCTGTTTGAACATGGAAATATCTACACCGCTGTCTGCATGAAAATGGAAATATCTACACAGCTATCTGCATATACATGGAAATATCTACACAGCTATCTCTTTACACATGGAAATAACTACACCGCTATCTCTAAAAACATGGAAATATCTACACCGCCATCTGTATGAACATGGAAATATCTTCACTGCCATCTGTATGAACATATAAATATCTACACCGCCATCTGTATTAAGGAGATATCTACACCGCTATCTGTATAAACATGGAAATATCTACACCGCTATCTGTATAAACATGGAAATATCTACACCGCTATCTGTATAAAAATGGAAATATCAGCACCGCTATCAGTATGAACATGGAAATATCTGCACCGCCATCTGTATGAACATGGAAATACCTACACCGCTATCTGTGTGAACATGGAGATATCTACACGGCTATCTGTATGAAAATGGAAATATCTACACCGCCATCTGTATGAACATGGAAATGTCTGCACCGCCATGTGTATGAACATATAAATATCTGCACCGCCATCTGTATTAAGAAGGAGATATCTACACCTCTATCTCTATAAACATCGAAATATCTACATTGCTATCTGTATAAACATGGAAATATCTACACCGCTATCTGTATAAACATGGAAATATCTACACCGCTACGTGTATAAACATGGAAATATCAGCACCGCTATCAGTATGAACATGGAAATATCTACACCGCTATCTGTATGAACATGGAAATATCTACACCGCTATCTGTATGAACATGGAAATAACTTCACCGCCAAAAGTATGAACATGGATATATCTACACAGCCGTCTGTATGATCCTGGAAATATCTACACCGCTATATGTATGAACATGGAAATATGTACACCGCTATCTGTATGAACATGGAAATATCTTCACCGCCATCTGTATGAACATGGATATGTCTACACAGCCATCTGGATGCACATGGAAATATCTACACCGCGATCTGTATGAATATGGAAATATCTGCACTGCCATCTGTATGAACATATAAATATCTACACCGACATCTGTATTAAGATGGAGATATCTTCACCGCTATCTGTATAAACTTGGAAATATCTACACCGCTATCTGTATAAACATGGAAATACCTACACCGCTACCTGTATAAACATGGAAATATCAGCACTGCTATCTGTATGAACCTGGAAATATCTACACCGCTATATCAATGAACATGGAAATATCTACACCGCTATCTGTATGAACATGGATATATCTACACAGCCATCTGGATGAACATGGAAATATCTACACCGCTATCTGCATGAACATGGAAATATCTACACCGCTATTTGTGTAAACGTGCATACATCTTCACCGCAATCTGCAAAAGCATGGAAATAGCTACACCGCTATCTGAATGAACATGGAAATATCTACAACGCTATCTGTTTGATCATGGAAATATCTAAACCGCTATTAGCATGAAAATGGAAATATCTACACCGCTATCTGCATATACATGGAAATATCTACACAGCTATCTCTTTACACATGGAAATAACTACACCGCTATCTGTATGAACATGGAAATATCTAAACAGCCATCTGTATGAACACGGAAATATCTGCACCGCCATCTGTATGAACATATAAATATCTACACCGCCATCTGTATTAAGAAGGAGATATCTACACCGCTATCTGTATAAACATGGATATATCTACACCGCTCTCTGTATAAACATGGAAATATCTACACTGCTACCTGTATAAACATGGAAATATCTAATCCGCTACCTGTATAAACATGGAAATATCAGCACCGCTATCTGTATGAACATGGAAATAGCCCCTCTATCTGTATGAACATGGAAATATCTACACCGCTATCTCTATGAACATGGAAATATCTACACCGCTATCTGTTTGAACATGAAAATCTCTAAACCGCTATCTGCATGAAAGTGGAAATATCCACACAGCTATCTGCATATACATGGAAATATCTACACAGCTATCTCTTTACACATGGAAATAACTACACCGCTATCTGTATGAACATGGAAATATCTTCACCGCCATCTGTATGAACATGGATATATCTTCACAGCCTCCTGGATGAACATGGAAATATCTACACTGCTATCTGTATGAACATGGAAATATCTGCACTGCTATCTGTATAAACATGGAAATACATACACTGCTATCTGTATGAACATGGAAATAGCTACACCGCTATCTGTATGAACATGGAAATATCTACACCGCTATCTGTAAGGACATGGAAATATCTTCACCGCCATCGGTATGAACATGGATATATCTACGCAGCCATCTGGATGAACATGGAAATATCTACACCGCTATCTGTATGAACATGGAAATATCTACACCGCTATCTGTATGAACATGGATATATCTACACAGCCCTCTGTATGAACATGGAAATCTCCACACCGCTATCTGTGTAAACATGCATACATCTTCACCGCTGTCTGTAAAAACTTGGAAATATCTACACCGCTATCTGTATGAACATGGAAATATGTACACCGCTATCTGTTTGAAGATGGAAATATATACACCACTATCTGCATGAAAATGGAACTATCTACACAGCTATCTGCATATACATGGAAATATCTACACCGCTATCTGTATGAACATGGAAATATCTACACCGCCATCTGTATGAACATGGAAATATCTGCACCGCCATCTGTATGAACATATAAATATCTACACCGCCATCTGTATTAAGATGGAGATATCTACACTGCTATCTGAATAAACATGGAAATATCTACACTGCTACCTGTATAAACATGGAAACATCAGCACCGCTATCTGCATAAACATGGAAATATCAGCACCGCTATCTGTATGAACATGGAAATATCTACACCGCTATCTGTATGAACATGGAAATATCTACACCGCTATATGTATGAACATGGAAATATCTACACCGCTATCTGTAAGAACATGGAAATATCTACACCGCTATCTGTTTGAACATGTAAATATCTACACCTCTATCTGTATGAAAATGGAAATATCTACAAAGCTATCTGCATATACATGGAAATATCTACACAGCTATCTCTTTACACATGGAAATAACTACACCGCTATATCTACAAAACATGGAAATATCAACACCGCCATCTGTATGAACATGGAAATATCTTCACTGCCATCTGTATGAACATATAAATATCAACACTGACATCTGTATTAAGGAGATATCTACACCGCTATCTGTATAAACATGGAAATATCTACACCGCTATCTGTATAAACATGGAAATATCTACACCGCTATCTGTATAAAAATGGAAATATCAGCACCTCTATCAGTATGAACATGGAAATTTCTGCACCGCCATCAGTATCAACATGGAAATATCTACACCGCTATCTGTGTGAACATGGAGATATCTACACCGCTATCTGTATGAACATGGAAATATCTACACCGCCATCTGTATGAACATGGAAATATCTGCACCGCCATGTGTATGAACATATAAATATCTGCACCGCCATCTGTATTAAGAAGGAGATATCTACACCGCTATCTGTATAAACAAGGAAATATCTACACTGCTATCTGTATAAACATGGAAATATCTACACCGCTATCTGTATAAACATGGAAATATCTACACCGCTACCTGTATAAACATGGAAATATCAGCACCGCTATCAGTATGAACATGGAAGTATCTACACCGCTATCTGTATGAACATGGAAATATCTACAAAGCTATCTGTATGAACATGGAAATATCTTCACCGCCATCTGTATGAACATGGATATGGCTACACAGCCATCTGGATGAACATGGAAATATCTACACCGCCATCTGTATGAACATGGAAATATCTGCACTGCCGTCTGTATGAACATATAAATATCTACACCGCCATCTGTATTAAGATGGAGATATCTTCACCGCTATCTGTGTAAACTTGGAAATATCTACACCGCTATATGTATAAACATGGAAATATCTACACCGCAATCTCAATGAACATGCAAATATCTACACCGCTATCTCTATGAACATGGATATATCTACACAGCCATATGGATGAACATGGAAATATCTACACCGCTATCTGCATAAACATGGAAATATCTACACCGCTATTTGTGTAAACATGCATACATCTTCACCGCAATCTGCAAAAGCATGGAAATAGCTACACCGCTATCTGAATGAACATGGAAATATCTACACCGCTATCTGTTTGATCATGGAAATATCTAAACCGCTATCAGCATGAAAATGGAAATATCTACACCGCTATCTGCATATACATGGAAATATCTACACAGCTATCTCTTTACACATGGAAATAACCACACCACTATCTGTATGAACATGGAAATATCTACACAGCCATCTGTATGAACATGGAAATATCTGCACCGCCATCTGTATGAACATATAAATATCTACACCGACATCTGTATTAAGAAGGAGATATCTACACAGCTATCTGTATAAACATGGATATATCTACACCGCTCTCTGTATAAACATGGAAATATCTACACTGCTACCTGTATAAACATGGAAATATCTAAACCGCTACCTGTATATACATGGAAATAGCACCGCTATCTGTATGAACATGGAAATATCAGCCCCTCTATCTGTATGAACATGGAAATATCTACACCGCTATCTCTATAAACATGGAAATATCTACAACGCTATCTGTTTGAACATGGAAATATCTAAACCGCTATCTGCATGAAAATGGAAATATCCACACAGCTATCTGCATATACATGGAAATATCTACACAGCTATCTCTTTACACATGGAAATAATTACACCGCTGTCTGTATGAACATGGAAATATCTACACCGCTATCTGTATGAACATAGAAAAATCTACAACGCTACCTGTATGAACATGGAAATATCTACACCGCTATCTGTATGAACATGGAAATATCTACACCGCTATATGTATGAACATGGAAATATCTACACCGCTATCTGAACATGGAAATATCTACACCGCCATCTGTATGAACATGGAAATATCTGCACCGCCATCTGTATGAAAATATAAATATCTACACCAACATCTGTATTAAGATGGAGATATCTATACCGCTATCTGAATAAACATGGAAATATCTACACCGGTATCTGTATTAACATGGAAATATCTACCCCGCTATCTGTATAAACATGGAAATATCTACACCGCTACCTGTATAAACATGGAAATATCAGCACCGCTATCTGTATGAACATGGAAATATCTACACCGCTATCTGTATGAACATGGAAATATCTACACCGCTATCTGTATGAACATGGAAATATCTACAAAGCTATCTGAATGAACATGGAAATACCTACACCGCTATCTGTTTGAACATGTAAATATCTACACCGCTAACTGCATGAAAATGGAAATATCTACAAAGCTATCTGCATATACATGGAAATATATACACAGCTATCTCTTTACACATGGAAATAACTACACCGCTATATCTATAAACATGGAAATATTTACACCACCATCTGTATGAACATATAAATATCTATACCGCCATCTGTATTAAGAAGGAGATATCTACACCGCTATCTGTATAAACATGGAAATATCTACACCACTGCCTGTATAAACATGGAAATATCAGCACCGCTATCTGTATGAACATGGAAATATCTACACCGCTACCTGTATGAACATGGAAATATCTACACCGCTATCTGTATGAACATGGAAATATCTACACCGCTATCTGTATGAACATGGAAATATCTACACCGCTATCTGTATGAACATGGAAATATCTACACCGCTATCTGTATGAACATGGAAATATCTACACCGCTATCTGTATGAACATGGATATAACTACACAGCCATCTGGATGAACATGGAAATATCTACACCGCTATCTGTATGAACATGGAAATATCTTCACCGCCATCTGTATGAACATGGATATGTTTACACAGCCATCTGTATGAACATGGAAATATCTACACCGATATCTGTGTAAACATGCATACATCTTAACCACTATCTGTATAAACATGGAAATATCTACACCGCTATCTGTATGAACATGGAAATATCTACACCGCTCTCTCTATGAACATGGAAATATCTACACCGCTATCTGTATGAACATGGAAATATCTACACCGCTATATGTATGAACATGGTAATATCTACACCGCTGTCTGCATGAAAATGGAAATATCTACACAGCTATCTGCATATATATGGAAATATCTACACAGCTATCTCTTTACACATGGATATAACTACACCGCTATCTCTATAAACATGGAAATATCTAAACCGCTATCTGTATGAACATGGAAATATCTGCACCGCCATCTGTATGAACATATAAATATCTACACCGCCATCTGTATTAAGAAGCAGATATCCACACCTCTATCTGTATAAACCTAGAAATATCTACACCGCTATCTGTATAAACATGGAAATATATACACTGCTATCTGTATAAACATGGAAATATCTACACCGCTACCTGTATAAACATGGAAATATCAGCAAAGCTATCTGTATGAACATGGAAATATCTACAACGCTATCTGTACGAACATGGAAATATCTACACCGCTATCTGTATGAACATGGAAATAGCTACACCGCTATCTGTATGATCATGGAAATATCTACACCACTATCTGTATCAATATGCAAATAACTACACCGCTATCTGTATGAACATGGATATATCTACACAGCCATCTGGATGAACATGGAAATATCTACACCGCTATCTGTATGAACATGGATATATCTACACCGCTAACTGTGTAAACATGCATACATCTTCAGCGCTACCTGTATAAACATGGAAATATCTACACCGCTATCTGTATGAACATGGAAATATCTACACCGATATCTGTTTGAACATGGAAATATCTAAACCGCTATCTGCATGAAAATGGAAATATCTACACAGCTATCTGCATATACATGGAAATATCTACACAGCTATCTCTTTACACATGGAAATAACTACACCGCTATCTCTATAAACATGGAAATATCTACACCGCCATCTGTATGAACATGGAAATATCTTCACAGCCATCTGTATGAACATATAAATATGTACACCGCCATCTGTATTAAGAAGGAGATATCTACACCGCTATCTGTATAAACATGGAAATATCTACACCGCTATCTGCAAGAAAATGGAAATATCTACACAGCTATCTGCATGTACATGGAAATATCTACAAAGCTATCTCTTTACACATGGAAATAACTACACCGCTGTCTGTATGAGCATGGAAATATCTACACCGCCATCTGTGTGAACATGGAGATAACTACACCGCTATCTGTATGAACATGGAAATATCTACACCGCCATCTGTATGAACATGGAGATATCTACACCGCTATCAGTATGAACATGGAAATATCTGCACGGCCATCCGTGTGAACATGGAAATATCTACACCGCTATCTGTATGAACAATGAGATATCTACACCGCTATCTGTATGAACATGGAAATATCTACACCGCAAACTGTATGAACATGGAAATATCTTCACCGCGATCTGTATGAACATGGAAATAGCTACACCGCTATCTGTGTAAACTTGCATACGTTTCACCGCTATCTGTATAAACATGGAAATATCTACACCGCTATCTGTATGAACATGGAAATATCTACACCGCTATCTGTTTGAAAATGGTAATATCTAAACCGCTATCTGCATGAAAATAGAAATATCTACACAGCTATCTGCATATACATGGAAATATCTACAAACCTAAATCTTTACACATGGAAATAACTAAACCGCTATCTCTATAAACATGGAAATATCTACACCGCCATCTGTATGAACATGGAAATATCTGCACTGCCATTTGTATGAACATATAAATATCTACACCGCCATCTGTATTAAGATGGAGAAAGCTTCACCGCTATCTGTATAAACTTGGAAATACCTACACCGCTATCTTTATAAACCTGGAAATATCTACACCGCTATCTGTATAAACATGGAAATATCTACAACGCTACCTGTATAAATATGGAAATACCAGCACCGCTATCTGTATGAACATGGAAATATCTACACCGCTATCTCTATGAACATGGAAGTATCTACACCGCTATCTGCATGAACATGGAAATAGCTACACCAGTATCTGTACGAACATGGAAATATCTACACTTCTATCTGTATGAACAAGGAAATATCTACACCGCTATCTGTATGAACATGGATATATCTACACAGCCATCTGGATGAACATGGAAATATCTACACCGCTATCTCTATGAACATGGAAGTATCTACACCGCTATCTGTATGAACATGGAAATATCTACACCGCTATCTGTATGAACATGGAATTATCTACACCGCTATCTGTATGAACATGGATATAACTACACAGCCATCTGGATGAACATGGAAATATCTACACCACTATCTGTATGAACATGGAAATATCTTCACCGCCATCTGTATGAACATGGATATGATTACACAGCCATCTGGATGAACATGGAAATATCTACACCGCTATCTGAATGAACATGGAAATATCTACACCGCTATCTGTGAAAACATGCATACATCTTCACCACTATCTGTATAAACATGGAAATATCTACACCGCTATCTGTATGAACATGGAAATATCTACACCGCTCTCTCTATGAACATGGAAATATCTACACCGCTATCTGTTTGAACATGAAATATCTAAAACACTATCTGCATGAAAATGGAAATATCTACACAGCTATCTGCATATACATGGAAATATCTACACAGCTATCTCTTTACACACGGAAATAACTACACCAGTATCTGTATGAACATGGAAATATCTTCACCGCCATCTGTATGAACATGGATATATCAACACAGCCATCTGGATGAACATGGAATTATCTACACCGCTATCTGTATAAACATGCATACATCTTCACCGCTATCTGTACAAACATGGAAATATCTACACTGCTATCTGCATGAACATGGAAATATCTACACCGCTATCTGAACATGGAAATATCTACACCGCTATATGCATGAAAATGGAAATATCTACACAGCGATCTGCATACACATGGAAATATCTACAAAGCTATCTCTTTACACATGGAAATAACTACAGCGCTATCTCTATATACATGCAAATATCTACACTGCCATCTGTATGAACATGGAAATATGTGCACCGACATATGTATGAAGATATAAATATCTACACCCCAATCTATATTAAGATGGAGATATCTACACCGCTATATGTATAAACATGGAAATATCTACACCGCTATCTGTATAAATATGGAAATATCTACACCGCTATCTGTATAAACATGGAAATATCTACACCGCTACCTGTATAAACATGGAAATATCAGCACCGCTATCTGTATGAACACGGAAATATCTGCACCGCTATCTCTATGAACATGGAAATATCTACACCGCTATCTGTATGAACATGGAAATAGCTACACCGCTATCTGTATGAACATGGAAATATCTACACCACTACCTGTATGAACATGGAAATAACTACACCGCTATCTGTATGAACATGGATATATCTACACAGCCATCTGGATGAACATGGAAATATCTACACCGCTATCTGTATGAACATGGAAATATCTACACCGCTATCTGTGTAAATATGCATACATCTTCACCGCAATCTGTATAAACATGGAAATATCTTCACCGCTATCTGAATGAACATGGAAATGTCTACACCGCTA
This sequence comes from Gorilla gorilla gorilla, assembly GCF_029281585.2. NCBI lineage: Eukaryota > Metazoa > Chordata > Mammalia > Primates > Hominidae > Gorilla > Gorilla gorilla. Next base: position 81,578,216 of record NC_073245.2, on the reverse strand, counting down.
TCTGTTTGAACATGGAAATATCTACACCGCTATCTGCATGAAAATGGAAATATCTACAGAGCTATCTGCATATACATGGAAATATCTACACAGCTATCTCTTTACACATGGAAAGAACTACACCGCTATCTGTATGAACATGGAAATATCTACACCGCCATCTGTATGAACATGGAAATATCTGCACGGCCATCTGTATGAACATATAAATATCTACACGGCCATCTGTATTAAGATGGAGATATCTACACCGCTATCAGTATAAACATGGAAATATCTACACCGCTATCTGTATAAACATGGAAATAACTACACCGCTATCTGTATAAACATGGAAATATCTACACCGCTACCTGTATAAACATGGAAATATCAGCACCGCTATCTGTATGAACATGGAAATATCAGCAGCTCTATCTGTATGAACATGGAAATACCTACACCGCTATCTGTATGAACATGGAAATATCTACACCGCTAGATGTATAAACATTGAATTATCTTCACTGCCATCTGTATGAACACGGATATGTCTACACAGCCATCTGGATGAACATGGAAATATCTACACCGCTATCTGTATGAACATGGAAATAGCTACACCGCTATCTGTATGAATATGGAAATATCTGCACCGCCATCTGTATGAACATATAAATATCTACACCGCCATCTGTATTAACATGGAGATATCTACACCGCTATCTGTATAAACATGGAAATATCTACACCGCTATCTGTATAAACATGGAAATATCTACACTGCTCTCTGTATAAACATGGAAATATCTACACCGCTACCTGTATAAACATGGAAATAACAGCACCGCTATCTGTATGAACATGGAAATATCTACACCGCTGTCTGTATGAACATGGAAATATCCACACCGCTATCTGTATGAACATGGAAATATCTACACCGCTATATGTATGAACATGGTAATATCTACACCGCTGTCTGCATGAAAATGGAAATATCTACACAGCTATCTGCATATATATGGAAATATCTACACAGCTATCTCTTTACACATGGATATAACTACACCGCTATCTCTATAAACATGGAAATATCTACACCGCTATCTGTATGAACATGGAAATATCTGCACCGCCATCTGTATGAACATATAAATATCTACACCGCCATCTGTATTAAGAAGCAGATATCCACACCTCTATCTGTATAAACCTAGAAATATCTACACCGCTATCTGTATAAACATGGAAATATATACACTGCTATCTGTATAAACATGGAAATATCTACACCGCTACCTGTATAAACATGGAAATATCAGCAAAGCTATCTGTATGAACATGGAAATATCTACAACGCTATCTGTACGAACATGGAAATATCTACACCGCTATCTGTATGAACATGGAAATAGCTACACCGCTATCTGTATGATCATGGAAATATCTACACCACTATCTGTATGAATATGGAAATAACTACACCGCTATCTGTATGAACATGGATATATCTACACAGCCATCTGGATGAACATGGAAATATCTACACCGCTATCTGTATGAACATGGATATATCTACACCGCTAACTGTGTAAACATGCATACATCTTCAGCGCTACCTGTATAAACATGGAAATATCTACACCGCTATCTGTATGAACATGGAAATATCTACACCGATATCTGTTTGAACATGGAAATATCTAAACCGCTATCTGCATGAAAATGGAAATATCTACACAGCTATCTGCATATACATGGAAATATCTACACAGCTATCTCTTTACACATGGAAATAACTACACCGCTATCTCTATAAACATGGAAATATCTACACCGCCATCTGTATGAACATGGAAATATCTTCACAGCCATCTGTATGAACATATAAATATGTACACCGCCATCTGTATTAAGAAGGAGATATCTACACCGCTATCTGTATAAACATGGAAATATCTACACCGCTATCTGCAAGAAAATGGAAATATCTACACAGCTATCTGCATGTACATGGAAATATCTACAAAGCTATCTCTTTACACATGGAAATAACTACACCGCTATCTGTATGAGCATGGAAATATCTACACCGCCATCTGTGTGAACATGGAGATAACTACACCGCTATCTGTATGAACATGGAAATATCTACACCGCCATCTGTATGAACATGGAGATATCTACACCGCTATCAGTATGAACATGGAAATATCTGCACGGCCATCCGTGTGAACATGGAAATATCTACACCGCTATCTGTATGAACAATGAGATATCTACACCGCTATCTGTATGAACATGGAAATATCTACACCGCAAACTGTATGAACATGGAAATATCTTCACCGCGATCTGTATGAACATGGAAATAGCTACACCGCTATCTGTGTAAACTTGCATACGTTTCACCGCTATCTGTATAAACATGGAAATATCTACACCGCTATCTGTATGAACATGGAAATATCTACACCGCTATCTGTTTGAAAATGGTAATATCTAAACCGCTATCTGCATGAAAATAGAAATATCTACACAGCTATCTGCATATACATGGAAATATCTACAAACCTAAATCTTTACACGTGGAAATAACTAAACCGCTATCTCTATAAACATGGAAATATCTACACCGCCATCTGTATGAACATGGAAATATCTGCACTGCCATCTGTATGAACATATAAATATCTACACCGCCATCTGTATTAAGATGGAGATATCTTCACCGCTATCTGTATAAACTTGGAAATACCTACACCGCTATCTTTATAAACCTGGAAATATCTACACCGCTATCTGTATAAACATGGAAATATCTTCAACGCTACCTGTATAAATATGGAAATACCAGCACCGCTATCTGTATGAACATGGAAATATCTACACCGCTATCTCTATGAACATGGAAGTATCTACACCGCTATCTGCATGAACATGGAAATAGCTACACCAGTATCTGTACGAACATGGAAATATCTACACTTCTATCTGTATGAACAAGGAAATATCTACACCGCTATCTGTATGAACATGGATATATCTACACAGCCATCTGGATGAACATGGAAATATCTACACCGCTATCTCTATGAACATGGAAGTATCTACACCGCTATCTGTATGAACATGGAAATATCTACACCGCTATCTGTATGAACATGGAATTATCTACACCGCTATCTGTATGAACATGGATATAACTACACAGCCATCTGGATGAACATGGAAATATCTACACCACTATCTGTATGAACATGGAAATATCTTCACCGCCATCTGTATGAACATGGATATGATTACACAGCCATCTGGATGAACATGGAAATATCTACACCGCTATCTGAATGAACATGGAAATATCTACACCGCTATCTGTGAAAACATGCATACATCTTCACCACTATCTGTATAAACATGGAAATATCTACACCGCTATCTGTATGAACATGGAAATATCTGCACCGCTCTCTCTATGAACATGGAAATATCTACACCGCTATCTGTTTGAACATGAAATATCTAAAACACTATCTGCATGAAAATGGAAATATCTACACAGCTATCTGCATATACATGGAAATATCTACACAGCTATCTCTTTACACACGGAAATAACTACACCGGTATCTGTATGAACATGGAAATATCTTCACCGCCATCTGTATGAACATGGATATATCAACACAGCCATCTGGATGAACATGGAATTATCTACACCGCTATCTGTATAAACATGCATACAGCTTCACCGCTATCTGTATAAACATGGAAATATCTACACTGCTATCTGCATGAACATGGAAATATCTACACCGCTATCTGAACATGGAAATATCTACACCGCTATCTGCATGAAAACGGAAATATCTACACAGCGATCTGCATATACATGGAAATATCTACAAAGCTATCTCTTTACACATGGAAATAACTACAGCGCTATCTCTATATACATGCAAATATCTACACTGCCATCTGTATGAACATGGAAATATGTGCACCGACATCTGTATGAAGATATAAATATCTACACCCCCATCTATATTAAGATGGAGATATCTACACCGCTATATGTATAAACATGGAAATATCTACACCGCTATCTGTATAAATATGGAAATATCTACACCGCTATCTGTATAAACATGGAAATATCTACACCGCTACCTGTATAAACATGGAAATATCAGCACCGCTATCTGTATGAACACGGAAATATCTGCACCGCTATCTCTATGAACATGGAAATATCTACACCGCTATCTGTATGAACATGGAAATAGCTACACCGCTATCTGTATGAACATGGAAATATCTACACCACTACCTGTATGAACATGGAAATAACTACACCGCTATCTGTATGAACATGGATATATCTACACAGCCATCTGGATGAACATGGAAATATCTACACCGCTATCAGTATGAACATGGAAATATCTACACTGCTATCTGTGTAAATATGCATACATCTTCACCGCAATCTGTATAAACATGGAAATATCTTCACCGCTATCTGAATGAACATGGAAATGTCTACACCGCTATCTGTTTGAACATGGAAATATCTACACCGCTATCTGCATGAAAATGGAAATATCTACAGAGCTATCTGCATATACATGGAAATATCTACACAGCTATCTCTTTACACATGGAAATAACTACACCGCTATCTGTATGAACATGGAAATATCTACACCGCCATCTGTATGAACATGGAAATATCTGCACGGCCATCTGTATGAACATATAAATATCTACACGGCCATCTGTATTAAGATGGAGATATCTACACCGCTATCAGTATAAACATGAAAATATCTACACCGCTATCTGTATAAACATGGAAATAACTACACCGCTATCTGTATAAACATGGAAATATCTACACCGCTACCTGTATAAACATGGAAATATCAGCACCGCTATCTGTATGAACATGGAAATATCAGCAGCTCTATCTGTATGAACATGGAAATACCTACACCGCTATCTGTATGAACATGGAAATATCTACACCGCTAGATGTATAAACATTGAATTATCTTCACTGCCATCTGTATGAACACGGATATGTCTACACAGCCATCTGTATGAACATGGAAATATCTACACCGCTATCTGTACGAACATGGAAATATCTACACCTCTATCTGTATGAACATGGAAATAGCTACACCGCTATCTGTATGAACATGGAAATATCTACACCACTATCTGTATGAATATGGAAATAACTACACCGCTATCTGTATGAACATGGATATATCTACACAGCCATCTGGATGAACATGGAAATATCTACACCGCTATCTGTATGAACATGGATATATCTACACTGCTAACTGTGTAAACATGCATACATCTTCAGCGCTACCTGTATAAACATGGAAATATCTACACCGCTATCTGTATGAACATGGAAATATCTACACCGATATCTGTTTGAACATGGAAATATCTAAACCGCTATCTGCATGAAAATGGAAATATCTACACAGCTATCTGCATATACATGGAAATATCTACACAGCTATCTCTTTACACATGGAAATAACTACACCGCTATCTCTATAAACATGGAAATATCTACACCGCCATCTGTATGAACATGGAAATATCTTCACAGCCATCTGTATGAACATATAAATATGTACACCGCAATCTGTATTAAGAAGGAGATATCTACACCGCTATCTGTATAAACATGGAAATATCTACACCGCTATCTGCAAGAAAATGGAAATATCTACACAGCTATCTGCATGTACATGGAAATATCTACAAAGCTATCTCTTTACACATGGAAATAACTACACCGCTATCTGTATGAGCATGGAAATATCTACACCGCCATCTGTGTGAACATGGAGATAACTACACCGCTATCTGTATGAACATGGAAATATCTACACCGCCATCTGTATGAACATGGAGATATCTACACCGCTATCAGTATGAACATGGAAATATCTGCACGGCCATCCGTGTGAACATGGAAATATCTACACCGCTATCTGTATGAACTATGAGATATCTACACCGCTATCTGTATGAACATGGAAATATCTACACCGCAAACTGTATGAACATGGAAATATCTTCACCGCCATCTGTATGAATATGGATATGTCTACACAGCGATCTGGATGAACATGGAAATATCTACACCGCGATCTGTATGAACATGGAAATATCTACTCCGCTATCTGTGTAAACATGCATACATTTCACCGCTATCTGTATAAACATGGAAATATCTACATCGCTATCTGTATGAACATGGAAATATCTACACCGCTATATGTATGAACATGGATATATCTACACAGCCATCTGGATGAACATGGAAATATCTACACCGCTATCTGTTTGAACATGGAAATATCTAAACCGCTATCTGCATTAAAATAGACATATCTACACAGCTCTCTGCATATACATGGAAATAACTACAAACCTATCTCTTTACACATGGAAATAACTATACCGCTATCTCTATAAACATGGAAATATCTACACCACCATCTGTATGAACATGGAAATATCTGCACTGCCATCTGTATGAACTTATAAATATCTACACTGCCATCTGTATTAAGATGGAGATATCTACACCGCTATCTGTTTGAACATGGAAATATCTACACTGCTGTCTGTATGAACATGGAAATATCTACACCGCTATCTGTATGAACATGGAAATATCTAAACCGCTATCTGTATGAACATGGATATATCTACACAGCCATCTGGATGAACATGGAAATATCTAAACCGCTATCTGTATGAACATGGAAATATCTACACCGCTATCTGTATAAACATGGAAATATCTACACAGCCATCTGAATGAACATGGAAATATCTACACCGCTATCTGTGTAAACATGCATACATCTTCACCGCAGTCTGTATAAACATGGAAATATCTACACCGCTGTCTGTATGAACATGGAAATATCTACACCGCTATCTCTATGAACATGGAAATATCTACACCGCTATCTGTTTGAAGATGGAAATATCTACACTGCTATCTGCATATACATGGAAATATCTACACAGCTATCTCTTTACACATGGAAATAACTACATCGCTATCTGTATGAACATGGAAATATCTACACTGCCATCTGTATGAACATGGAAATATCTGCACTGCCATCTGTATGAACATATAAATATCTACACCGCCATCTGTATTAAGATGGAGATATCTACACCGCTATCTGCATAAACATGGAAATATCTACACCGCTATCTGTATAAACATGGAAATAACTACACCGCTATCTGTACAAACATGGAAATATCTACACTGCTACCTGTATAAACATGGATATATCAGCACCACTATCTGTATGAACATGGAAATATATACACCGCTATCTGTATGAACATGGAAATATCTACACCGCTATCAGTATGAACATGGAAATATCTACACTGCTATCTGTATGAACATGGAAATATCTACACCGCTATCTGTTTGAACAAGGAAATATCTACACCGCTGTCTGCATGAAAATGGAAATACCTACACATCTATCTGCATATACATGGAAATATCTAGACAGCTATCTCTTTACACATGGAAATAACTACACCGCTATCTCCATAAGCATGGAAATATCTACTTCGCCATCTGTATGAACATGGAAATATCTACACCGCTATCTGTATGAACATGGAAATATATTCACCGCCATCTGTATGAACATGGATATATCTACACAGCCATCTGTATGAACATGGAAATATCTACACCGCTATCTGTATGAACATGGAAATATCTACACCGCTATCTGTATGAACATGGAAATATCTACACCGCAAACTGTATGAACATGGAAATATCTTCACCGCCATCTGTATGAATATGGATATGTCTACACAGCGATCTGGATGAACATGGAAATATCTACACCGCGATCTGTATGAACATGGAAATATCTACACCGCTATCTGTGTAAACATGCATACATTTCACCGCTATCTGTATAAACATGGAAATATCTACATCGCTATCTGTATGAACATGGAAATATCTACACTGCTATCTGTATGAACATGGATATATCTACACAGCCATCTGGATGAACATGGAAATATCTACACCGCTATCTGTTTGAATATGGAAATATCTAAACCGCTATCTGCATTAAAATAGAAATATCTACACAGCTCTCTGCATATACATGGAAATAACTACAAACCTATCTCTTTACACATGGAAATAACTACACCGCTATCTCTATAAACATGGAAATATCTACACCGCCATCTGTATGAACATGGAAATATCTGCACTGCCATCTGTATGAACTTATAAATATCTGCACTGCCATCTGTATTAAGATGGAGATATCTACACCGCTATCTGTTTGAACATGGAAATATCTACACTGCTATCTGTATGAACATGGAAATATCTACACCGCTATCTGTATGAATGGAAATATCTAAACCGCTTTCTGTATGAACATGGATATATCTACACAGCCATCTGGATGAACATGGAAATATCTAAACCGCTATCTGTATGAACATGGAAATATCTACACCGCTATCTGTATAAACATGGAAATATCTACACAGCCATCTGGATGAACATGGAAATATCTACACCGCTATCTGTGTAAACATGCATACATCTTCACCGCAGTCTGTATAAACATGGAAATATCTACACCGCTGTCTGTATGTACATGGAAATATCTACACCGCTATCTCTATGAACATGGAAATATCTACACCGCTATCTGTTTGAAGATGGAAATATCTACACTGCTATCTGCATATACATGGAAATATCTACACAGCTATTTCTTTACACATGGAAATAACTACATCGCTATCTGTATGAACATGGAAATATCTACACTGCCATCTGTATGAACATGGAAATATCTGCACTGCCATCTGTATGAACATATAAATATCTACACCGCCATCTGTATTAAGATGGAGATATCTACACCGCTATCTGCATAAACATGGAAATATCTACACCGCTATCTGTATAAACATGGAAATAACTACACCGCTATCTGTACAAACATGGAAATATCTACACTGCTACCTGTATAAACATGGATATATCAGCACCACTATCTGTATGAACATGGAAATATATTCACCGCTATCTGTATGAACATGGAAATATCTACACCGCTATCAGTATGAACATGGAAATATCTACACTGCTATCTGTATGAACATGGAAATATCTACACCGCTATCTGTTTGAACAAGGAAATATCTACACCGCTGTCTGCATGAAAATGGAAATATCTACACATCTATCTGCATATACATGGAAATATCTACACAGCTATCTCTCTACACATGGAAATAACTACACCGCTATCTCCATAAGCATGGAAATATCTACTTCGCCATCTGTATGAACATGGAAATATCTACACCGCTATCTGTATGAACATGGAAATATATTCACCGCCATCTGTATGAACATGGATATATCTACACAGCCATCTGTATGAACATGGAAATATCTACACCGCTATCTGTATGAACATGGAAATATCTACACCGCTATCTGTATGAACATGGAAATATCTTCACCGCCATCTGAATGAACATGGATATGTCTACACAGCCATCTGGATGAACATGGAAATATCTACACCGCGATCTGTATGAACATGGAAATAGCTACACCGCTATCTGTGTAAACTTGCATACGTTTCACCGCTATCTGTATAAACATGGAAATATCTACACCGCTATCTGTATGAACATGGAAATATCTACACCGCTATCTGTTTGAAAATGGTAATATCTAAACCGCTATCTGCATGAAAATATAAATATCTACACAGCTATCTGCATATACATGGAAATATCTACAAACCTAAATATTTACACATGGAAATAACTAAACCGCTATCTCTATAAACATGGAAATATCTACACCGCCATCTGTATGAACATGGAAATATCTGCACTGCCATCTGTATGAACATATAAATATCTACACCGCCATCTGTATTAAGATGGAGATATCTTCACCGCTATCTGTATAAACTTGGAAATATCTACACCGCTATCTTTATAAACCTGGAAATATCTACACCGCTATCTGTATAAACATGGAAATATCTACACCGCTACCTGTATAAATATGGAAATACCAGCACCGCTATCTGTATGAACATGGAAATATCTACACCGCTATCTCTATGAACATGGAAGTATCTACACCGCTATCTGCATGAACATGGAAATAGCTACACCAGTATCTGTACGAACATGGAAATATCTACGCTTCTATCTGTATGAACATGGAAATATCTACACCGCTATCTGTATGAACATGGATATATCTACACAGCCATCTGGATGAACATGGAAATATCTACACCGCTATCTCTATGAACATGGAAGTATCTACACCGCTATCTGTATGAACATGGAAATATCTACACCGCTATCTGTATGAACATGGAATTATCTACACCGCTATCTGAATGAACATGGATATAACTACACAGCCATCTGGATGAACATGGAAATATCTACACCACTATCTGTATGAACATGGAAATATCTTCACCGCCATCTGTATGAACATGGATATGATTACACAGCCATCTGGATGAACATGGAAATATCTACACCGCTATCTGAATGAACATGGAAATATCTACACCGCTATCTGTGAAAACATGCATACATCTTCACCACTATCTGTATAAACATGGAAATATCTACACCGCTTCCTGAATAAACATGGAAATATCAGCACCGCTATCGATATTAACATGGAAATATCTACACTGCTATCTGTATGAACATGGAAATATCTACACCGCTATCTGTATGAACCTGGAAATATCTTCACCGTCATCTGTATGAACATGGATATATCTACACAGCCATCTGTATGAACATGGAAATATCTACACCGATATCTGTATGAACATGGAAATATCTACACCGTTATCTGTATGAACATGGAAATATCTTCACCGCCATCTGTATGAACATGGATATATCTACACAGCCATCTGGATGAACATGGAAATACCTACACAGCTATCTGTATGAACATGGAAATATATACACCGCTATCTGTGTAAATATGCATACATCTTCACCGCTATCTGTGTAAACATGGAAATATCTACACTGCTGTCTGTATGAACATGGAAATATCCACACTGCTATCAGTATTAACATGGATATATCTACACAACCATCTGGATGAACATGGAAATATCTACACCGCTATCTGTATGAACATGGAAATAGCTACTCCGCTATCTGTTAGAACATGGAAATATCTGAACCGCTATCTGCATGAAAATGGAAATATCTACACAGCTATCTGCATATACATGGAAATATCTGCACAGCTATCTCTTTACACATGGAAATAACTACACCGCTATCTGTATGAACATGGAAATATCGGCACGGCCATCTGTATGAACATATAAATATCTACACCGCCATCTGTATTAAGATGGAGATACCTACACCGCTTTCAGTATAAACATGGAAATACCTACACCGCTATCTGTATAATCATGGAAATATCTACACCGCTATCTGTATAAACATGATAATATCTACACCGCTACCTGTATAAACATGGAAATATCTGCACCGCTATCTGTATGAACATGGAAATATCAGCCCCTCTCTCTGTATGAACATGGAAATATCTACAACGCTACCTGTATGAACATGGAAATATCTACACCGCTAGATGTATGAACATGGAATTATCTACAACGCCATCTGTGTGAACATGGATATGTCTAAACAGCCATCTGGAGGAACATGGAAATATCTACACCGCTATCTGTATGAACATGGAAATAGCTGCTCTGCTATCTGTATGAACATGGAAATATCTGCACCGCCATCTGTATGAACATATAAATATCTACACCGCCATCTGTATTAAGATGGAGATATCTACACCGCTATCTGCATAAACATGGAAATATCTACACCGCTATCTGTATAAACATGGAAATATCTACACCACTATCTGTATAGACATGGAAATATCTACACCGCTACCTGTATAAACATGGAAATATCATCACCGCTATCTGTATGAACATGGAAATATCTACACCGCTATCTGTATGAACATGGAAATATCTACACCGCTATCTGTATGAACATGGAAATATCCACACCGCTATATGTATGAACATGGAAATATCTACACCGCTATCTGTTTGAACATGGAAATATCTACACCGCTGTCTGCATGAAAATGTAAATATCTACACAGATATCTGCATATACATGGAAATATCTACACAGCTATCTCTATACACATGGAAATAACAACACCGCTATCTCTAAAAACATGGAAATATCTACACCGCCATCTGTTTGAACATGGAAATATCTGCACAGCCATCTGTATGAACATATAAATATCTACACCGCCATCTGTATTAAGAAGGAGATATCTGCACCGCTATCAGTATAAACCTGGAAATATCTACACAGCTATCTGTATAAACATGGAAATAGCACAGCTATCTGTATGAACATGGAAATATCTACACCGCTATCTGTACGAACATGGAAATATATACACAGCTGTCTGTATGAACATGGAAATAGCTACACCGCTATCTGTATGAACATGGAAATATCTACACCACTATCTGTATGAACATGGAAATATCTACACCACTATCTGTATGAACATGGAAATATCTACACCGCTATCTGTATGAATGGAAATATCTAAACCGCTTTCTGTATGAACATGGATATATCTACACAGCCATCTGGATGAACATGGAAATATCTAAACCGCTATCTGTATGAACATGGAAATATCTACACCGCTATCTGTATAAACATGGAAATATCTACACAGCCATCTGGATGAACATGGAAATATCTACACCGCTATCTGTGTAAACATGCATACATCTTCACCGCAGTCTGTATAAACATGGAAATATCTACACCGCTGTCTGTATGTACATGGAAATATCTACACCGCTATCTCTATGAACATGGAAATATCTACACCGCTATCTGTTTGAAGATGGAAATATCTACACTGCTATCTGCATATACATGGAAATATCTACACAGCTATTTCTTTACACATGGAAATAACTACATCGCTATCTGTATGAACATGGAAATATCTACACTGCCATCTGTATGAACATGGAAATATCTGCACTGCCATCTGTATGAACATATAAATATCTACACCGCCATCTGTATTAAGATGGAGATATCTACACCGCTATCTGCATAAACATGGAAATATCTACACCGCTATCTGTATAAACATGGAAATAACTACACCGCTATCTGTACAAACATGGAAATATCTACACTGCTACCTGTATAAACATGGATATATCAGCACCACTATCTGTATGAACATGGAAATATATTCACCGCTATCTGTATGAACATGGAAATATCTACACCGCTATCAGTATGAACATGGAAATATCTACACTGCTATCTGTATGAACATGGAAATATCTACACCGCTATCTGTTTGAACAAGGAAATATCTACACCGCTGTCTGCATGAAAATGGAAATATCTACACATCTATCTGCATATACATGGAAATATCTACACAGCTATCTCTCTACACATGGAAATAACTACACCGCTATCTCCATAAGCATGGAAATATCTACTTCGCCATCTGTATGAACATGGAAATATCTACACCGCTATCTGTATGAACATGGAAATATATTCACCGCCATCTGTATGAACATGGATATATCTACACAGCCATCTGTATGAACATGGAAATATCTACACCGCTATCTGTATGAACATGGAAATATCTACACCGCTATCTGTATGAACATGGAAATATCTTCACCGCCATCTGAATGAACATGGATATGTCTACACAGCCATCTGGATGAACATGGAAATATCTACACCGCGATCTGTATGAACATGGAAATAGCTACACCGCTATCTGTGTAAACTTGCATACGTTTCACCGCTATCTGTATAAACATGGAAATATCTACACCGCTATCTGTATGAACATGGAAATATCTACACCGCTATCTGTTTGAAAATGGTAATATCTAAACCGCTATCTGCATGAAAATATAAATATCTACACAGCTATCTGCATATACATGGAAATATCTACAAACCTAAATATTTACACATGGAAATAACTAAACCGCTATCTCTATAAACATGGAAATATCTACACCGCCATCTGTATGAACATGGAAATATCTGCACTGCCATCTGTATGAACATATAAATATCTACACCGCCATCTGTATTAAGATGGAGATATCTTCACCGCTATCTGTATAAACTTGGAAATATCTACACCGCTATCTTTATAAACCTGGAAATATCTACACCGCTATCTGTATAAACATGGAAATATCTACACCGCTACCTGTATAAATATGGAAATACCAGCACCGCTATCTGTATGAACATGGAAATATCTACACCGCTATCTCTATGAACATGGAAGTATCTACACCGCTATCTGCATGAACATGGAAATAGCTACACCAGTATCTGTACGAACATGGAAATATCTACGCTTCTATCTGTATGAACATGGAAATATCTACACCGCTATCTGTATGAACATGGATATATCTACACAGCCATCTGGATGAACATGGAAATATCTACACCGCTATCTCTATGAACATGGAAGTATCTACACCGCTATCTGTATGAACATGGAAATATCTACACCGCTATCTGTATGAACATGGAATTATCTACACCGCTATCTGTATGAACATGGATATAACTACACAGCCATCTGGATGAACATGGAAATATCTACACCACTATCTGTATGAACATGGAAATATCTTCACCGCCATCTGTATGAACATGGATATGATTACACAGCCATCTGGATGAACATGGAAATATCTACACCGCTATCTGAATGAACATGGAAATATCTACACCGCTATCTGTGAAAACATGCATACATCTTCACCACTATCTGTATAAACATGGAAATATCTACACCGCTTCCTGAATAAACATGGAAATATCAGCACCGCTATCGATATTAACATGGAAATATCTACACTGCTATCTGTATGAACATGGAAATATCTACACCGCTATCTGTATGAACCTGGAAATATCTTCACCGTCATCTGTATGAACATGGATATATCTACACAGCCATCTGTATGAACATGGAAATATCTACACCGATATCTGTATGAACATGGAAATATCTACACCGTTATCTGTATGAACATGGAAATATCTTCACCGCCATCTGTATGAACATGGATATATCTACACAGCCATCTGGATGAACATGGAAATACCTACACAGCTATCTGTATGAACATGGAAATATATACACCGCTATCTGTGTAAATATGCATACATCTTCACCGCTATCTGTGTAAACATGGAAATATCTACACTGCTGTCTGTATGAACATGGAAATATCCACACTGCTATCAGTATTAACATGGATATATCTACACAACCATCTGGATGAACATGGAAATATCTACACCACTATCTGTATGAACATGGAAATAGCTACTCCGCTATCTGTTAGAACATGGAAATATCTGAACCGCTATCTGCATGAAAATGGAAATATCTACACAGCTATCTGCATATACATGGAAATATCTGCACAGCTATCTCTTTACACATGGAAATAACTACACCGCTATCTGTATGAACATGGAAATATCGGCACGGCCATCTGTATGAACATATAAATATCTACACCGCCATCTGTATTAAGATGGAGATACCTACACCGCTTTCAGTATAAACATGGAAATACCTACATCGCTATCTGTATAATCATGGAAATATCTACACCGCTATCTGTATAAACATGATAATATCTACACCGCTACCTGTATAAACATGGAAATATCTGCACCGCTATCTGTATGAACATGGAAATATCAGCCCCTCTCTCTGTATGAACATGGAAATATCTACAACGCTACCTGTATGAACATGGAAATATCTACACCGCTAGATGTATGAACATGGAATTATCTACAACGCCATCTGTGTGAACATGGATATGTCTAAACAGCCATCTGGAGGAACATGGAAATATCTACACCGCTATCTGTATGAACATGGAAATAGCTGCTCTGCTATCTGTATGAACATGGAAATATCTGCACCGCCATCTGTATGAACATATAAATATCTACACCGCCATCTGTATTAAGATGGAGATATCTACACCGCTATCTGTATAAACATGGAAATATCTACACCGCTATCTGTATAAACATGGAAATATCTACACCACTATCTGTATAGACATGGAAATATCTACACCGCTACCTGTATAAACATGGAAATATCATCACCGCTATCTGTATGAACATGGAAATATCTACACCGCTATCTGTATGAACATGGAAATATCTACACCGCTATCTGTATGAACATGGAAATATCCACACCGCTATATGTATGAACATGGAAATATCTACACCGCTATCTGTTTGAACATGGAAATATCTACACCGCTGTCTGCATGAAAATGTAAATATCTACACAGATATCTGCATATACATGGAAATATCTACACAGCTATCTCTATACACATGGAAATAACAACACCGCTATCTCTAAAAACATGGAAATATCTACACCGCCATCTGTTTGAACATGGAAATATCTGCACAGCCATCTGTATGAACATATAAATATCTACACCGCCATCTGTATTAAGAAGGAGATATCTGCACCGCTATCAGTATAAACCTGGAAATATCTACACAGCTATCTGTATAAACATGGAAATAGCACAGCTATCTGTATGAACATGGAAATATCTACACCGCTATCTGTACGAACATGGAAATATATACACAGCTGTCTGTATGAACATGGAAATAGCTACACCGCTATCTGTATGAACATGGAAATATCTACACCACTATCTGTATGAACATGGAAATAACTACACCGCTATCTGTATGAACATGGATATATCTACACAGCCATCTGGATGGACATGGATATATCTACACAGCCATCTGGATGGACATGGAAATATCTACACCGCTATCTGTATGAACATGGAAATATCTACGCCGCTATCTGTATGAACATGGAAATATCTACACCGCTATCTGTATGAACATGGAAATATCTACACCGCTGTTTGAACTTGGAAATATCTAAACCGCTATATGCATGAAAATGGAAATATCTACAGAGCTATCTGCATATACGTGGAAATATCTACACAGCTATCTCTTTACACATGGAAATAACTACACCGCTATCTGTATGAACATGGAAATATCTGCACGGCCATCTGTATGAACATATAAATATCTACACCGCCATCTGTATTAAGATGGAGATATCTACACCGCTATCAGTATAAACATGGAAATATCTACACCGCTATCTGTATAAACATGGAAATATCTACACCGTTATCTGTATAAACATGGAAATATCTACACCGCTACCTATAAAAACATGGAAATATCAGCACCGCTATCTGTATGAACATGGAAATATCAGCCCCTCTATCTGTGTGAACATGGAAATATCTGCACCACTATCTGTATGAACATGGAAATATCTACACCGCTATCTGTATGAACATGGAATTATCTTCACCGCCATCTGTATGAACATGGATATGTCTACACAGCCATCTGGATGAACATGGAAATATCTACACCGCTATCTGTATGAACATGGAAATAGCTACACCGCTTTCTGTATGAACATGGAAATATCTGCACCGCCATCTGTATGTACATATAAATATTTACTCCGCCATCTGTATTAAGATGGAGATATCTACACCGCTATCTGTATAAACATGGAAATACCTACACCGCTATCTGTATAAACATGGAAATATCTACACCGCTATGTGTATAAACATGGAAATATCTGCACCGCTACCTGTATAATCATGGAAATATCAGCACCGCTATCTGTATGTACATGGAAATATCTACACCGCTATCTGTATGAACATGGAAATATCTACACCGCTATCTGTATGAACATGGAAATATCTACACCGCTATCTGTTTGAACATGGAAATATCTACACCGCTGTCTGCATGAAAATGGAAATATCTACACAGCTATCTGCATATACATGGAAATATCTACACAGCTATCTCTTTACACATGGAAATAACTACACCGCTATCTCTATAAACATGGAAATATCTACACCGCCATCTGTATGAACATGGAAATATCTTCACAGCCATCTGTATGAACATATAAATATGTACAACGCCATCTGTATTAAGAAGGAGATATCTACACCGCTATCTGTATAAACATGGAAATATCTACAACGCTATCTGTATAAACATGGAAATATCAGCACCGCTATCTGTATGAACATGGAAATATCTGCACCGCTATCTGTATGAACATGGAAATATCTACACCGCTATCTGTATGAACATGGAAATATATTCACCGCCATCTGTATGAACATGGATATATCTACACAGCCATCTGTATGAACATGGAAATATCTACAAGGCTATCTGTATGAACATGGAAATATCTACACCGCTATCTGTATGAACATGGAAATATCTTCACCGCCATCTAAATGAACATGGATATGTCTACACAGCCATCTGGATGAACATGGAAATATCTACACCGCGATCTGTATGAACATGGAAATAGCTACACCGCTATCTGTGTAAACTTGCATACGTTTCACCGCTATCTGTATAAACATGGAAATATCTACACCGCTATCTGTATGAACATGGAAATATCTACACCGCTATCTGTTTGAAAATGGTAATATCTAAACCGCTATCTGCATGAAAATAGAAATATCTACACAGCTATCTGCATATACATGGAAATATCTACAAACCTAAATCTTTACACATGGAAATAACTAAACCGCTATCTCTATAAACATGGAAATATCTACACCGCCATCTGTATGAACATGGAAATATCTGCACTGCCATCTGTATGAACATATAAATATCTACACCGGCATCTGTATTAAGATGGAGATATCTTCACCGCTATCTGTATAAACTTGGAAATATCTACACCGCTATCTTTATAAACCTGGAAATATCTACACCGCTATCTGTATAAACATGGAAATATCTACACCGCTACCTGTATAAATATGGAAATACCAGCACCGCTATCTGTATGAACATGGAAATATCTACACCGCTATATCTATGAACATGGAAGTATCTACACCGCTATCTGCATGAACATGGAAATAGCTACACCAGTATCTGTACGAACATGGAAATATCTACGCTTCTATCTGTATGAACATGGAAATATCTACACCGCTATCTGTATGAACATGGATATATCTACACAGCCATCTGGATGAACATGGAAATATCTACACCGCTATCTCTATGAACATGGAAGTATCTACACCGCTATCTGTATGAACATGGAAATATCTACACCGCTATCTGTATGAACATGGAATTATCTACACCGCTATCTGTATGAACATGGATATAACTACACAGCCATCTGGATGAACATGGAAATATCTACACCACTATCTGTATGAACATGGAAATATCTTCACCGCCATCTGTATGAACATGGATATGATTACACAGCCATCTGGATGAACATGGAAATATCTACACCGCTATCTGAATGAACATGGAAATATCTACACCGCTATCTGTGTAAACATGCATACATCTTCACCACTATCTGTATAAACATGGAAATATCTACACCGCTATCTGTATGAACATGGAAATATATACACCGCTCTCTCTATGAACATGGAAATATCTACACCGCTATCTGTTTGAACATGGAAATATCTAAAACACTATCTGCATGAAAATGGAAATATCTACACAGCTATCTGCATATACATGGAAGTATCTACACAGCTATCTCTTTACACACGGAAATAACTACACCGGTATCTGTATGAACATGGAAATATCTTCACCGCCATCTGTATGAACATGGATATATCAACACAGCCATCTGGATGAACATGGAATTATCTACACCGCTATCTGTATAAACATGCATACATCTTCACCGCTATCTGTATAAACATGGAAATATCTACACTGCTATCTGCATGAACATGGAAATATCTACACCGCTATCTGAACATGGAAATATCTACACCGCTATCTGCATGAAAATGGAAATATCTACACAGCGATCTGCATATACATGGAAATATCTACAAAGCTATCTCTTTACAAATGGAAATAACTACAGCGCTATCTCTATATACATGCAAATATCTACACTGCCATCTGTATGAACATGGAAATATGTGCACCGACATCTGTATGAAGATATAAATATCTACACCCCAATCTATATTAAGATGGAGATATCTACACCGCTATATGTATAAACATGGAAATATCTACACCGCTATCTGTATAAATATGGAAATATCTACACCGCTATCTGTATAAACATGGAAATATCTACACCGCTACCTGTATAAACATGGAAATATCAGCACCGCTATCTGTATGAACACGGAAATATCTGCACCACTATCTCTATGAACATGGAAATATCTACACCGCTATCTGTATGAACATGGAAATAGCTACACCGCTATCTGTATGAACATGGAAATATCTACACCACTACCTGTATGAACATGGAAATAACAACACCGCTATCTGTATGAACATGGATATATCTACACAGCCATCTGGATGAACATGGAAATATCTACACCGCTATCTGTATGAACATGGAAATATCTACACCGCTATCTGTGTAAATATGCGTACATCTTCACCGCAATCTGTATAAACATGGAAATATCTTCACCGCTATCTGAATGAACATGGAAATGTCTACACCACTATCTGTTTGAACATGGAAATATCTACACCGCTATCTGCATGAAAATGGAAATATCTACAGAGCTATCTGCATATACATGGAAATATCTACACAGCTATCTCTTTACACATGGAAATAACTACACCGCTATCTGTATGAACATGGAAATATCTACACCACCATCTGTATGAACATGGAAATATCTGCACGGCCATCTGTATGAACATATAAATATCTACACGGCCATCTGTATTAAGATGGAGATACCTACACCGCTATCAGTATAAACATGGAAATATCGACACCGCTATCTGTATAAACATGGAAATAACTACACCGCTATCTGTATAAACATGGAAATATCTACACCGCTACCTGTATAAACATGGAAATATCAGCACCGCTATCTGTATGAACATGGAAATATCAGCAGCTCTATCTGTATGAACATGGAAATACCTACACCGCTATCTGTATGAACATGGAAATATCTACACCGCTAGATGTATAAACATTGAATTATCTTCACTGCCATCTGTATGAACACGGATATGTCTACACAGCCATCTGGATGAACATGGAAATATCTACACCGCTATCTGTATGAACATGGAAATAGCTACACCGCTATCTGTATGAATATGGAAATATCTGCACCGCCATCTGTATGAACATATAAATATCTACACCGCCATCTGTATTAACATGGAGATATCTACACCGCTATCTGTATAAACATGGAAATATCTACACCGCTGTCTGTATAAACATGGAAATATCTACACCGCTATCTGTATAAACATGGAAATATCTACACCGCTACCTGTATAAACATGGAAATAACAGCACCGCTATCTGTATGAACATGGAAATATCTACACCGCTATCTGTATGAACATGGAAATATCCACACCGCTATATGTATGAACATGGAAATATCTACACCGCTCTATGTATGAACATGGTAATATCTACACCGCTGTCTGCATGAAAATGGAAATATCTACACAGCTATCTGCATATATATGGAAATATCTACACAGCTATCTCTTTACACATGGATATAACTACACCGCTATCTCTATAAACATGGAAATATCTACACCGCTATCTGTATGAACATGGAAATATCTGCACCGCCATCTGTATGAACATATAAATATCTACACCGCCATCTGTATTAAGAAGCAGATATCTACACCTCTATCTGTATAAACCTAGAAATATCTACACCGCTATCTGTATAAACATGGAAATATATACACCGCTATCTGTATAAACATGGAAATATCTACACCGCTACCTGTATAAACATGGAAATATCAGCAAAGCTATCTGTACGAACATGGAAATATCTACACCGCTATCTGTATGAACATGGAAATAGCTACACCGCTATCTGTATGAACATGGAAATATCTACACCACTATCTGTATGAATATGGAAATAACTACACCGCTATCTGTATGAACATGGATATATCTACACAGCCATCTGGATGAACATGGAAATATCTACACCGCTATCTGTATGAACATGGATATATCTACACCGCTAACTGTGTAAACATGCATACATCTTCAGCGCTACCTGTATAAACATGGAAATATCTACTCCGCTATCTGTATGAACATGGAAATATCTACACCGATATCTGTTTGAACATGGAAATATCTAAACCGCTATCTGCATGAAAATGGAAATATCTACACAGCTATCTGCATATACATGGAAATATCTACACAGCTATCTCTTTACACATGGAAATAACTACACCGCTATCTCTATAAACATGGAAATATCTACACCGCCATCTGTATGAACATGGAAATATCTTCACAGCCATCTGTATGAACATATAAATATGTTCACCGCCATCTGTATTAAGAATGAGATATCTACACCGCTATCTGTATAAACATGGAAATATCTACACCGCTATCTGCAAGAAAATGGAAATATCTACACAGCTATCTGCATGTACATGGAAATATCTACAAAGCTATCTCTTTACACATGGAAATAACTACACCGCTATCTGTATGAGCATGGAAATATCTACACCGCCATCTGTGTGAACATGGAGATAACTACACCGCTATCTGTATGAACATGGAAATATCTACACCGCCATCTGTATGAACATGGAGATATCTACACCGCTATCAGTATGAACATGGAAATATCTGCACGGCCATCCGTGTGAACATGGAAATATCTACACCGCTATCTGTATGAACAATGAGATATCTACACCGCTATCTGTATGAACATGGAAATATCTACACCGCAAACTGTATGAACATGGAAATATCTTCACCGCCATCTGTATGAATATGGATATGTCTACACAGCGATCTGGATGAACATGGAAATATCTACACCGCGATCTGTATGAACATGGAAATATCTACTCCGCTATCTGTGTAAACATGCATACATTTCACCGCTATCTGTATAAACATGGAAATATCTACATCGCTATCTGTATGAACATGGAAATATCTACACCGCTATATGTATGAACATGGATATATCTACACAGCCATCTGGATGAACATGGAAATATCTACACCGCTATCTGTTTGAACATGGAAATATCTAAACCGCTATCTGCATTAAAATAGAAATATCTACACAGCTCTCTGCATATACATGGAAATAACTACAAACCTATCTCTTTACACATGGAAATAACTACACCGCTATCTCTATAAACATGGAAATATCTACACCGCCATCTGTATGAACATGGAAATATCTGCACTGCCATCTGTATGAACTTATAAATATCTACACTGCCATCTGTATTAAGATGGAGATATCTACACCGCTATCTGTTTGAACATGGAAATATCTACACTGCTATCTGTATGAACATGGAAATATCTACACCGCTATCTGTATGAACATGGAAATATCTAAACCGCTATCTGTATGAACATGGATATATCTACACAGCCATCTGGATGAACATGGAAATATCTAAACCGCTATCTGTATGAACATGGAAATATCTACACCGCTATCTGTATAAACATGGAAATATCTACACAGCCATCTGGATGAACATGGAAATATCTACACCGCTATCTGTGTAAACATGCATACATCTTCACCGCAGTCTGTATAAACATGGAAATATCTACACCGCTGTCTGTATGAACATGGAAATATCTACACCGCTATCTCTATGAACATGGAAATATCTACACCGCTATCTGTTTGAAGATGGAAATATCTACACTGCTATCTGCATATACATGGAAATATCTACACAGCTATCTCTTTACACATGGAAATAACTACATCGCTATCTGTATGAACATGGAAATATCTACACTGCCATCTGTATGAACATGGAAATATCTGCACTGCCATCTGTATGAACATATAAATATCTACACCGCCATCTGTATTAAGATGGAGATATCTACACCGCTATCTGCATAAACATGGAAATATCTACACCGCTATCTGTATAAACATGGAAATAACTACACCGCTATCTGTACAAACATGGAAATATCTACACTGCTACCTGTATAAACATGGATATATCAGCACCACTATCTGTATGAACATGGAAATATATACACCGCTATCTGTATGAACATGGAAATATCTACACCGCTATCAGTATGAACATGGAAATATCTACACTGCTATCTGTATGAACATGGAAATATCTACACCGCTATCTGTTTGAACAAGGAAATATCTACACCGCTGTCTGCATGAAAATGGAAATATCTACACATCTATCTGCATATACATGGAAATATCTACAAAGCTATCTCTTTACACATGGAAATAACTACACCGCTATCTCCATAAGCATGGAAATATCTACTTCGCCATCTGTATGAACATGGAAATATCTACACCGCTATCTGTATGAACATGGAAATATATTCACCGCCATCTGTATGAACATGGATATATCTACACAGCCATCTGTATGAACATGGAAATATCTACACCGCTATCTGTATGAACATGGAAATATCTACACCGCTATCTGTATGAACATGGAAATATCTACACCGCAAACTGTATGAACATGGAAATATCTTCACCGCCATCTGTATGAATATGGATATGTCTACACAGCGATCTGGATGAACATGGAAATATCTACACCGCGATCTGTATGAACATGGAAATATCTACACCGCTATCTGTGTAAACATGCATACATTTCACCGCTATCTGTATAAACATGGAAATATCTACATCGCTATCTGTATGAACATGGAAATATCTACACCGCTATCTGTATGAACATGGATATATCTACACAGCCATCTGGATGAACATGGAAATATCTACACCGCTATCTGTTTGAACATGGAAATATCTAAACCGCTATCTGCATTAAAATAGAAATATCTACACAGCTCTCTGCATATACATGGAAATAACTACAAACCTATCTCTTTACACATGGAAATAACTACACCGCTATCTCTATAAACATGGAAATATCTACACCGCCATCTGTATGAACATGGAAATATCTGCACTGCCATCTGTATGAACTTATAAATATCTGCACTGCCATCTGTATTAAGATGGAGATATCTACACCGCTATCTGTTTGAACATGGAAATATCTACACTGCTATCTGTATGAACATGGAAATATCTACACCGCTATCTGTATGAACATGGAAATATCTAAACCGCTATCTGTATGAACATGGATATATCTACACAGCCATCTGGATGAACATGGAAATATCTAAACCGCTATCTGTATGAACATGGAAATATCTACACCGCTATCTGTATAAACATGGAAATATCTACACAGCCATCTGGATGAACATGGAAATATCTACACCGCTATCTGTGTAAACATGCATACATCTTCACCGCAGTCTGTATAAACATGGAAATATCTACACCGCTGTCTGTATGAACATGGAAATATCTACACCGCTATCTCTATGAACATGGAAATATCTACACCGCTATCTGTTTGAAGATGGAAATATCTACACTGCTATCTGCATATACATGGAAATATCTACACAGCTATCTCTTTACACATGGAAATAACTACATCGCTATCTGTAAGAACATGGAAATATCTACACTGCCATCTGTATGAACATGGAAATATCTGCACTGCCATCTGTATGAACATATAAATATCTACACCGCCATCTGTATTAAGATGGAGATATCTACACCGCTATCTGCATAAACATGGAAATATCTACACCGCTATCTGTATAAACATGGAAATAACTACACCGCTATCTGTACAAACATGGAAATATCTACACTGCTACCTGTATAAACATGGATATATCAGCACCACTATCTGTATGAACATGGAAATATATTCACCGCTATCTGTATGAACATGGAAATATCTACACCGCTATCAGTATGAACATGGAAATATCTACACTGCTATCTGTATGAACATGGAAATATCTACACCGCTATCTGTTTGAACAAGGAAATATCTACACCGCTGTCTGCATGAAAATGGAAATATCTACACATCTATCTGCATATACATGGAAATATCTACACAGCTATCTCTTTACACATGGAAATAACTACACCGCTATCTCCATAAGCATGGAAATATCTACTTCGCCATCTGTATGAACATGGAAATATCTACACCGCTATCTGTATGAACATGGAAATATATTCACCGCCATCTGTATGAACATGGATATATCTACACAGCCATCTGTATGAACATGGAAATATCTACACCGCTATCTGTATGAACATGGAAATATCTACACCGCTATCTGTATGAACATGGAAATATCTTCACCGCCATCTGAATGAACATGGATATGTCTACACAGCCATCTGGATGAACATGGAAATATCTACACCGCGATCTGTATGAACATGGAAATAGCTACACCGCTATCTGTGTAAACTTGCATACGTTTCACCGCTATCTGTATAAACATGGAAATATCTACACCGCTATCTGTATGAACATGGAAATATCTACACCGCTATCTGTTTGAAAATGGTAATATCTAAACCGCTATCTGCATGAAAATATAAATATCTACACAGCTATCTGCATATACATGGAAATATCTACAAACCTAAATCTTTACACATGGAAATAACTAAACCGCTATCTCTATAAACATGGAAATATCTACACCGCCATCTGTATGAACATGGAAATATCTGCACTGCCATCTGTATGAACATATAAATATCTACACCGCCATCTGTATTAAGATGGAAATATCTACACCGCTATCTGTATAAACTTGGAAATACCTACACCGCTATCTTTATAAACCTGGAAATATCTACACCGCTATCTGTATAAACATGGAAATATCTACACCGCTACCTGTATAAATATGGAAATACCAGCACCGCTATCTGTATGAACATGGAAATATCTACACCGCTATCTCTATGAACATGGAAGTATCTACACCGCTATCTGCATGAACATGGAAATAGCTACACCAGTATCTGTACGAACATGGAAATATCTACACTTCTATCTGTATGAACAAGGAAATATCTACACCGCTATCTGTATGAACATGGATATATCTACACAGCCATCTGGATGAACATGGAAATATCTACACCGCTATCTCTATGAACATGGAAGTATCTACACCGCTATCTGTATGAACATGGAAATATCTACACCGCTATCTGTATGAACATGGAATTATCTACACCGCTATCTGTATGAACATGGATATAACTACACAGCCATCTGGATGAACATGGAAATATCTACACCACTATCTGTATGAACATGGAAATATCTTCACCGCCATCTGTATGAACATGGATATGATTACACAGCCATCTGGATGAACATGGAAATATCTACACCGCTATCTGAATGAACATGGAAATATCTACACCGCTATCTGTGAAAACATGCATACATCTTCACCACTATCTGTATAAACATGGAAATATCTACACCGCTATCTGTATGAACATGGAAATATCTACACCGCTCTCTCTATGAACATGGAAATATCTACACCGCTATTTGTTTGAACATGAAATATCTAAAAAATTATCTGCATGAAAATGGAAATATCTACACAGCTATCTGCATATACATGGAAATATCTACACAGCTATCTCTTTACACACGGAAATAACTACACCGGTATCTGTATGAACATGGAAATATCTTCACCGCCATCTGTATGAACATGGATATATCAACACTGCCATCTGGATGAACATGGAATTATCTACACCGCTATCTGTATAAACATGCATACATCTTCACCGCTATCTGTATAAACATGGAAATATCTACACTGCTATCTGCATGAACATGGAAATATCTACACCGCTATCTGAACATGGAAATATCTACACCGCTATCTGCATGAAAATGGAAATATCTACACAGCGATCTGCATATTCATGGAAATATCTACAAAGCTATCTCTTTACACATGGAAATAACTACAGCGCTATCTCTATATACATGCAAATATCTACACTGCCATCTGTATGAACATGGAAATATGTGCACCGACATCTGTATGAAGATATAAATATCTACACCCCAATCTATATTAAGATGGAGATATCTACACCGCTATATGTATAAACATGGAAATATCTACACCGCTATCTGTATAAATATGGAAATATCTACACCGCTATCTGTATAAGCATGGAAATATCTACACCGCTACCTGTATAAACATGGAAATATCAGCACCGCTATCTGTATGAACACGGAAATATCTGCACCGCTATCTCTATGAACATGGAAATACCTACACCGCTATCTGTATGAACATGGAAATAGCTACACCGCTATCTGTATGAACATGGAAATATCTACACCACTACCTGTATGAACATGGAAATAACTACACCGCTATCTCTGTGAACATGGATATATCTACACAGCCATCTGGATGAACATGGAAATATCTACACCGCTATCTGTATGAACATGGAAATATCTACACCGCTATCTGTGTAAATATGCATACATCTTCACCGCAATCTGTATAAACATGGAAATATCTTCACCGCTATCTGAATGAACATGGAAATGTCTACACCGCTATCTGTTTGAACATGGAAATATCTACACCGCTATCTGCATGAAAATGGAAATATCTACAGAGCTATCTGCATATACATGGAAATATCTACACAGCTATCTCTTTACACTTGGAAATAACTACACCGCTATCTGTATGAACATGGAAATATCTACACCGCCATCTGTATGAACATGGAAATATCTGCACCGCCATCTGTATGAACATATAAATATCTACACGGCCATCAGTATTAAGATGGAGATATCTACACCGCAATCAGTATAAACATGGAAATATCTACACCGCTATCTGTATAAACATGGAAATAACTACACCGCTATCTGTATAAACATGGAAATATCTACACCGCTACCTGTATAAACATGGAAATATCAGCAAAGCTATCTGTATGAACATGGCAATATCAGCAGCTCTATCTGTATGAACATGGAAATACCTACACCGCTATCTGTATGAACATGGAAATATCTACACCGCTATCTGTATGAACATGGAAATATCTACACCACTATCTGTATGAATATGGAAATAACTACACCGCTATCTGTATGAACATGGATATATCTACACAGCCATCTGGATGAACATGGAAATATCTACACCGCTATCTGTATGAACATGGATATATCTACACCGCTAACTGTGTAAACATGCATACATCTTCAGCGCTAGCTGTATAAACATGGAAATATCTACACCGCTATCTGTATGAACATGGAAATATCAACACCGATATCTGTTTGAACATGGAAATATCTAAACCGCTATCTGCATAAAAATGGAAATATCTACACAGCTATCTGCATATACATGGAAATATCTACACAGCTATCTCTTTACACATGGAAATAACTACACCTCTATCTCTATAAACATGGAAATATCTACACCGCCATCTGTATGAACATGGAAATATCTTCACAGCCATCTGTATGAACATATAAATATGTACACCGCCATCTGTATTAAGAAGGAGATATCTACACCGCTATCTGTATAAACATGGAAATATCTACACCGCTATCTGCAAGAAAATGGAAATATCTACACAGCTATCTGCATGTACATGGAAATATCTACAAAGCTATCTCTTTACACATGGAAATAACTACACCGCTATCTGTATGAGCATGGAAATATCTACACCGCCATCTGTGTGAACATGGAGATAACTACACCGCTATCTGTATGAACATGGAAATATCTACACCGCCATCTGTATGAACATGGAGATATCTACACCGCTATCAGTATGAACATGGAAATATCTGCACGGCCATCCGTGTGAACATGGAAATATCTACACCGCTATCTGTATGAACAATGACATATCTACACCGCTATCTGTATGAACATGGAAATATCTACACCGCAAACTGTATGAACATGGAAATATCTTCACCGCCATCTGCATGAATATGGATATGTCTACACAGCGATCTGGATGAACATGGAAATATCTACACCGCGATCTGTATGAACATGGAAATATCTACACCGCTATCTGTGTAAACATGCATACATTTCACCGCTATCTGTATAAACATGGAAATATCTACATCGCTATCTGTATGAACATGGAAATATCTACACCGCTATCGGTATGAACATGGATATATCTACACAGCCATCTGGATGAACATGGAAATATCTACACCGCTATCTGTTTGAACATGGAAATATCTAAACCGCTATCTGCATGAAAATAGAAATATCTACACAGCTCTCTGCATATACATGGAAATAACTACAAACCTATCTCTTTACACATGGAAATAACTACACCGCAATCTCTATAAACATGGAAATATCAACACCGCCATCTGTATGAACATGGAAATATCTGCACTGCCATCTGTATGAACTTATAAATATCTACACCGCCATCTGTATTAAGATGGAGATATCTACACCGCTATCTGTTTGAACATGGAAATATCTACACTGCTATCTGTATGAACATGGAAATATCTACACCGCTATCTGTAGGAACATGGAAATATCTAAACCGCTATCTGTATGAACATGGAAATATCTACACCGCTATCTGTATAAACATGGAAATATCTACACAGCCATCTGGATGAACATGGAAATATCTACACCGCTATCTGTGTAAACATGCATACATCTTCACCGCAGTCTGTATAAACATGGAAATATCTACACCGCTGTCTGTATGAACATGGAAATATCTACACCGCTATCTCTATGAACATGGAAATATCTACACCGCTATCTGTTTGAAGATGGAAATATCTACACTGCTATCTGCATATACATGGAAATATCTACACAGCTATCTCTTTACACATGGAAATAACTACATCGCTATCTGTATGAACATGGAAATATCTACACTGCCATCTGTATGAACATGGAAATATCTGCACTGCCATCTGTATGAACATATAAATATCTACACCGCCATCTGTATTAAGATGGAGATATCTACACCGCTATCTGCATAAACATGGAAATATCTACACCGCTATATGTATAAACATGGAAATAACTACACCGCTATCTGTACAAACATGGAAATATCTACACTGCTACCTGTATAAACATGGATATATCAGCACCACTATCTGTATGAATATGGAAATATATACACCGCTATCTGTATGAACATGGAAATATCTACACCGCTATCAGTATGAACATGGAAATATCTACACTGCTATCTGTATGAACATGGAAATATCTACACCGCTATCTGTTTGAACAAGGAAATATCTACACCGCTGTCTGCATTAAAATGGAAATATCTGCACAGCTATCTGCATATACATGGAAATATCTACACAGCTATCTCTTTACACATGGAAATAACTACACCGCTATCTCCATAAGCATGGAAATATCTACTTCACCATCTGTATGAACATGGAAATATCTGCACCGCTATCTGTATGAACATGGAAATAGCTACACCGCTATCTGTGTAAACATGCATACATCTTCACCGCTACCTGTATAAACATGGAAATATCAGCACCACTATCTGTATGAACATGGATATATCTACACAGCCATCTGTATGAACATGGAAATATCTACACCGCTATCTGTATGAACATGGAAATATCTACACTGCTATCTGTATTAACATGGATATATCTACACAACCATCTGGATGAACATGGAAATATCTACACCGCTATCTGTATGAACATGCAAATAGCTACTCCGCTATCTGTTAGAACATGGAAATATCTGAACCGCTATCTGCATGAAAATGGAAATATCTACACAGCTATCTGCATATACATGGAAATATCTGCACAGCTATCTCTTTACACATGGAAATAACTACACCGCTATCTGTATGAACATGGAAATATCGGCACGGCCATCTGTATGAACATATAAATATCTACACCGCCATCTGTATTAAGATGGAGATACCTACACCGCTTTCTGTATAAACATGGAAATACCTACACCTCTATCTGTATAAACATGGAAATATCTACACCGCTATCTGTATAAACATGATAATATCTACACCGCTACCTGTATAAACATGGAAATATCAGCACCGCTATCTGTATGAACATGGAAATATCAGCCCCTCTCTCTGTATGAACATGGAAATATCTACAACGCTACCTGTATGAACATGGAAATATCTACACCGCTAGATGTATGAACATGGAATTATCTACAACGCCATCTGTGTGAACATGGATATGTCTACACAGCCATCTGGAGGAACATGGAAATATCTACACCGCTATCTGTATGAACATGGAAATAGCTGCTCCGCTATCTGTATGAACATGGAAATATCTGCTCCGCTATCTGTATGAACATGGAAATATCTGCACCGCCATCTGTATGAACATATAAATATCTACACCGCCATCTGTATTAAGATGGAGATATCTACACCGCTATCTGTATAAACACGGAAATATCTACACCGCTATCTGTATAAACATGGAAATATCTACACCACTATCTGTATAAACATGGAAATATCTTCACCGCTACCTGTATAAACATGGAAATATCACCGCTATCTGTATGAACATGGAAATATCTACACCGCTATCTGTATGAACATGGAAATATCTACACCGCTATCTGTATGAACATGGAAATATCCACACCGCTATATGTATGAACATGGAAATATCTACACCGCTATCTGTTTGAACATGGAAATATCTACACAGCTGTCTGCATGAAAATGTAAATATCTACACAGATATCTGCATATACATGGAAATATCTACACAGCTATCTCTATACACATGGAAATAACTACACCGCTATCTCTAAAAACATGGAAATATCTACACCGCCATCTGTTTGAACATGGAAATATCTGCACAGCCATCTGTATGAACATATAAATATCTACACCGCCATCTGTATTAAGAAGGAGATATCTGCACCGCTATCTGTGTAAACCTGGAAATATCTACACCGCTATCTGTGTAAACATGGAAATATCTACCCCACTATCTGTATAAACCTGGAAATATCTACACCGCTACCTGTATAAACATGGAAATAGCAAAGCTATCTGTATGAACATGGAAATATCTACACCGCTATCTGTACGAACATGGAAATATATACACCGCTGTCTGTATGAACATGGAAATAGCTACACCGCTATCTGTATGAACATGGAAATATCTACACCACTATCTGTATGAACATGGAAATAACTACACCGCTATCTGTATGAAAATGGATATATCTACACAGCCATCTGGATGGACATGGATATATCTACACAGCCATCTGGATGGACATGGAAATATCTACACCGCTATCTGTATGAACATGGAAATATCTACACCGCTATCTGTATGAACATGGAAATATCTACACCGCTATCCGTATGAACATGGAAATATCTACACCGCTGTTTGAACTTGGAAATATCTAAACCGCTATATGCATGAAAATGGAAATATCTACAGAGCTATCTGCATATACGTGGAAATATCTACACAGCTATCTCTTTACACATGGAAATAACTACACCGCTATCTGTATGAACATGGAAATATCTGCACGGCCATCTGTATGAACATGTAAATATCTACACCGCCATCTGTATTAAGATGGAGATATCTACACCGCTATCTGTATAAACATGGAAATATCTACACCGCTATCTGTATAAACATGGAAATATCTACACCGTTATCTGTATAAACATGGAAATATCTACACCGCTACCTATAAAAACATGGAAATATCAGCACCGCTATCTGTATGAACATGGAAATATCTGCACCACTATCTGTATGAACATGGAAATATCTACACCGCTATCTGTATGAACATGGAATTATCTTCACCGCCATCTGTATGAACATGGATATGTCTACACAGCCATCTGGATGAACATGGAAATATCTACACCGCTATCTGTATGAACATGGAAATAGCTACACCGCTTTCTGTATGAACATGGAAATATCTGCACCGCCATCTGTGTGTACATATAAATATCTACTCCGCCATCTGTATTAAGATGGAGATATCTACACCGCTATCTGTATAAACATGGAAATACCTACACCGCTATCTGTATAAACATGGAAATATCTACACCGCTATGTGTATAAACATTGAAATATCTGCACCGCTACCTGTATAATCATGGAAATATCAGCACCGCTATCTGTATGTACATGGAAATATCTACACCGCTATCTGTATGAACATGGAAATATCTACACCGCTATCTGTATGAACATGGAAATATCTACACCGCTATCTGTATGAACATGGAAATATCTACACCACTATCTGTATGAACATGGAAATATCTACACCGCTATCTGTATGAACATGGAAATATATACACCGCTGTCTGTACGAACATGGAAATATCTACACCGCTATCTGTTTGAACATGGAAATATCTACACCACTGTCTGCATGAAAATGGAAATATCTATACAGCTATCTCTTTACACGTGGAAATAACTACACCGCTATCTCTATAAACTTGGTAATATCTACAGCGCCATCTGTATGAACATGGAAATATCTTCACTGCCATCTGTATGAACATATAAATATCTACACCGCCATCTGTATTAAGGAGATATCTACACCGCTATCTGTATAAACATGGAAATATCTACACCGCTATCTGTATAAACATGGAAATATCTACACCGCTATCTGTATAAAAATGGAAATATCAGCACCGCTATCTGTATGAACATGGAAATATCAGCCCCTCTCTCTGTATGAACATGGAAATATCTACAACGCTACCTGTATGAACATGGAAATATCTACACCGCTAGATGTATGAACATGGAATTATCTACAACGCCATCTGTGTGAACATGGATATGTCTACACAGCCATCTGGAGGAACATGGAAATATCTACACCGCTATCTGTATGAACATGGAAATAGCTGCTCCGCTATCTGTATGAACATGGAAATATCTGCACCGCCATCTGTATGAACATATAAACATCTACACCGCCATCTGTATTAAGATGGAGATATCTACACCGCTATCTGTATAAACATGGAAATATCTACACCGCTACCTGTATAAACATGGAAATATCATCACCGCTATCTGTATGAACATGGAAATATCTACACCGCTATCTGTATGAACATGGAAATATCTACACCGCTATCTGTATGAACATGGAAATATCCACACCGCTATATGTATGAACATGGAAATATCTACACCGCTATCTGTTTGAACATGGAAATATCTACACCGCTGTCTGCATGAAAATGTAAATATCTACACAGATATCTGCATATACATGGAAATATCTACACAGCTATCTCTATACACATGGAAATAACTACACCGCTATCTCTAAAAACATGGAAATATCTACACCGCCATCTGTTTGAACATGGAAATATCTGCACAGCCATCTGTATGAACATATAAATATCTACACCGCCATCTGTATTAAGAAGGAGATATCTGCACCGCTATCTGTGTAAACCTGGAAATATCTACACCGCTATCTGTGTAAACATGGAAATATCTACCCCACTATCTGTATAAACCTGGAAATATCTACACCGCTACCTGTATAAACATGGAAATAGCACAGCTATCTGTATGAACATGGAAATATCTACACCGCTATCTGTACGAACATGGAAATATATACACCGCTGTCTGTATGAACATGGAAATAGCTACACCGCTATCTGTATGAACATGGAAATATCTACACCACTATCTGTATGAACATGGAAATAACTACACCGCTATCTGTATGAAAATGGATATATCTACACAGCCATCTGGATGGACATGGATATATCTACACAGCCATCTGGATGGACATGGAAATATCTACACCGCTATCTGTATGAACATGGAAATATCTACACCGCTATCTGTATGAACATGGAAATATCTACACCGCTATCCGTATGAACATGGAAATATCTACACCGCTGTTTGAACTTGGAAATATCTAAACCGCTATATGCATGAAAATGGAAATATCTACAGAGCTATCTGCATATACGTGGAAATATCTACACAGCTATCTCTTTACACATGGAAATAACTACACCGCTATCTGTATGAACATGGAAATATCTGCACGGCCATCTGTATGAACATATAAATATCTACACCGCCATCTGTTTTAAGATGGAGATATCTACACCGCTATCTGTATAAACATGGAAATATCTACACCGCTATCTGTATAAACATGGAAATATCTACACCGTTATCTGTATAAACATGGAAATATCTACACCGCTACCTATAAAAACGTGGAAATATCAGCACCGCTATCTGTATGAACATGGAAATATCAGCCCCTCTATCTGTGTGAACATGGAAATATCTGCACCACTATCTGTATGAACATGGAAATATCTACACCGCTACCTGTATGAACATGGAATTATCTTCACCGCCGTCTGTATGAACATGGATATGTCTACACAGCCATCTGGATGAACATGGAAATATCTACACCGCTATCTGTATGAACATGGAAATAGCTACACCGCTTTCTGTATGAACATGGAAATATCTGCACCGCCATCTGTATGTACATATAAATATCTACTCCGCCATCTGTATTAAGATGGAGATATCTACACCGCTATCTGTATAAACATGGAAATACCTACACCGCTATCTGTATAAACATGGAAATATCTACACACCGCTATGTGTATAAACATGGAAATATCTGCACCGCTACCTGTATAATCATGGAAATATCAGCACCGCTATCTGTATGTACATGGAAATATCTACACCGCTATCTGTATGAACATGGAAATATCTACACCGCTATCTGAATGAACATGGAAATATCTACACCGCTATCTGTATGAACATGGAAATATCTACACCGCTATCTGTATGAACATGGAAATATCTACACCGCTATCTGTATGAACATGGAAATATATACACCGCTGTCTGTATGAACATGGAAATATCTACACCGCTATCTGTTTGAACATGGAAATATCTACACCACTGTCTGCATGAAAATGGAAATATCTACACAGCTGTCTGCATATACATGGAAATATCTATACAGCTATCTCTTTACACGTGGAAATAACTACACCGCTATCTCTATGAACATGGAATTATCTACACCGCCATCTGTATGAACATGGAAATATCTTCACTGCCATCTGTATGAACATATAAATATCTACACCGCCATCTGTATTAAGGAGATATCTACACCGCTATCTGTATAAACATGGAAATATCTACACCGCTATCTGTATAAACATGGAAATATCTACACCGCTATCTGTATAAAAATGGAAATATCAGCACCGCTATCAGTATGAACATGGAAATATCTGCACCGCCATCTTTATGAACATGAAAATATCTACACCGCCATCTGTATGAACATGGAAATATCTACACCGCAATCTGTATGAACTTGGAAACATCTTCACCGCCATCTGTATGAATATGGATATGTCTACACAGGGATCTGGATGAACATGGAAATATCTACACCGCGATCTGTATGAACATGGAAATATCTACACCGCTATCTGTGTAAACATGCATACATTTCACCGCTATCTGTATAAACATGGAAATATCTACACCGCTATCTGTATGAACATGGAAATATCTACACCGCTATCTGTATGAACATGGATATATCTACACAGCCATCTGGATGAACATGGAAATATCTACACCGCTATCTGTTTGAACATGGAAATATCTAAACCGCTATCTGCATGAAAATAGAAATATCTAAACAGCTATCTGCATATACATGGAAATAACTACAAACCTATCTCTTTACACATGGAAATAACTACACCGCTATCTCTATAAACATGGAAATATCTACACCGCCATCTGTATGAACATGGAAATATCTGCACTGCCATCTGTATGAACATATAAATATCTACACCGCCATCTGTATTAAGATGGAGATATCTACACCGCTATCTGTTTGAACATGTTAATATCTACACTGCTATCTGTATGAACATGGAAATATCTACACCGCTATCTGTAAAAACATGGAAATATCTACACAGCCATCTGGATGAACATGGTAATATCTACACCGCTATCTGTATGAATATGGAAATAACTACACCGCTTTCTGTATGAACATGGATATATCTACACAGCCATCTGGATGCACATGGATATATCTACACAGCCATCTGGATGGACATGGAAATATCTACACCGCTATCTGTATGAACATGGAAATATCTACACCGCTATCTGTATGAACATGGAAATATCTACACCGCTATCTGTATGAACATGGAAATATCTACACCGCTGTTTGAACTTGGAAATATCTAAACCGCTATATGCATGAAAATGGAAATATCTACAGAGCTATGTGCATATACGTGGAAATATCTACACAGCTATCTCTTTACACATGGAAATAACTACACCGCTATCTGTATGAACATGGAAATATCTGCACGGCCATCTGTATGAACATATAAATATCTACACCGCCATCTGTATTAAGTTGAAGATATCTACACCGCTATCTGTATAAACATGGAAATATCTACACCACTATCTGTATAAACATGGAAATATCTACACCGTTATCTGTATAAACATGGAAATATCTACACCGCTACCTTTAAAAACATGGAAATATCAGCACCGCTATCTGTATGAACATGGAAATATCAGCCCCTCTATCTGTGTGAACGTGGAAATATCTGCACCACTATCTGTATGAACATGGAAATATCTACACCGCTATCTGTATGAACATGGAATTATCTTCACCGCCATCTGTATGAACATGGATATGTCTACACAGCCATCTGGATGAACATGGAAATATCTACACCACTATCTGTATGAACATGGAAATAGCTACACCGCTTTCTGTATGAACATGGAAATATCTGCACCGCCATCTGTATGTACATATAAATATCTACTCCGCCATCTGTATTAAGATGGAGATATCTACACCGCTATCTGTATAAACATGGAAATACCTACACCGCTATCTGTATAAACATGGAAATATCTACACCGCTATCTGTATAAAAATGGAAATATCAGCACTGCTATCAGTATGAACATGGAAATATCTGCACCGCCATCTTTATGAACATGAAAATATCTACACCGCCATCTGTATGAACATGGAAATATCTACACCGCAATCTGTATGAACTTGGAAATATCTTCACCGCCATCTGTATGAATTTGGATATGTCTACACAGCGATCTGGATGAACATGGAAATATCTACACCGCGATCTGTATGAACATGGAAATATCTACACCGCTATCTGTGTAAACATGCATACATTTCACCGCTATCTGTATAAACATGGAAATATCTACACCGCTATCTGTATGAACATGGAAATATCTACACCGCTATCTGTATGAACATGGATATATCTACACAGCCATCTGGATGAACATGGAAATATCTACACCGCTATCTGTTTGAACATGGAAATATCTAAACCGCTTTCTGTATATACATGGAATTATCAACACCGCTCTCTCTATAAAAATGGAAATAACTACAACGCGATCTCTATAAACATGGAAATATCTACACCGCCATCTGTATGAACACGGAAATGTCTGCACCGCCATCTGTATGAACATGGAAATATCTACACCGCCTTCTGTATTAAGATGAAAATATCTACACCGCCATCTGTATTAAGATGGAGATATCTACACCGCTATCTGTTTGAACATGTTAATATCTACACTGCTATCTCTATGAACATGAAAATATCTACACCGCTATCTGTATGAACATGGAAATATCTACACCGCTATCTGTAAAAACATGGAAATATCTACACAGCCATCTGGATGAACATGGTAATATCTACACCGCTATCTGTATGAACATGGAAATAACTACACCGCTATCTGTATGAACATGGATATATCTACACAGCCATCTGGATGCACATGGATATATCTACACAGCCATCTGGATGGACGTGGAAATATCTACACCGCTGTCTGTATGAACATGGAAATATCTACACCGCTATCTGTATGAACATGGAAATATCTACACCGCTATCTGTATGAACATGGAAATATCTACACCGCTGTTTGAACTTGGAAATATCTAAACCGCTATATGCATGAAAATGGAAATATCTACAGAGCTATGTGCATATACGTGGAAATATCTACACAGCTATCTCTTTACACATGGAAATAACTACACCGCTATCTGTATGAACATGGAAATATCTGCACGGCCATCTGTATGAACATATAAATATCTACACC
Organism: Gorilla gorilla gorilla; assembly: GCF_029281585.2. Classification (NCBI taxonomy): domain Eukaryota; kingdom Metazoa; phylum Chordata; class Mammalia; order Primates; family Hominidae; genus Gorilla; species Gorilla gorilla. Next base: position 81,537,521 of record NC_073245.2, on the reverse strand, counting down.
GCCATCTGTATTAAGATGGAGATATCTACACCGCTATCTGTATAAACATGGAAATATCTACACCGCTATCTGTATAAACATGGAAATATCTACACCGTTATCTGTATAAACATGGAAATATCTACACCGCTACCTATAAAAACATGGAAATATCAGCACCGCTATCTGTATGAACATGGAAATATCAGCCCCTCTATCTGTGTGAACATGGAAATATCTGCACCACTATCTGTATGAACATGGAAATATCTACACCGCTATCTGTATGAACATGGAATTATCTTCACCGCCATCTGTATGAACATGGATATGTCTACAGAGCCATCTGGATGAACATGGAAATATCTACACCGCTATCTGTATGAACATGGAAATAGCTACACCGCTTTCTGTATGAACATGGAAATATCTGCACCGCCATCTGTATGTACATATAAATATCTACTCCGCCATCTGTATTAAGATGGAGATATCTACACCGCTATCTGTATAAACATAGAAATACCTACACCGCTATCTGTATAAACATGGAAATATCTACACCGCTATGTGTATAAACATGGAAATATCTGCACCGCTACCTGTATAATCATGGAAATATCAGCACCGCTATCTGTATGTACATGGAAATATCTACACCGCTATCTGTATGAACATGGAAATATCTACATCGCTATCTGTATGAACATAGAAATATCTACACCGCTATCTGTATGAACATGGAAATATCTACACCGCTATCTGTATGAACATGGAAATATATACACCGCTGTCTGTATGAACATGGAAATATCTACACCGCTATCTGTTTGAACATGGAAATATCTAAACTGCTATCTGCATGAAAATGGAAATATCTACACAGCTGTCTGCATATACATGGAAATAACTACAAACCTATCTCTTTACACATGGAAATAACTACACCACTATCTCTATAAACATGGAAATATCTACACCGCCATCTGTATGAACATGGAAATATCTGCACTGCCATCTGTATGAACATATAAATATCTACACCGCCATCTGTATTAAGATGGAGATATCTACACCGCTATCTGTTTGAACATGGAAATATCTACACTGCTATCTGTATGAACATGGAAATATCTACACCGCTATCTGTATGAACATGGAAATATCTACACCGCTATCTGTAAAAACATGGAAATATATACACAGCCATCGGGATGAACATGGAAATATCTACACCGCTATCTGTTTGAACATGTAAATATCTACACCGCTAACTGCATGAAAATGGAAATATCTACAAAGCTATCTGCATATACATGGAAATATATACACTGCTATCACTTTACACAAGGAAATATCTACTCCGCCATATCTATAAACATGGAAATATCTACACCGCCGTCTGTATGAACATGGAAATATCTACACCGCTATCTGTATGAACATGGAAATACCTACACCGCTATCTGTATGAACATGGAAATATCTACACCGCTATCTGTATGAACATGGATATATCTACACAGCCATCTGGATGAACATGGAAATATCTACACCGCTATCTGTATGAACATGGTAATATCTTCACCGCCATCTCTATGAACATGGATATGACTACACAGCCATCTGGATGAACATGGAAATATCTACACCGCTATCTGTATGAACATGGAAATATCTACACCGCTATCTGTGTAAACATGCAAACATCTTCACCACTGTCTGTATAAACATGGAAATATCTACACCGCTATCTGTATGAACATGGAAATATCTACACCGCTCTCTCTATGAACATGGAAATATCTACACCGCTATCTGTTTGAACATGGAAATATCTAAACCACTATCTACATGAAAATGGAAATATCTACACAGCTATCTTCATATGCATGGAAATATCTACACAGCTCTCTCTTTACACACGGAAAAAACTACACCGCTATCTGTATGAAGATGGAAATATCTTCACCACCATCTGTATGAACATGGATATATCAACACAGCCATCTGGATGAACATGGAAATATCTACACCGCTATCTGTATAAACATGCATACATCTTTACCGCTATCTGTATAAACATGGAAATATCTACACTGCTATCTGCATGAACATGGAAATATCTACACCACTATCTGTGTAAATATGCATACATCTTCACCGCAATCTGTATAAACATGGAAATATCTTCACCGCTATCTGTATGAACATGGAAATGTCTACACCGCTATCTGTTTAAACATGGAAATATCTACATCGCTATCTGCATGAAAATGGAAATATCTACAGAGCTATCTGCATATACATGGAAATATCTACACAGCTATCTCTTTACACATGGAAATAACTACACCGCTATCTGTATGAACATTGAAATATCTACACCGCCATCTGTATGAACATGGAAATATCTTCACCGCAATCTGTATGAACATACAAATATCTTCACGGCCATCTGTATTAAAATGGAGATATCTACACCGCTAACAGTATAAACATGGAAATATCTACACCGCTATCTGTATAAACATGGAAATAACTACACCGCTATCTGTATAAACATGGAAATATCTACACCGCTACCTATATAAACATGGAAATATCAGCACCGCTATCTGTATGAACATGGAAATATCAGCCCCTCTATCTGTATGAACGTGGAAATTCCTACTCCGCTATCTGTATCAACATGGAAATATCTACACCGCTATCTGTATGAACATGGAAATATCTACACCACTATCTGTATGAACATGGAAATATCTACACCGCTATCTGTACAAAGATGGAAATATCTACACCGCTATCTGTATGAACATGGAATTACCATCACCGCCATCTGTATGAACATGGATATATCTGTACAGCCATCTGGATGAACATGGAAATATCTACACCGCTATCTGTATGAACATGGAAATAGCTACAGAGCTATCTGTATGAACTTGGAAATATCTACACCGCTATGTGTACGAAGATGGAAATATCTACACCGCTATCTGTATGAACATGGAAATAGCTACACCGCTATCTGTATGAACATGGAAATATCTACACCACTATCTGTATGAACATGGAAATATCTACACCGCTATCTGTATGAACATGGAAATATCTACACCACTATGTGTGTAAACATGCATACATCTTCACCGCTATCTGTATAAACATGGAAATATCTACACCGCTATCTGTTTGAACATGGAAATATCTAAACCGCTATCTGCATGAAAATGGAAATATCTACACAGCAATCTGCATATACATGGAAATATCTACACAGCTATCTCTTTACACATGGAAATAACTACACCGCTATCTGTATGAACATGGAAATATCTGTGCGGCCATCTGTATGAACATATAAATATCTACACCGCCATCTGTATTAAGATGGAGATATCTACACCACTATCTGTATAAACATGGAAATATCTACACCGCTATCTGCATAAACATGGAAATATCTACACCGCTATCTGTATAAACATGGAAATAACTACACCGCTATCTGTATAAACAAGGAAATATCTACACCGCTACCTGTATAAACATGGAATAATCAGCACCACTATCTGTATGAACATGGAAATATATACACCGCTATCTGTATGAACATGGAAATATCTACACCGCTATCAGTATGAACATGGAAATATCTACACCGCTATCTGTATGAACATGGAAATATCTACACCGCTATCTGTTTGAACAAGGAAATATCTACACCGCTGTCTGCATGAAAATGGAAATATCTACACAGCTATCTGCATATACATGGAAATATCTACACAGCTATCTCTTTACACATGGAAATAACTACACCGCTATCTCTATGAGCATGGAAATATCTACATCGCCATCTGTATGAACATGGAAATATCTACACCGCCATCTGTATGAACTTATAAATATCTACACCGCCATCTGTATTAAGAAGGAGATATCTACACCGCTATCTGTATAAACATGGAAATATCTACACCGCTATCTGTATAAACATGGAAATATCTACACCGCTATCTGTATAAACATGGAAATATCTACACAGCTTCCTTTATAAACATGGAAATATCAGCACCGCTATTGGTATGATCATGGAAATATCTACACCGCTATCTGTATTAACATGGAAATATCTACACCGCTATCTGTATGAACATGGAAATATCTTCACCGTCATCTGTATGAACATGGATATATCTACACAGCCATCTGTATGAACATGGAAATATCTACACCGATATCTGTATGAACATGGAAATATCTACACCGCTATCTGTATGAACATGGAAATATCTTCACCGCCATCTGTATGAACATGGATATGTCTACACAGCCATCTTAATGAACATGGAAATATCTACACCGCGATCTGTATGAACATGGAAATATCTACACCGCTATCTGTGAAAACATGCATACACCTTCACCGCTATCTGTATAAACATGGAAATATCTACACCGCTATCTGTATGAACATGGAAATCCCTACACCGCTATCTGTTTGAACATGGAAATATCTAAACTGCTATCTGCATGAAAATAGAAATACCTACACAGCTATCTGCATATACATGGAAATATCTACAAATCTATCTCTATACACATGGAAATAACTACACCGCTATCTCTATAAACATGGAAATCTCTACACCGCCATCTGTATGAACATGGAAATAAGTGCACCGCCGTCTGTATGAATATATAAATATCTACACCACCATCTGTATTAAGATGGAGATATCTTCACCGCTATCTGTATAAACTTGGAAATATCAGCACCGCTATCTGTATGAACATGGAAATATCTACACCGCTATCTCTATGAACATCGATATATCTACACCGCTATCTGTATAAACATGGAAATATCTACTACGCTGCCTGTATAAACATGGAAATATCTACACCGCTATCTGTATGAAGATGGATATATCTACACCGCGATCTGTATGAACATGGAAATATCTACACCGCTATCTGTATGAACATGGAAATATCTACACCGCTATCTGTTTGAACATGGAAATATCTACACCGCCATCTGCTTGAAAATGGAAATATCTACTCTGCTATCTGCATATACATGGAAATACCTACACAGCTATCTCTTTACACATGGAAATAACTACACCGCTATCTGAATGAACATAGAGATATCTACACCGCAATCTGTATGAACATGGAAATATCTGCACCTCCATCTGTATGAACATATAAATATCTACACAGCCATCTGTATTAAGATGGAGATATCTACACCGCTATCTGCATAAACATGGAAATATCTACACCGCTATCTGTATAAACATGGAAATATCTACACCGCTATCTGTATAAACATGGAAATACCTACACCGCTACCTGCATAAACATGGAAATATCATCACCGCTATCTGTATGAACATGGAAATATCTACACAGCCATCTGGATGAACATGGAAATATCTACACCTCTATCTGTATGAACATGGAAATAACTACACCGCTATCTGTATGAACATGGAAATATCTACACTGCTATCTGTATAAACATGGAAATATCTACACCTCTACCTGTATAAACATGGAAATATCAGAACCGCTATCTGTATGGACATGGAAATATCAGCCCCTCAATCTGTATGAACATGGAAATATCTACACCGCTATCTCTATGAACATGGAAATATCTACACCGCTATCTGTTTGAACATGGAAATATCTAAACCACTATCTGCATGAAAATGGAAATATCTACACAGCTATCTGCATATACATGGAATTATCTACACAGCTGTCTCTTTACTCATGGAAATAACTACACAGTTATCTGTATGAACACGGAAATATCTACACCGCTATCTGTATGAACATGGAAATATCTACACCGCTATCTGTATGAACATGGAAATATCTACACCGCAATCTGTATGAACATGGAAATATCTTCACCGCCATCTGTATGAATATGGATATGTCTACACAGCGATCTGGATGAACATGGAAATATCTACACCGCGATCTGTATGAACATGGAAATATCTACACCGCTACCTGTGTAAACATGCATACATTTCACCGCTATCTGTATAAACATGGAAATATCTACACCGCTATCTGTATGAACATGGAAATATCTACACCGCTATCTGTATGAACATGGATATATCTACACGGCCATGTGGATGAACATAGAAACATCTACACCGCTATCTGTTTGAACATGGAAATATCTAAACCGCTATCTGCATGAAAATAGAAATATCTACACAGCTCCTTGCATATACATGGAAATATCTACAAACCTATCTCTTTACACATGGAAATAACTACACCGCTATCTCTATAAACATGGAAATATCTACACCGCCATCTGTATGAACATGGAAATATCTGCACTGCCATCTGTATGAACATATAAATATCTACACCGCCATCTGTATTAAGATGGAGATATCTACACCGCTACCTGTTTGAACATGGAAATATCTACACTGCTATCTGAATGAACATGGAAATATCTACACCGGTATCTGTATGAACATGGAAATATCTACACCGCTATCTGTATGAACATGGATATATCTACACAGACATCTGGATGAACATGGATATATCTACACAGCCATCTGGATGAACATGGAAATATCTACACCGCTATCTGTATGAACATGGAAATATCTACACCGCTATCTGTATAAACATGGAAATATCTACACAGCCATCTGGATGAACATGGAAATATCTACACCGCTATCTGTGTAAACATGCATACATCTTCACCGCAGTCTTTATAAACATGGAAATATCTACACCGCTATCTGTATGAACATGGAAATATCTACACCGCTATCTGTATGAACATGGAAATATCTACACCGCCATCTGTATGAACAAGGAAATGTCTGCACCGCCATCTGTATGAACATATAAATATCTACACCGCCATCTGTATTAAGATGGAGATATCTACACCGCTATCTGCATAAACATGGAAATATCTACACCGCTATCTGTATAAACATGGAAATAACTACACCGCTATCTGTATAAACATGGAAATATCTACACCGCTACCTGTATAAACATGGAAATATCAGCACCACTATCTGTATGAACATGGATATATCTACACAGCCATCTGTATGAACATGGAAATATCTACACCACTAGCTGTATGAACATGGAAGTAGCTACACCGCTATCTGTATGAACATGGAAATATCTACACTGCTATCTGTATAAACATGGAAATATCTACACCTCTACCTGTATAAACATGGAAATATCAGAACCGCTATCTGTATGGACATGGAAATATCAGCCCCTCTATCTGTATGAACATGGAAATATCTACACCGCTATCTCTATGAACATGGAAATATCTACACCGCTATCTGTTTGAACATGGAAATATCTAAACCACTATCTGCATGAAAATGGAAATATCTACACAGCTATCTGCATATACATGGAAATATCTACACAGCTATCTCTTTACTCATGGAAATAACTACACAGTTATCTGTATGAACACGGAAATATCTACACCGCTATCTGTATGAACATGGAAATATCTACACCGCTATCTGTATGAACATGGAAATATCTACACCGCAATCTGTATGAACATGGAAATATCTTCACCGCCATCTGTATGAATATGGATATGTCTACACAGCGATCTGGATGAACATGGAAATATCTACACCGCGATCTGTATGAACATGGAAATATCTACACCGCTACCTGTGTAAACATGCATACATTTCACCGCTATCTGTATAAACATGGAAATATCTACACCGCTATCTGTATGAACATGGAAATATCTACACCGCTATCTGTATGAACATGGATATATCTACACGGCCATGTGGATGAACATAGAAATATCTACACCGCTATCTGTTTGAACATGGAAATATCTAAACCGCTATCTGCATGAAAATAGAAATATCTACACAGCTCTTTGCATATACATGGAAATATCTACAAACCTATCTCTTTACACATGGAAATAACTACACCGCTATCTCTATAAACATGGAAATATCTACACCGCCATCTGTATGAACATGGAAATATCTGCACTGCCATCTGTATGAACATATAAATACCTACACCGCCATCTCTATTGAGATATCTACACCGCTATCTGTTTGAACATGGAAATATCTACACTGCTATCTGAATGAACATGGAAATATCTACACCGCTATCTGTATGAACATGGAAATATCTACACCGCTATCTGTATGAACATGGATATATCTACACAGACATCTGGATGAACATGGATATATCTACACAGCCATCTGGATGAACATGGAAATATCTACACCGCTATCTGTATGAACATGGAAATATCTACACCGCTATCTGTATAAACATGGAAATATCTACACAGCCATCTGGATGAACATGGAAATATCTACACCGCTATCTGTGTAAACATGCATACATCTTCACCGCAGTCTTTATAAACATGGAAATATCTACACCGCTATCTGTATGAACATGGAAATATCTACACCGCTATCTGTATGAACATGGAAATATCTACACCGCCATCTGTATGAACATGGAAATGTCTGCACCGCCATCTGTATGAACATATAAATATCTACACCACCATCTGTATTAAGATGGAGATATCTACACCGCTATCTGCATAAACATGGAAATATCTACACCGCTATCTGTATAAACATGGAAATAACTACACCGCTATCTGTATAAGCATGGAAATATCTACACCGCTACCTCTATAAACATGGAAATATCAGCACCACTATCTGTATGAACATGGAAGTATATACACCGCTATCTGTATGAGCATGGAAATATCTACACCGCTATCAGTATGAACATGGAAATATCTACACTGCTATCTGTATGAACATGGAAATATCTACAACGCTATCTGTTTCAACAAGGAAATATATACACCGCTGTCTGCATGAAAATGGAAATATCTTCACAGCTCTCTGCATATACATGGAAATATCTACACAGCTATATCTTTACACATGGAAATAACTACACCGCTATCTGTATGAACATGGAAATATCTACATTGCCATCTGTATGAACATGGAAATATCTGCACCGCCATCTGTATGAACTTATAAATATCTACACCGCCATCTGTATTAAGAAGGAGATATCTTCACCGCTATCTGTATAAACTTGGAAATATCAGCACCGCTATCTGTATGAACATGGAAATATCTACACCGCTATCTCTATGAACATGGATATATCTACACCGCTATCTGTATGAACATGGAAATAGCTACACCGCAATCTGTATGAACATGGAAATATCTGCAACGCCATCTGTATGAGCCTCTAAATATCTACACCAACATCTGTATTAACAAGGAGATATCTACACCGCTATCTGTATAAACATGGAAATACCTACACCGCTGCCTGTATAAACATGGAAATATCTACACCGCTATCTGTATGAACATGGATATATCTACACCGCTATCTGTATGAACATGGATATATCTACACAGCCATCTGGATGAACATGGAAATATCTACACCGCGATCTGTATGAACATGGAAATATCTACACCGCTATGTGTATGAACATGGAAATGTCTACACCGCTATATGTTTGAACATGGAAATATCTACACTGCTATCTGCTTGAAAATGGAAATATCTACTCTGCTATCTGCATATACATGGAAATAACTACACAGCTATCTCTTTACACATGGAAATAACTACACCGCTATCTGTATGAACATAGAAATATCTACACCGCAATCTGTATGAACATGGAAATATCTACACCGCTATCTGTATGAACATGGTAATATCTGCACCGCCATCTGTATGAACATATAAATATCTACACCCCCATCTATATTAAGATGGAAATATCCACAACGCTATCTGTATAAACTTAGCAATATCTACACTGCTATCTGTATAGACATGGAAATATCTACACCGCTATCTGTATAAACATGGAAATATCAACACCACTACCTGTATAAACATGGAAATATCAGCACCGCTATCTGTATGAACTTGGAAATATCTACACCGCTATCTATATGAACATGGAAATATCTACACTGCTATCTCTATGAACATGGAAAGAGCTACACTGCTATCTGTATGAAAATGGAAATATCTACACCACTACCTGTATGAAATTGGAAATATCTACACAGCTATCTGTATGAACATGGATATATCTACAAAGCCATCTGGATGAACATGGAAGTATCTACACCGCCATCTGGATGAACATGGAAATATCTACACCGCTATCTGTATGAAAATGGAAATATCTACACCGCTATCTGAGTATATATGCATACATCTTCACCGCAATCTGTATAAACATGGAAATATCTACACCGCTATCTGTATGAACATGGAAATATCTACACCGCTCTCTGTTTGAACATGGAAATATCTACACCGCTATCTGCATGAAAATGGAAATATCTACAGAGCTATCTGCATATACATGGAAATATCTACACCGCTATCTGTATGAATATGGAAATATCTACACCGCCATCTGTATTAACATGGAAATATCTGCACCGCCATCTGTATGAACATATAATTATCTACACCGCCATCTGTATTAAGAAGGAGATATCTACACCGCTACCTCTATAAACATGGAAATATCTACACGGCTATCTGTATAAACATGGAAATATCTACACTGCTACCTGTATAAACATGGAAATATCTACACCGCTACCTGTATAAACATGGAAATATCAGCACCGCTATCTGTATGAACATGGAAATATCAGCCCCTCTATCTGTATGAAAATGGAAATATCTACACCGCTATCTCTATGAACATGGAAATATCTACACCGCTGACTGTTTGAACATGGAAATATCTAAACCGCTATCTGCATGAAAATGGAAATATCCACACAGCTATCTGCATATACATGGAAATATCTACACAGCTATCTCTTTACACATGGAAATAACTACACCGCTATCTGTATAAACAAGGAAATATCTTCAACGCCATCTGTATGAACATGGATATATCTACACAGCCTCCTGGATGAACATGGAAATATCTACACTGCTATCTGTATGAACATGGAAATATCTGCACCGCTATCTGTATCAACATGGAAATACATACACCGCTATCTGTATGAACATGGAAATAGCTACACCTCTATCTGTATGAACATGGAAATATCTACACCGCTATCTGTATGAAAATGGAAATATCTACACCGCTATCTGTATGAACATGGATATGTCTGCACAGCCCTCTGTATGAACATGGAAATCTCCACACCGCTATCTGTGTAAACATGAATACATCTTCACCGCTGTCTGTATAAACTTGGAAATATCTACACCGCTATCTGTATGAACATGGAAATATATACACCTCTATCTGAAGATGGAAATATATACACCACTCTCTGCATGAAAATGGAAATATCTACACAGCTATCTGCATATACATGGAAATATCTACACAGCTATCTCTTTACACACGGAAATAACTACACCGCTATCTGTATGAACATGGAAATATCTACACCGCCATCTGTATGAACATGGAAATATCTGCACCGCCATCTGTATGAACATATAAATATCTACTCCGCCATCTGTATTAAGATGGAAATATCTACACTGCTATCTGAATAAACATGGAAATATCTACACTGCTACCTGTATGAACATGGAAACATTAGCACCGCTATCTGCATAAACATGGAAATATCAGCACCGCTATCTGTATGAACATGGAAATATCTACACCGCTATCTGTATGAACATGGAATTATCTACACCGCTATCTGTATGAACATGGAAATATCTACACCGCTATCTGTATGAACATGGAAATATCTACACCGCTATATGTTTGAACATGTAAATATCTACACCGCTATCTGTATGAAAATGGAAATATCTACAAAGCTATCTGCATATACATGGAAATATCTACACAGCTATCTCTTTACACATGGAAATAACTACACCGCTATATCTATAAACATGGAAATATCTACACCGCCATCTGTATGAACATGGAAATATCTGCACCGCCATCTGTATGAACATATAAATATCTACACCGCCATCTGTATTAAGAAGGAGATATGTAAACCGCTATCTGTATAAGCATGGAAATACCTACACTGCTGCCTGTATAAACATGGAAATATCAGCACTGCTATCTGTATAAAGATGGAAATATCTACACCGCAACCTGTATGAACATGGAAATATATACTCCGCTATCTGTATGAACATGGAAATATCTACACCGCTATCTGTATGAACATGGAAATATCTACACCGCTATCTGTATGAACATGGAAATGTCTACACCGCCATCTGTATGAACATGGAAATATCTGCACCGCCATCTGTATGAACATATAAATATCTACACCGCCATCTGTATTAAGATGGAGATATCTACACCGCTATCTGAATAAACATGGAAATATCTACACCGCTATCTGTATAAACATGGAAATATCTACACCGCTATCTCTATAAACATGGAAATATCTACACCGCTACCTGTATAAACATGGAAATATCAGCACCACTATCTGTATGAACATGGAAATATCTACACCGCTATCTGTATGAACATGGAAATATCTACACCGCTATCTGTATGAACATGGAAATATCTACAAAGCTATCTGAATGAACATGGAAATATCTACACCGCTATCTGTTTGAACATGTAAATATCTACACCGCTATCTGCATGAAAATGGAAATATCTACAAAGCTATCTGCATATACATGGAAATATCTACACAGCTTTCTCTTTACACATGGAAATAACTACACCGCTATATCTATAAACATGGAAATATCTACACCGCCATCTGTATGAACATGGAAATATCTGCACCGCCATCTGTATGAACTTTTAAATATCTACACCGCCATCTGTATTAAGAAGGAGATATCTACACCGCTATCTGTATAAACATGGATATATCTACACCGCTGCCTGTAAACATGGAAATATCAGCACCGCTATCTGTATGAACATGGAAAAATCTACACCGCTACCTGTATGAACATGGAAATATCTACACCGCTATCTGTATGAACATGGAAATATCTACACCGCTATCTGAACATGGAAATATCTACAACGCCATCTGTATGAACATGGAAATATCTGCACCGCCATCTGTATGAACATATAAATATCTACACCACCATCTGTATTAAGATGGAGATATCTACACCGCTATCTGAATAAACATGGAAATATCTACACCGCTATCTGTATAAACATGGAAATATCTACACCGCTATCTGTATAAACATGGAAATATCTACCCCGCTACCTGTATAAACATGGAAATATCAGCACCGCTATCTGTATGAACATGGAAATATCTACACCGCTATCTGTATGAACATGGAAATATCTACACCGCTATCTGTATGAACATGGAAATATCTACAAAGCTATCTGAATGAACATGGAAATATCTACACCGCTATCTGTTTGAACATGTAAATATCTACACCGCTAACTGCATGAAAATGGAAATATCTACAAAGCTATCAGCATATACATGGAAATATATACACTGCTATCTCTTTACACATGGAAATATCTACACCGCTATATCAATAAACATGGAAATATCTACACCGCCGTCTGTATGAACATGGAAATATCTACACGGCTATCTGTATGAACATGGAAATATCTACACCGCTATCTGTATGAACATGGAAATATCTACACCGCTATCTGTATGAACATGGATATATCTACACAGGCATCTGGATGAACATGGAAATATCTACACCGCTATCTGAACATGGAAATATCTTCACCGCCATCTGTATGAACATGGATATGTCTACACAGCCATCTGGATGAACATGGAAATATCTACACCGCTATCTGTATGAACATGGAAATATCTACACCGCTATCGGCGTAAACATGCAAACATCTTCACCACTTTCTGTATAAACATGGAAATATCTACACCGCTATCTGTATGAACATGGAAATATCTACACCGCTCTCTCTATGAACATGGAAATAACTACACCACTATCTGTTTGAACATGGAAATATCTAAACCGCTATCTGCATGAAAATGGAAATATCTACACAGCTATCTGCATATGCATGGAAATATCTACAAAGCTATCTCTTTACACACGGAAAAAACTACACCGCTATCTGTATGAAGATGGAAATATCTTCACCGCCATCTGTATGAACATGGATATATCAACAAAGCCATCTGGAAGAACATGGAAATATCTACACCGCTATCTGTATAAACATGCATACATCTTCACCGCTATCTGTATAAACATGGAAATATCTACACCGCTATCTGTATGAACATGGAAATATCTACACCGCTAGATGTATAAACATGGAATTATCTTCACTGCCATCTGTATGAACATGGATATGTCTACACAGCCATCTGAATGAACATGGAAATATCTACACCGCTATCTGTATGAACATGGAAATAGCTACACCGCTATCTGTATGAACATGAAAATATCTGCACCGCCATCTGTATGAATATATAAATATCTACACCGCCATCTGTATTAACATGGAGATATCTACACCGCTATCTCCTATAAACCTGGAAACATCTACACCGCTATCTGTATCAACATGGAAATATCTACACCGCTATCTGTATAAACATGGAAATATCTACACCGCTACCTGTATAAACATGTAAATAACAGCACCGCTATCTGTATGAACATGGAAATATATACACCGCTGTCTGTATGAACATGGAAATATCTACACCGCTGTCTGTATGAACATGGAAATATCTACACCGCTACATGTATGAACATGGAAATATCTACACCGCTATCTGTTTGAACATGGAAATATCTACACCGCTGTCTGCATGAAAATGGAAACATCTACACAGCTATCTGCATATACATGGAAATATCTACACAGCTATCTCTTTACACATGGAAATAACTACACCGCTATCTCTATAAACATGGAAATATCTACACCGCTATCTGTATGAACATGGAAATATCTGCACCGCCATCTGTATGAACATATAAATATCTACACCGCCATCCGTATTAAGAAGCAGATATCTACACCTCTATCTGTATAAACCTGGAAATATCTACACCGCTATCTGTATAAACATGGAAATATCTACACCGCTAACTGTATAAACATGGAAATATCTACACCGCTACCTGTATAAACATGGAAATATCAGCACAGCTATCTGTATGAACTTGGAAATATCTACACCGCTATCTGTACGAGCATGGAATTATATACACCGCTATATGTATGAACATGGAAATAGCTACACCGCTATCTGTATAAACATGGAAATATCAACACCACTATCTGTATGAATATGGAAATAACTACACCGCTATCTGTATGAACATGGATATATCTACACAGCCATCTGGATGAACATGGAAATATCTACACCGCTATCTGTATGAGCGTGGAAATATCTACACCGCTATCTGTGTAAACATGCGTACATCTTCAGCGCTATCTGTATAAACATGGAAACATCTACACCGCTATCTGTATGAACATGGAAATATCTACACCGCTATCTGTTTGAACATGGAAATATCTAAACCGCTATCTGCATGAAAATGGAAATATCTACACAGCTATCTGCATATACATGGAAATATCTACACAGCTATCTCTTTACACATGGAAATAACTACATCGCTGTCTGTATGAACATGGAAATATCTGCACCGCCATCTGTATGTACATAGAAATATCTACTCCGCCATCTGTATTAAGATGGAGATAACTACACCACTATCTGTATAAACATGGAAATATCTACACCGCTATCTGTATAAACATGGAAATATCTACACCGCTATTTGTATAAACATGGAAATATCTACACCGCTACCTGTATAAACTTGGAAATATCAGCACCGCTATCTGTATGAACATGGAAATATCTACACCGCTATCTGTATTAACATGGAAATATCTACACCGCTATCTGTATGAACATGGATATATATACACCGCTATCTGTATGAACATGGAAATATCTACACCGCTATCTGTTTGAACTTGGAAATATCTACACCGCTGTCTGCATGAAAATGGAAATATCTACACAGCTATCTGCATATACATGGAAATATCTACACAGCTATCTCTTTACACATGGAAATAACTACACCGCTATCTCTATAAACATGGAAATATCTACACCGCCTTCTGTATGAACATGGAAATATCTTCACTGCCATCTGTATGAACATATAAATATCTACACCGCCATCTGTATTAAGAAGGAGATATCTACACCGCTATCTGTATAAACATGGAAATATCTACACCGCTATATGCATAAACATGGAAATATCTACACCGCTATCTGTATAAACATGGAAATATCAGCACCGCTATCTGTATGAACATGGAAATATCTGCACCGCCATCTGTATGAACATGGAAATATCTACACCGCTATCTGTATGAACATGGAAATATATTCACCACCATCTGTATGAACATGCATATATCTACACAGCCATCTGTATGAACATGGAAATATCTACACCGCTATCTGTATGAACATGGAAATATCTACACCGCTATCTGTTTGAACATGGAAATATCTAAACCGCTATCTGCATGAAAATGGAAATATCTACACAGCTATCTGCATATACATGGAAATATCTACACAGCTATCTCTTTACACATGGAAATAACTACACCGCTATCTGTATGAACATGGAAATATCTGCACCGCCATCTGTATGTACATAGAAATATCTACTCCGCCATCTGTATTAAGATGGAGATAACTACACCGCTATCTGTATAAACATGGAAATATCTACACCGCTATCTGTATAAACATGGAAATATCTACACCGCTATTTGTATAAACATGGAAATATCTACACCGCTACCTGTATAAACTTGGAAATATCAGCACCGCTATCTGTATGAACATGGAAATATCTACACCGCTATCTGTATTAACATGGAAATATCTACACCGCTATCAGTATGAACATGGATATATAAACACCGCTATCTGTATGAACATGGAAATATCTACACCGCTATCTGTTTGAACTTGGAAATATCTACACCGCTGTCTGCATGAAAATGGAAATATCTACACAGCTATCTGCATATACATGGAAATATCTACACAGCTATCTCTTTACACATGGAAATAACTACACCGCTATCTCTATAAACATGGAAATATCTACACCGCCATCTGTATGAACATCGAAATATCTTCACCGCCATCTGTATGAACATATAAATATCTACACCGCCATCTGTATTAAGAAGGAGATATCTACACCGCTATCTGTATAAACATGGAAATATCTACACCGCTATCTGTATAAACATGGAAATATCTACACCGCTATCTGTATAAACATGGAAATATCAGCACCGCTATCTGTATGAACATGGAAATATCTGCACCGCTATCTGTATGAACATGGAAATATCTACACCGCTATCTGTATGAACATGGAAATATCTTCACCGCCATCTGTATGAGCATATATATGTCTACACAGCCATCTGGATGAACATGGAAATATCTACACCGCGATCTGTATGAACATGGAAATATCTACACCGCTATATCTGTAAACATGCATACGTTTCACCGCTATCTGTATAAACATGGAAATATCTACACCGCTATCAGTATGAACATGGAAATATCCACACCGCTATCTGTTTGAACATGGAAATATCTAAACCGCTATATGCATGAAAATAGAAATATCTACACAGCTATCTACATATACATGGAAATATCTACAAACCTATCTCTTTACACATGGAAATATCTACACCGCTATCTCTATAAACATGGATATATCTACACCGCCATCTGTACGAACATGGAAATATCTGCACTGCCATCTGTATGAACATATAAATATCTACACCGCCATCTGTATTAAGATGGAGATATCTTCACCGCTATCTGTATAAACTTGGAAACACCTACACCGCCATCTTTATAAACCTGGAAATATCTACACCGCTATCTGTATAAAGATGGAAATATCTACAGCGCTACCTGTATAAACATGGAAATATCAGCACCACTATCTGTATGAACATGGAAATATCTACACTGCTATCTCTATGAACATGGAAATATCTACACCGCTATCTGCATGAACATGGAAATAGCTACACCGCTATCTGTATGAACAGTGAAATATCTACACCTCTATCTGTATGAACATGGAAATATCTTCACCGCTATCTGTATGAACATGGAAATATCTACAAAGCCATCTGGATGAACATGGAAATATCTACACCGCTATCTGCATGAACATGGAAATATCTACACTGCTATCTGTGTAAACATGCATACATCTTCACTGCAATCTGTATAAGCATGGAAATAACTACAACGCTATCTGTATGAACATGGAAATATCTACACCGCTATCTGTTTGAACATGGAAATATCTAAACCGCTATCAGCATGAAAATAGAAATATCTACACAGCTATCTGCATATACATGGAAATATCTACACAGCTATCTCTTTACACATGGAAATAACTACACCGCTATCTGTATGAACATGGAAATATCTACACTACCATCTGTATGAACATGGAAATATCTGCACCGCCATCTGAATGAACATATAAATATCTACAGCGCCATCTGTATTAAGATGGAAATGTCTACACCGCTATCTGTACAAACCTGGAAATATCCACATCGCTATCTGTATAAACATGGAAATATCTACACTGCTACCTGTATAAACATCGAAATATCTACACCACTACCTGTATAAACATGGAAATATCAGCACCGCTATCTGTATGAACATGGAAATATCAGCCCCTCTATCTGTATGAATATGGAAATATCTACACCGCTATCTCTATGAACATGGAAATATCTACACCGCCATCTGTATGAACATGGATATATATACACAGCCATCTGGATGAACATGGAAATATCTACACCGCTATCTGTATGAACATGGAAATATCTACACCGCTATCTGTATGAACATGGAAATACATACATCACTATCTGTATGAACATGGAAATAGCTACACCGCTATCTGTATGGACATGGAAATTTCTTCACCGCCATCTGTATGAACATGGATATATCTACACAGCCATCTGGATGAACATGGAAATATCTACACCGCTATCTGTATGAACATGGAAATATCTACACCGCTATCTGTATGAACATGGAAATATCTTCAACGCCATCTGTATGAACATGGATATGTCTACATACCCATCTGGATGAACATGGAAATATCTACACCGCGATCTGTATGAACATGGAAATATCTACACTGCTATCTGTGTAAACATGCATACGTTTCACCGCTATCTGTATAAACATGGAAATATCTACACCGCTATCTGTATGAACATGGAAATATCTACACCGCTATCTGTTTGAACATGGAAATATCTAAACCGCTATCTGCATGAAAATAGAAATATCTACACAGCTATCTGCATATACATGGAAATATCTACAAACCTATCTCTTTACACATGGAAATAACTACACCGCTATCTCTATAAACATGGAAATATCTACACCGCCATCTGTATGAACATGGAAATATCTGCACTGCCATCTGTATGAACATATAAATATCTACACCACCATCTGTATTAAGATGGAGATATCTACACTGCTATCTGAATAAACATGGAAATATCTACACTGCTACCTGTATAAACATGGAAACATCAGCACCGCTATCTGCATAAACATGGAAATATCAGCACCGCTATCTGTATGAACATGGAAATATCTACACCGCTATCTGTATGAACATGGAAGTATCTACACCGCTATATGTATGAACATGGAAATATCTACACCGCTATCTGTAAGAACATGGAAATATCTACACCGCTATCTGTTTGAACATGTAAATATCTACACCTCTATCTGTATGAAAATGGAAATATCTACAAAGCTATCTGCATATACATGGAAATATCTACACAGCTATCTCTTTACACATGGAAATAACTACACCGCTATATCTACAAAACATGGAAATATCTACACCGCCATCTGTATGAACATGGAAATATCTTCACTGCCATCTGTATGAACATATAAATATCAACACTGACATCTGTATTAAGGAGATATCTACACCGCTATCTGTATAAACATGGAAATATCTACACCGCTATCTGTATAAACATGGAAATATCTACACCGCTATCTGTATAAAAATGGAAATATCAGCACCTCTATCAGTATGAACATGGAAATTTCTGCACCGCCATCAGTATCAACATGGAAATATCTACACCGCTATCTGTGTGAACATGGAGATATCTACACCGCTATCTGTATGAACATGGAAATATCTACACCGCCATCTGTATGAACATGGAAATATCTGCACCGCCATGTGTATGAACATATAAATATCTGCACCGCCATCTGTATTAAGAAGGAGATATCTACACCGCTATCTGTATAAACAAGGAAATATCTACACTGCTATCTGTATAAACATGGAAATATCTACACCGCTATCTGTATAAACATGGAAATATCTACACCGCTACCTGTATAAACATGGAAATATCAGCACCGCTATCAGTATGAACATGGAAATATCTACACCGCTATCTGTATGAACATGGAAATATCTACAAAGCTATCTGTATGAACATGGAAATATCTTCACCGCCATCTGTATGAACATGGATATGGCTACACAGCCATCTGGATGAACATGGAAATATCTACACCGCCATCTGTATGAACATGGAAATATCTGCACTGCCGTCTGTATGAACATATAAATATCTACACTGCCATCTGTATTAAGATGGAGATATCTTCACCGCTATCTGTGTAAACTTGGAAATATCTACACCGCTATCTGTATAAACATGGAAATATCTACACCGCAATCTCAATGAACATGCAAATATCTACACCGCTATCTGTATGAACATGGATATATCTACACAGCCATATGGATGAACATGGAAATATCTACACCGCTATCTGCATGAACATGGAAATATCTACACCGCTATTTGTGTAAACATGCATACATCTTCACCGCAATCTGCAAAAGCATGGAAATAGCTACACCGCTATCTGAATGAACATGGAAATATCTACACCGCTATCTGTTTGATCATGGAAATATCTAAACCGCTATCAGCATGAAAATGGAAATATCTACACCGCTATCTGCATATACATGGAAATATCTACACAGCTATCTCTTTACACATGGAAATAACCACACCACTATCTGTATGAACATGGAAATATCTACACAGCCATCTGTATGAACATGGAAATATCTGCACCGCCATCTGTATGAACATATAAATATCTACACCGACATCTGTATTAAGAAGGAGATATCTACACAGCTATCTGTATAAACATGGATATATCTACACCGCTCTCTGTATAAACATGGAAATATCTACACTGCTACCTGTATAAACATGGAAATATCTAAACCGCTACCTGTATAAACATGGAAATAGCACCGCTATCTGTATGAACAT
Organism: Gorilla gorilla gorilla; assembly: GCF_029281585.2. Lineage (NCBI taxonomy): Eukaryota > Metazoa > Chordata > Mammalia > Primates > Hominidae > Gorilla > Gorilla gorilla. Next base: position 81,515,932 of record NC_073245.2, on the reverse strand, counting down.
GGAAATATCAGCCCCTCTATCTGTATGAACATGGAAATATCTACACCGCTATCTCTATAAACATGGAAATATCTACACCGCTATCTGTTTGAACATGGAAATATCTAAACCGCTATCTGCATGAAAATGGAAATATCCACACAGCTATCTGCATATACATGGAAATATCTACACAGCTATCTCTTTACACATGGAAATAATTACACCGCTGTCTGTATGAACATGGAAATATCTACACCGCTATCTGTATGAACATAGAAAAATCTACAACGCTACCTGTATGAACATGGAAATATCTACACCGCTATCTGTATGAACATGGAAATATCTACACCGCTATATGTATGAACATGGAAATATCTACACCGCTATCTGAACATGGTAATATCTACACCGCCATCTGTATGAACATGGAAATATCTGCACCGCCATCTGTATGAAAATATAAATATCTACACCAACATCTGTATTAAGATGGAGATATCTATACCGCTATCTGAATAAACATGGAAATATCTACACCGGTATCTGTATTAACATGGAAATATCTACACCGCTATCTGTATAAACATGGAAATATCTACACCGCTACCTGTATAAACATGGAAATATCAGCACCGCTATCTGTATGAACATGGAAATATCTACACCGCTATCTGTATGAACATGGAAATATCTACACCGCTATCTGTAAGAACATGGAAATATCTACAAAGCTATCTGAATGAACATGGAAATACCTACACCGCTATCTGTTTGAACATGTAAATATCTACACCGCTAACTGCATGAAAATGGAAATATCTACAAAGCTATCTGCATATACATGGAAATATATACACAGCTATCTCTTTACACATGGAAATAACTACACCGCTATATCTATAAACATGGAAATATTTACACCACCATCTGTATGAACATATAAATATCTATACCGCCATCTGTATTAAGAAGGAGATATCTACACCGCTATCTGTATAAACATGGAAATATCTACACCACTGCCTGTATAAACATGGAAATATCAGCACCGCTATCTGTATGAACATGGAAATATCTACACCGCTACCTGTTTGAACATGGAAATATCTACACCGCTATCTGTATGAACATGGAAATATCTACACCGCTATCTGTATGAACATGGAAATATCTACACCGCTATCTGTATGAACATGGAAATATCTACACCGCTATCTGTATGAACATGGAAATATCTACACCGCTATCTGTATGAACATGGATATAACTACACAGCCATCTGGATGAACATGGAAATATCTACACCGCTATCTGTATGAACATGGAAATATCTTCACCGCCATCTGTATGAACATGGATATGTTTACACAGCCATCTGTATGAACATGGAAATATCTACACCGATATCTGTGTAAACATGCATACATCTTAACCACTATCTGTATAAACATGGAAATATCTACACCGCTGTCTGTATGAACATGGAAATATCTACACCGCTCTCTCTATGAACATGGAAATATCTACACAGCTATCTGTTTGAACATGGAAATATCTAAAACGCTATCTGCATGAAAATGGAAATATCTACACAGCTATCTGCATATACATGGAAATATCTACACAGCTATCTCTTTACACACGGAAATAACTACACCGCTATCTGTATGAACATGGAAATATCTTCACCGCCATCTGTATGAACATGGATATATCAACACAGCCATCTGGATGAACATGGAAATATCTACACCGCTATCTGTATAAACATGCATACATCTTCACCGCTATCTGTATAAACATGGAAATATCTACACTGCTATCTGCATGAACATGGAAATATCTACACCGCTATCTGAACATGGAAATATCTACACCGCTATCTGCATGAAAATGGAAATATCTACACAGCGATCTGCATATACATGGAAATATCTACAAAGCTATCGCTTTACATATGGAAATAACTACAGCGCTATCTCTATATACATGCAAATATCTACACTGCCATCTGTATGAACATGGAAATATCTGCACCGACATCTGTATGAAGACATAAATATCTACACCCCAATCTATATTAAGATGGAGATATCTACACCGCTATATGTATAAACATGGAAATATCTACACGGCTATCTGTATAAACATGGAAATTTCTACACCGCTCTCTGTATAAACATGGAAATATCTCCACCGCTACCTGTATAAACCTGGAAATATCAGCACCGCGATCTGTATGAACATGGATATACCTACACAGCCGTCTGGATGAACATGGAAATATCTACACCGCTATCTGTATGAACATGGAAATATCTACACCGCTATCTGTGTAAATATGCATACATCCTCACCGCAATCTGTATAAACATGGAAATATTTTCACCGCTATCTGAATGAACATGGAAATGTCTACACCGCTATCTGTTTGAACATGGAAATATCTACACCGCTATCTGCATGAAAATGGAAATATCTACAGAGCTATCTGCATATACATGGAAATATCTACACAGCTATCTCCTTACACATGGAAATAACTACACCGCTATATGTATGAACATGGAAATATCTACACCGCCATCTGGATGAACATGGAAATATCTGCACCGCCATCTGTATGAACATATAAATATCTACACGGCCATCTGTATTAAGATGGAGATATCTACACCGCTATCAGTATAAACATGGAAATATCTACACCGCTATCTGTATAAACATGGAAATATCAGCACCGCTATTTGTATGAACATGGAAATATCAGCCCCTCTATCTGTATGAACATGGAAATACCTACACCGCTATCTGTATGAACATGGAAATATCTACACCGCTAGATGTATAAACATGGAATTATCTTCGCTGCCATCTGTATGAACATGGATATGTGTACACAGCCATCTGGATGAACATGGAAATATCTACACCGCTATCTGTATGAACATGGAAATAGCTACACCGCTATCTGTATGAATATGGAAATATCTGCACCGCCATCTGTATGAACATATAAATATCTACACCGCCATCTGTATTAACATGGAGATATGTACACCGCTATCTGTATAAACATGGAAATATCTACACCGCTATCTGTATAAACATGGAAATATCTACACCGCTATCTGTATAAACATGGAAATATCTACACCGCTACCTGTATAAACATGGAAATAACAGCACCGCTATCTGTATGAACATGGAAATATCTACACCGCTACCTGTATGAACATGGAAATATCTACACCGCTATCTGTATGAACATGGAAATATCTACACCGCTATATGTTTGAACATGGAAATATCTACACCGCTATCTGTTTGAACATGGAAATATCTACACCACTGTCTGCATGAAAATGGAAATATCTACACAGCTATCTGCATATACATGGAAATATCTACACAGCTATCTCTTTACACATGGATATAACTACACCGCTATCTCTATAAACATGGAAATATCTACACCGCTATCTGTATGAACATGGAAATATCTACACCGCTCTCTCTATGAACATGGAAATATCTACACAGCTATCTGTTTGAACATGGAAATATCTAAAACGCTATCTGCATGAAAATGGAAATATCTACACAGCTATCTGCATATACATGGAAATATCTACACAGCTATCTCTTTACACACGGAAATAACTACACCGCTATCTGTATGAACATGGAAATATCTTCACCGCCATCTGTATGAACATGGATATATCAACACAGCCATCTGGATGAACATGGAAATATCTACACCGCTATCTGTATAAACATGCATACATCTTCACCGCTATCTGTATAAACATGGAAATATCTACACTGCTATCTGCATGAACATGGAAATATCTACACCGCTATCTGAACATGGAAATATCTACACCGCTATCTGCATGAAAATGGAAATATCTACACAGCGATCTGCATATACATGGAAATATCTACAAAGCTATCGCTTTACATATGGAAATAACTACAGCGCTATCTCTATATACATGCAAATATCTACACTGCCATCTGTATGAACATGGAAATATCTGCACCGACATCTGTATGAAGACATAAATATCTACACCCCAATCTATATTAAGATGGAGATATCTACACCGCTATATGTATAAACATGGAAATATCTACACGGCTATCTGTATAAACATGGAAATTTCTACACCGCTCTCTGTATAAACATGGAAATATCTACACCGCTACCTGTATAAACCTGGAAATATCAGCACCGCGATCTGTATGAACACGGAAATATCTGCACCGCTATCTCTATGAACATGGAAATATCTACACCGCTATCTGTATGAACATGGAAATAGCTACACCGCTATCTGTATGAACATGGAAATATCTACACCACTACCTGTATGAACATGGAAATATCTACACCGCTATCTGTATGAACATGGATATACCTACACAGCCATCTGGATGAACATGGAAATATCTACACCGCTATCTGTATGAACATGGAAATATCTACACCGCTATCTGTGTAAATATGCATACATCTTCACCGCAATCTGTATAAACATGGAAATATTTTCACCGCTATCTGAATGAACATGGAAATGTCTACACCGCTATCTGTTTGAACATGGAAATATCTACACCGCTATCTGCATGAAAATGGAAATATCTACAGAGCTATCTGCATATACATGGAAATATCTACACAGCTATCTCCTTACACATGGAAATATCTACACCGCTATATGTATGAACATGGAAATATCTACACCGCCATCTGGATGAACATGGAAATATCTGCACCGCCATCTGTATGAACATACAAATATCTACACGGCCATCTGTATTAAGATGGAGATATCTACACCGCTATCAGTATAAACATGGAAATATCTACACCGCTATCTGTATAAACATGGAAATATCAGCACCGCTATTTGTATGAACATGGAAATACCAGCCCCTCTATCTGTATGAACATGGAAATACCTACACCGCTATCTGTATGAACATGGAAATATCTACACCGCTAGATGTATAAACATGGAATTATCTTCGCTGCCATCTGTATGAACATGGATATGTCTACACAGCCATCTGGATGAACATGGAAATATCTACACCGCTATCTGTATGAACATGGAAATAGCTACACCGCTATCTGTATGAATATGGAAATATCTGCACCGCCATCTGTATGAACATATAAATATCTACACCGCCATCTGTATTAACATGGAGATATGTACACCGCTATCTGTATAAACATGGAAATATCTACACCGCTATCTGTATAAACATGGAAATATCTACACCGCTATCTGTATAAACATGGAAATATCTACACCGCTACCTGTATAAACATGGAAATAACAGCACCGCTATCTGTATGAACATGGAAATATCTACACCGCTACCTGTATGAACATGGAAATATCTACACCGCTATCTGTTTGAACATGGAAATATCTACACCACTGTCTGCATGAAAATGGAAATATCTACACAGCTATCTGCATATACATGGAAATATCTACACAGCTATCTCTTTACACATGGATATAACTACACCGCTATCTCTATAAACATGGAAATATCTACACCGCTATCTGTATGAACATGGAAATATCTGCACCGCCATCTGTATGAACATATAAATATCTACACCGCCATCTGTATTAAGAAGCAGATATCTACACCTCTATCTGTATAAACATGGAAATATCTACACCGCTACCTGTATAAACATGGAAATATCAGCACAGCTATCTGTATGAACATGGAAATATCTACACCGCTATCTGTACAAACATGGAAATATCTACACCGCTATCTGTATGAACATGGAAATAGCTACACCGCTATCTGTATGAACATGGAAATATCTACACCACTATCTGTATGAATATGGAAATAACTACACCGCTATCTGTATGAACATGGATATATCTACACAGCCATCTGGATGAACATGGAAATACCTACACCGCTATCTGTATGAACATGGATATATCTACACCGCTATCTGTGTTAACATGCATACATCTTCAGCGCTACCTGTATAAACATGGAAATATCTACACCGCTATCTGTATGAACATGGAAATATCTACACCGATATCTGTTTGAACATGGAAATATGTAAACCGCTATCTGCATGAAAATGGATATATCTACACAGCTATCTGCATATACATGGAAATATCTACACAGCTATCTCTTTACACATGGAAATAACTACACCGCTATCTGTATGAACATGGAAATATCTGCACCGCCATCTGCATGTACATAGAAATATCTACTCCGCCATCTGTATTAAGATGGAGATATCTACACCGCTATCTGTATAACATGGAAATACCTACACCGCTATTTGTATAAACATGGAAATATCTACACCGCTACCTGTATAAACATGGAAATATCAGCACCGCTATCTGTATGAACATGGAAATATCTACACCGCAATCTGTATTAACATGGAAATATCTACACCGCTATCTGTATGAACATGGATATATATACACTGCTGTCTGCATGAAAATGGAAATATCTACACAGCTATCTGCATATACATGGAAATATCTACAAAGCTATCTCTTTACACATGGAAATAACTACACCGCTATCTCTATAAACATGGAAATATCTACACCGCCATCTGTATGAACATGGAAATATCTTCACAGCCATCTGTATGAACATATAAATATGTACACCGCCATCTGTGTTAAGAAGGAGATATCTACACCGCTATCTGTAAAAACATGGAAATATCTACAACGCTATCTGTATAAACATGGAAATATCAGCACCGCTATCTGTATGAACATGGAAATATCTGCACCGCTATCTGTATGAACATGGAAATATCTACACCGCTATCTGTATGAACATGGAAATATATTCACCGCCATCTGTATGAACATGGATATATCTACACAGCCAACTGTATGAACATGGAAATATCTACACCGCTATCTGTATGAACATGGAAATATCTACACCGCTTTCTGTATGAACATGGAAATATCTTCACCGCCATCTGTATGAACATGGATATGTCTACACAGCCATCTGGATGAACATGGAAATATCTACACCGCGATCTGTATGAACATGGAAATATCTACACCGCGATCTGTATGAACATGGAAATATCTACACCGCTATCTGTGTAAACTTGCATACGTTTCACCGCTATCTGTATAAACATGGAAATATCTACACCGCTATCTGTATGAACATGGAAATATCTTCACCGCTATCTGTTTGAACATGGAAATATCTAAACCGCTATCTGCATGAAAATAGAAATATCTACACAGCTATCTGCATATACATGGAAATATCTACAAACCTATCTCTTTACACATGGAAATAACTAAACCGCTATCTCTATAAACATGGAAATATCTACACCGCCTTCTGTATGAACATGGAAATATCTGCACTGCCATCTGTATGAACATGTAAATATCTACACCGCCATCTGTATTAAGATGGAGATATCTTCACCGTTATCTGTATAAACTTGGAAATATCTACACCGCTATCTTTATAAACCTGGAAATATCTACACCGCTACCTGTATAAACATGGAAATATCAGCACCGCTATCTGTATCAACATGGAAATATCTACACAGCTATCTCTATGAACATGGAAGTATCTACACCGCTATCTGCATGAACATGGAAATAGCTACACCGCTATCTGTACGAACATGGAAATATCTACACTTCTATCTGTATGAACATGGAAATATCTACACTGCTATCTGTATGAACATGGATATATCTACACAGCCATCTGGATGAACATGGAAATATCTACACCGCCATCTGCATGTACATAGAAATATCTACTCCGCCATCTGTATTAAGATGGAGATATCTACACCGCTATCTGTATAACATGGAAATACCTACACCGCTATTTGTATAAACATGGAAATATCTACACCGCTACCTGTATAAACATGGAAATATCAGCACCGCTATCTGTATGAACATGGAAATATCTACACCGCAATCTGTATTAACATGGAAATATCTACACCGCTATCTGTATGAACATGGATATATATACACTGCTGTCTGCATGAAAATGGAAATATCTACACAGCTATCTGCATATACATGGAAATATCTACAAAGCTATCTCTTTACACATGGAAATAACTACACCGCTATCTCTATAAACATGGAAATATCTACACCGCCATCTGTATGAACATGGAAATATCTTCACAGCCATCTGTATGAACATATAAATATGTACACCGCCATCTGTGTTAAGAAGGAGATATCTACACCGCTATCTGTAAAAACATGGAAATATCTACAACGCTATCTGTATAAACATGGAAATATCAGCACCGCTATCTGTATGAACATGGAAATATCTGCACCGCTATCTGTATGAACATGGAAATATCTACACCGCTATCTGTATGAACATGGAAATATATTCACCGCCATCTGTATGAACATGGATATATCTACACAGCCAACTGTATGAACATGGAAATATCTACACCGCTATCTGTATGAACATGGAAATATCTACACCGCTATCTGTATGAACATGGAAATATCTTCACCGCCATCTGTATGAACATGGATATGTCTACACAGCCATCTGGATGAACATGGAAATATCTACACCGCGATCTGTATGAACATGGAAATATCTACACCGCGATCTGTATGAACATGGAAATATCTACACCGCTATCTGTGTAAACTTGCATACGTTTCACCGCTATCTGTATAAACATGGAAATATCTACACCGCTATCTGTATGAACATGGAAATATCTTCACCGCTATCTGTTTGAACATGGAAATATCTAAACCGCTATCTGCATGAAAATAGAAATATCTACACAGCTATCTGCATATACATGGAAATATCTACAAACCTATCTCTTTACACATGGAAATAACTAAACCGCTATCTCTATAAACATGGAAATATCTACACCGCCTTCTGTATGAACATGGAAATATCTGCACTGCCATCTGTATGAACATATAAATATCTACACCGCCATCTGTATTAAGATGGAGATATCTTCACCGTTATCTGTATAAACTTGGAAATATCTACACCGCTATCTTTATAAACCTGGAAATATCTACACCGCTACCTGTATAAACATGGAAATATCAGCACCGCTATCTGTATCAACATGGAAATATCTACACCGCTATCTCTATGAACATGGAAGTATCTACACCGCTATCTGCATGAACATGGAAATAGCTACACCGCTATCTGTACGAACATGGAAATATCTACACTTCTATCTGTATGAACATGGAAATATCTACACCGCTATCTGTATGAACATGGATATATCTACACAGCCATCTGGATGAACATGGAAATATCTACACCGCTATCTGCATGAACATGGAAATATCTACACCGCTATCTGTGTAAACATGCATACATCTTCACTGCAATCTGTATAAGCATGGAAATATCTACAACGCTATCTGTATGAAGAAGGAAATATCTACACCGCTATCTGTTTGAACATGGAAATATCTAAACCGCTATCAGCATGAAAATAGAAATATCTACACAGCTATCTGCATATACATGGAAATATCTACACAGCTATCTCTTTACACATGGAAATAACTACACCGCTATCTGTATGAACATGGAAATATCTACACCGCCATCTGTATGAACATGGAAATATCTGCACCGCCATCTGAATAAACATATAAATATCTACCCCGCCATCTGTATTAAGATGGAGATATCTACACCACTATCTGTATAAACATGGAAATATCAGCGCCGCCATCTGTATTAACATGGAAATATCAGTCCCTCTATCCGTATGAACATGGAAATATCTACACCGCTATCTCTATGAACATGGAAATATCTACACCGCCATCTGTATGAACATGGATATATCTACACAGCCATCTGGATGAACATGGAAATATTTACACCGCTATCTGTATGAACATGGAAATATCTACACCGCTATCTGTATGAACATGGAAATACATACACCGCTATCTGTATGAACATGGAAATAGCTACACCGCTATCTGTATGCACATGGAAATTTCTTCACCACCATCTGTATGAACATGGATATATCTACACAGCCATCTGGATGAACATGGAAATATCTACACCGCTATCTGTATGAACATGGAAATATCTACACCGCTATCTGTATGAACATGGAAATACCTTCACCGCCATCTGTATGAACATGGATATGTCTACACAGCCATCTGGATGAACATGGAAATATCTACACCGCGATCTGTATGAACATGGAAATATCTACACCGCTATCTGTGTAAACATGCATACGTTTCACCGCTATCTGTATAAACATGGAAATATCTACACCGCTATCTGTATGAACATGGAAATATCTACACCGCTATCTGTTTGAACATGGAAATATCTAAACCGCTATCTGCATGAAAATAGAAATATCTACACAGCTATCTGCATATACATGGAAATATCTACAAACCTATCTCTTTACACATGGAAATAACTACACCGCTATCTCTATAAACATGTAAATATCTACACCGCCATGTGAATGAAAATGGAAATATCTGCACTGCCATCTGTGTGAACATATAAATATCTACACCGCCATCTGTATTAAGATGGAGATATCTTCACCGCTATCTGTATAAACTTGGAAATATCTACACCGCTATCTCTATAAACCTGGAAATATCTACACCGCTATCTGTATAAACATGGAAATATCTACACTGCTACCTGTATAAACATGGAAATATCAGCACCGCTATCTGTATGAACATGGAAATATCTACACCGCTATCTCTATGAACATGGAAATATCTACACCGCTATCTGCATGAACATGGAAATAGCTACACCGCTATCTGTACGAACATGGAAATATCTACACCTCTATCTGTATGAACATGGAAATATCTACACCGCTATCTGTATGAACATGGATATGTCTACACAGCCATCTGTATGAACATGGAAATATCTGCACCGCCATCTGTATGAACATATAAATATCTAAACCGCAATCTGTATTAAGAAGGAGATATCTACACCGCTATCTGTATAAACATGGAAATATCTACACCGCTGCCTGTATAAACATGGAAATATCAGCACCGCTATCTGTATGAACATGGAAATATCTACACCGCTACCTGTATGAACATGGAAATATCTACACCGCTATCTGTATGAACATGGAAATATCTACACCGCTATCTGTATGAACATGGAAATATCTACACCGCTATCTGTATGAACATGGAGATATCTACACCGCTATCTGTATGAACATGGATATAACTACACAGCCATCTGGATGAACATGGAAATATCTACACCACTATCTGTATGAACATGGAAATATCTTCACCGCCATCTGTATGAACATGGATATGTCTACACAGCCATCTGGAAGCATGGAAATATCTACACCGCTATCTGAATGATCATGGAAATATCTACACCGCTATCTGTGTAAACATGCATACATCTTCACCACTATCTGTATAAACATGGAAATATCTACACCGCTATCTGTATGAACATGGAAATATCTACACCGCTCTCTCTATGAACATGGAAATATCTACACCGCTATCTGTTTGAACATGGAAATATCTAAAACGCTATCTGCATGAAAATGGAAATATGTACACAGCTATCTGCATATACATGGAAATATCTACACAGCTATCTCTTTACACACGGAAATAACTACACCGCTATCTGTATGAACATGGAAATATCTTCACCGCCATCTGTATGAACATGGATATATCAACACAGCCATCTGGATGAACATGGAATTATCTACACCGCTATCTGTATAAACATGCCTACATGTTCACCGCTATCTGTATAAACATGGAAATATCTACACTGCTATCTGCATGAACATGGAAATATCTACACCGCTATCTGAACATGGAAATATTTACACCGCTATCTGTATAAACATGGAAATATCTACACCGCTACCTGTATAAACATGGAAATATCAGGACCGCTATCTGTATGAACACGGAAATATCTGCACCGCTATCTCTATGAACATGGAAATATCTACACCGCTATCTGTATGAACATGGAAAGAGCTACACCGCTATCTGTATGAACATGGAAATATCTACACCACTACCTGTATGAACATGGAAATAACTACACCGCTATCTGTATGAACATGGATATATCTACCCAGCCATCTGGATGAACATGGAAATATCTACACCGCTATCTGTATGAACATGGAAATATCTACACCGCTATCTGTGTAAATATGCATACATCTTCACCGCAATCTGTATAAACATGGAAATATCTTCACCGCTATCTGAATGAACATGGAAATGTCTACACCGCTATCTGTTTGAACATGGAAATATTTACACCGCTATCTGCATGAAAATGGAAATATCTACAGAGCTATCTGCATATACATGGAAATATCTACACAGCTATCTCTTTACACATGGAAATAACTACACCGCTATCTGTATGAACATGGAAATATCTACACCGCCATCTGTATGAACATGGAAATATCTGCACCGCCATCTGTATGAACATGTAAATATCTACACGGCCATCTGTATTAAGATGGAGATATCTACACCGCTATCAGTATAAACATGGAAATATCTACACCGCTATCTGTATAAACATGGAAATAACTACACCACTATCTGTATAAACATGGAAATATCTACACCGCTACCTGTATAAACATGGAAATATCAGCAACGCTATCTGTATGAACATGGAAATATCAGCCCCTCTATCTGTATGAACATGGAAATACCTACACCGCTATCTGTATGAACATGGAAATATCTACACCGCTTGATGTATAAACATGGAATTACCTTCACTGCCATCTGTATGAACACGGATATGTCTACACAGCCATCTGGATGAACATGGAAATATCTACACCGCTATCTGTATGAACATGGAAATAGCTACACCGCTATCTGTATGAATATGGAAATATCTGCACAGCCATCTGTATGAACATATAAATATCTACACCGCCATCCGTATTAACATGGAGATATCTACACCGCTATCTGTATAAACTTGGAAATATCTACACCGCTATCTGTATAAACATGGAAATATCTACACCGCTATCTGTATAAACATGGAAATATCTACACCGCTACCTGTATAAACATGGAAATAACAGCACCGCTTTCTGTATGAACATGGAAATATCTTCACCGCTATCTGTATGAACATGGAAATATCTACACCGCTATCTGTATGAACATGGAAATATCTACACCGCTATATGTATGAACATGGAAATATCTACCCCGCTATCTGTTAGAACATGGAAATATCTACACCGCTGTCTGCATGAAAATGGAAATATCTACACAGCTATCTGCATATACATGGAAATATATACACAGCTATCTCTTTACACATGGATATAACTACACCGCTATCCCTATAAACATGGAAATATCTACACCGCTATCTGTATGAACATGGAAATATCTGCACCGCCATCTGTATGAACATATAAATATCAACACCGCCATCTGTATTAAGAAGCAGATATCTACACCTCTATCTGTATAAACCTGGAAATATCTACACCGCTATCTGTATAAACATGGAAATATTTACACCGCTATCTGTATAAACATGGAAATATCTACACCGCTACCTGTATAAACATGGAAATATCAGCACAGCTATCTGTATGAACATGGAAATATCTACACCGCTATCTGTACGAACATGGAAATATCTACACCGCTATCTGTATGAACATGGAAATATCTTCACCGCCATCTGAATGACCATGGATATGTCTACACAGCCATCTGGATGAACATGGAAATATCTACACCGCGATCTGTATGAACATGGAAATAGCTACACCGCTATCTGTGTAAACTTGCATACGTTTCACCGCTATCTGTATAAACATGGAAATATCTACACCGCTATCTGTATGAACATGGAAATATCTACACCGCTATCTGTTTGAAAATGGTAATATCTAAACCGCTATCTGCATGAAAATAGAAATATCTACACAGCTATCTGCATATACATGGAAATATCTACAAACCTAAATCTTTACACATGGAAATAACTAAACCACTATCTCTATAAACATGGAAATATCTACACCGCCATCTGTATGAACATGGAAATATCTGCACTGCCATCTGTATGAACATATAAATATCTACACCGCCATCTGTATTAAGATGGAGATATCTTCACCGCTATCTGTATAAACTTGGAAATACCTACACCGCTATCTTTATAAACCTGGAAATATCTACACCGCTATCTGTATAAACATGGAAATATCTACACCGCTACCTGTATAAATATGGAAATACCAGCACCGCTATCTGTATGAACATGGAAATATCTACACCGCTATCTCTATGAACATGGAAGTATCTACACCGCTATCTGCATGAACATGGAAATAGCTACACCAGTATCTGTACGAACATGGAAATATCTACACTTCTATCTGTATGAACAAGGAAATATCTACACCGCTATCTGTATGAACATGGATATATCTACACAGCCATCTGGATGAACATGGAAATATCTACACCGCTATCTCTATGAACATGGAAGTATCTACACCGCTATCTGTATGAACATGGAAATATCTACACCGCTATCTGTATGAACATGGAATTATCTACACCGCTATCTGTATGAACATGGATATAACTACACAGCCATCTGGATGAACATGGAAATATCTACACCACTATCTGTATGAACATGGAAATATCTTCACCGCCATCTGTATGAACATGGATATGATTACACAGCCATCTGGATGAACATGGAAATATCTACACCGCTATCTGAATGAACATGGAAATATCTACACCGCTATCTGTGAAAACATGCATACATCTTCACCACTATCTGTATAAACATGGAAATATCTACACCGCTATCTGTATGAACATGGAAATATCTACACCGCTCTCTCTATGAACATGGAAATATCTACACCGCTATCTGTTTGAACATGAAATATCTAAAACACTATCTGCATGAAAATGGAAATATCTACACAGCTATCTGCATATACATGGAAATATCTACACAGCTATCTCTTTACACACGGAAATAACTACACCGGTATCTGTATGAACATGGAAATATCTTCACCGCCATCTGTATGAACATGGATATATCAACACAGCCATCTGGATGAACATGGAATTATCTACACCGCTATCTGTATAAACATGCATACATCTTCACCGCTATCTGTATAAACATGGAAATATCTACACTGCTATCTGCATGAACATGGAAATATCTACACCGCTATCTGAACATGGAAATATCTACACCGCTATCTGCATGAAAATGGAAATATCTACACAGCGATCTGCATACACATGGAAATATCTACAAAGCTATCTCTTTACACATGGAAATAACTACAGTGCTATCTCTATATACATGCAAATATCTACACTGCCATCTGTATGAACATGGAAATATGTGCACCGACATATGTATGAAGATATAAATATCTACACCCCAATCTATATTAAGATGGAGATATCTACACCGCTATATGTATAAACATGGAAATATCTACACCGCTATCTGTATAAATATGGAAATATCTACACCGCTATCTGTATAAACATGGAAATATCTACACCGCTACCTGTATAAACATGGAAATATCAGCACCGCTATCTGTATGAACACGGAAATATCTGCACCGCTATCTCTATGAACATGGAAATATCTACACCGCTATCTGTATGAACATGGAAATAGCTACACCGCTATCTGTATGAACATGGAAATATCTACACCACTACCTGTATGAACATGGAAATAACTACACCGCTATCTGTATGAACATGGATATATCTACACAGCCATCTGGATGAACATGGAAATATCTACACCGCTATCTGTATGAACATGGAAATATCTACACCGCTATCTGTGTAAATATGCATACATCTTCACCGCTATCTGTATAAACATGGAAATATCTGCACCGCTATCTGAATGAACATGGAAATGTCTACACCGCTATCTGTTTGAACATGGAAATATCTACACCGCTATCTGCATGAAAATGGAAATATCTACAGAGCTATCTGCATATACATGGAAATATCTACACAGCTATCTCTTTACACATGGAAATAACTACACCGCTATCTGTATGAACATGGAAATATCTACACCGCCATCTGTATGAACATGGATATATCTGCACGGCCATCTGTATGAACATATAAATATCTACACAGCCATCTGTATTAAGATGGAGATATCTACACCGCTATCAGTATAAACATGGAAATATCTACACCGCTATCTGTATAAACATGGAAATAACTACACCGCTATCTGTATAAACATGGAAATATCTACACCGCTACCTGTATAAACATGGAAATATCAGCACCGCTATCTGTATGAACATGGAAATATCAGCAGCTCTATCTGTATGAACATGGAAATACCTACACCGCTATCTGTATGAACATGGAAATATCTACACCGCTAGATGTATAAACATTGAATTATCTTCACTGCCATCTGTATGAACACGGATATGTCTACACAGCCATCTGGATGAACATGGAAATATCTACACCGCTATCTGTATGAACATGGATATAGCTACACCGCTATCTGTATGAATATGGAAATATCTGCACCGCCATCTGTATGAACATATAAATATCTACACCGCCATCTGTATTAACATGGAGATATCTACACCGCTATGTGTATAAACATGGAAATATCTACACCGCTATCTGTATAAACATGGAAATATCTACACCGCTATCTGTATAAACATGGAAATATCTACACCGCTACCTGTATAAACATGGAAATAACAGCACCGCTATCTGTATGAACATGGAAATATCTACACCGCTGTCTGTATGAACATGGAAATATCCACACCGCTATCTGTATGAACATGGAAATATCTACACCGCTATATGTATGAACATGGTAATATCTACACCGCTGTCTGCATGAAAATGGAAATATCTACACAGCTATCTGCATATATATGGAAATATCTACACAGCTATCTCTTTACACATGGATATAACTACACCGCTATCTCTATAAACATGGAAATATCTACACCGCTATCTGTATGAACATGGAAATATCTGCACCGCCATCTGTATGAACATATAAATATCTACACCGCCATCTGTATTAAGAAGCAGATATCTACACCTCTATCTGTATAAACCTAGAAATATCTACACCGCTATCTGTATAAACATGGAAATATATACACTGCTATCTGTATAAACATGGAAATATCTACACCGCTACCTGTATAAACATGGAAATATCAGCAAAGCTATCTGTATGAACATGGAAATATCTACAACGCTATCTGTACGAACATGGAAATATCTACACCGCTATCTGTATGAACATGGAAATAGCTACACCGCTATCTGTATGATCATGGAAATATCTACACCACTATCTGTATGAATATGGAAATAACTACACCGCTATCTGTATGAACATGGATATATCTACACAGCCATCTGGATGAACATGGAAATATCTACACCGCTATCTGTATGAACATGGATATATCTACACCGCTAACTGTGTAAACATGCATACATCTTCAGCGCTACCTGTATAAACATGGAAATATCTACACCGCTATCTGTATGAACATGGAAATATCTACACCGATATCTGTTTGAACATGGAAATATCTACAGCGCTGTCTGCATGAAAATGTAAATATCTACACAGAAATCTGTATATACATGGAAATATCTACACAGCTATCTCTTTACACATGGAAATAACTACACCGCTATCTCTAAAAACATGGAAATATCTACACCGCCATCTGTATGAACATGGAAATATCTGCACCGCCATCTGTATGAACATATAAATATCTACACCGCCATCTGTATTAAGAAGGAGATATCTGCACCGCTATCTGTATAAACCTGGAAATATCTACACCGCTATCTGTATAAACATGGAAATATCTACCCCGCTATCTGTATAAACATGGTAATGTCTACACCGCTACCTGTATAAACATGGAAACAGCACAGCTATCTGTATGAACATGGAAATATCTACACCGCTATCTGTACGAACATGGAAATATATACACCGCTGTCTGTATGAACATGGAAATAGCTACACCGCTATCTGAACATGGAAATATCTACACCACTATCTGTATGAACATGGAAATAACTACACCGCTATCTGTATGAACATGGATATATCTACACAGCCATCTGGATGGACATGGAAATATCTACACCGCTATCTGTATGAACATGGAAATATCTACACCGCTATCTGTGTAAACATGCATACATCTTCACCGCTATCTGTATAAACATGGAAATATCTACAACGCTATCTGTATGAACATGGAAATATCTACACCTCTGTTTGAACTTGGAAATATCTAAACCGCTATCTGAATGAAAATGGAAATATCTACAGAGCTATCTGCATATACATGGAAATATCTACACAGCTATCTCTTTACCAATGGCAATAAGTACACCGCTATCTGTATGAACATGGAAATATCTGCACCGCCATCTGTATGAACATATAAATATCTACAACGCCATCTGTATTAAGATGGAGATATCTACACCGCTATCTGTATGAACATGGATATGTCTACACAGCCATCTGGATGAACATGGAAATATCTACACCGCTATCTGTATGAACATGGAAATATATACACCGCTATCTGTATGAACATGGAAATATCTACACCGCTATCTGTATGAACATGGAAACATCTACACCGCTATCTGTATGAACATGGAAATATATACACCGCTATCTGTATGAACATGGAAATATCTACACCGCTATCTGTTTGAACATGGAAATATCTACACCGCTGTCTGCATGAAAATGGAAATATCTACACAGCTATCTGCATATACATGGAAATATCTACACAGCTATCTCTTTACACATGGAAATAACTACACCGCTATCTCTAAAAACATGGAAATATCTACACCGCCATCTGTATGAACATGGAAATATCTTCACTGCCATCTGTATGAACATATAAATATCTACACCGCCATCTGTATTAAGGAGATATCTACACCGCTATCTGTATAAACATGGAAATATCTACACCGCTATCTGTATAAACATGGAAATATCTACACCGCTATCTGTATAAAAATGGAAATATCAGCACCGCTATCAGTATGAACATGGAAATATCTGCACCGCCATCTGTATGAACATGGAAATACCTACACCGCTATCTGTGTGAACATGGAGATATCTACACGGCTATCTGTATGAAAATGGAAATATCTACACCGCCATCTGTATGAACATGGAAATGTCTGCACCGCCATGTGTATGAACATATAAATATCTGCACCGCCATCTGTATTAAGAAGGAGATATCTACACCTCTATCTCTATAAACATCGAAATATCTACATTGCTATCTGTATAAACATGGAAATATCTACACCGCTATCTGTATAAACATGGAAATATCTACACCGCTACGTGTATAAACATGGAAATATCAGCACCGCTATCAGTATGAACATGGAAATATCTACACCGCTATCGGTATGAACATGGAAATATCTACACCGCTATCTGTATGAACATGGAAATAACTTCACCGCCAAAAGTATGAACATGGATATATCTACACAGCCGTCTGTATGATCCTGGAAATATCTACACCGCTATATGTATGAACATGGAAATATGTACACCGCTATCTGTATGAACATGGAAATATCTTCACCGCCATCTGTATGAACATGGATATGTCTACACAGCCATCTGGATGCACATGGAAATATCTACACCGCGATCTGTATGAATATGGAAATATCTGCACTGCCATCTGTATGAACATATAAATATCTACACCGACATCTGTATTAAGATGGAGATATCTTCACCGCTATCTGTATAAACTTGGAAATATCTACACCGCTATCTGTATAAACATGGAAATACCTACACCGCTACCTGTATAAACATGGAAATATCAGCACTGCTATCTGTATGAACCTGGAAATATCTACACCGCTATATCAATGAACATGGAAATATCTACACCGCTATCTGTATGAACATGGATATATCTACACAGCCATCTGGATGAACATGGAAATATCTACACCGCTATCTGCATGAACATGGAAATATCTACACCGCTATTTGTGTAAACGTGCATACATCTTCACCGCAATCTGCAAAAGCATGGAAATAGCTACACCGCTATCTGAATGAACATGGAAATATCTACAACGCTATCTGTTTGATCATGGAAATATCTAAACCGCTATCAGCATGAAAATGGAAATATCTACACCGCTATCTGCATATACATGGAAATATCTACACAGCTATCTCTTTACACATGGAAATAACTACACCGCTATCTGTATGAACATGGAAATATCTAAACAGCCATCTGTATGAACACGGAAATATCTGCACCGCCATCTGTATGAACATATAAATATCTACACCGCCATCTGTATTAAGAAGGAGATATCTACACCGCTATCTGTATAAACATGGATATATCTACACCGCTCTCTGTATAAACATGGAAATATCTACACTGCTACCTGTATAAACATGGAAATATCTAATCCGCTACCTGTATAAACATGGAAATATCAGCACCGCTATCTGTATGAACATGGAAATAGCCCCTCTATCTGTATGAACATGGAAATATCTACACCGCTATCTCTATGAACATGGAAATATCTACACCGCTATCTGTTTGAACATGAAAATCTCTAAACCGCTATCTGCATGAAAGTGGAAATATCCACACAGCTATCTGCATATACATGGAAATATCTACACAGCTATCTCTTTACACATGGAAATAACTACACCGCTATCTGTATGAACATGGAAATATCTTCACCGCCATCTGTATGAACATGGATATATCTTCACAGCCTCCTGGATGAACATGGAAATATCTACACTGCTATCTGTATGAACATGGAAATATCTGCACTGCTATCTGTATAAACATGGAAATACATACACTGCTATCTGTATGAACATGGAAATAGCTACACCGCTATCTGTATGAACATGGAAATATCTACACCGCTATCTGTAAGGACATGGAAATATCTTCACCGCCATCGGTATGAACATGGATATATCTACGCAGCCATCTGGATGAACATGGAAATATCTACACCGCTATCTGTATGAACATGGAAATATCTACACCGCTATCTGTATGAACATGGATATATCTACACAGCCCTCTGTATGAACATGGAAATCTCCACACCGCTATCTGTGTAAACATGCATACATCTTCACCGCTGTCTGTAAAAACTTGGAAATATCTACACCGCTATCTGTATGAACATGGAAATATGTACACCGCTATCTGTTTGAAGATGGAAATATATACACCACTATCTGCATGAAAATGGAACTATCTACACAGCTATCTGCATATACATGGAAATATCTACACCGCTATCTGTATGAACATGGAAATATCTACACCGCCATCTGTATGAACATGGAAATATCTGCACCGCCATCTGTATGAACATATAAATATCTACACCGCCATCTGTATTAAGATGGAGATATCTACACTGCTATCTGAATAAACATGGAAATATCTACACTGCTACCTGTATAAACATGGAAACATCAGCACCGCTATCTGCATAAACATGGAAATATCAGCACCGCTATCTGTATGAACATGGAAATATCTACACCGCTATCTGTATGAACATGGAAATATCTACACCGCTATATGTATGAACATGGAAATATCTACACCGCTATCTGTAAGAACATGGAAATATCTACACCGCTATCTGTTTGAACATGTAAATATCTACACCTCTATCTGTATGAAAATGGAAATATCTACAAAGCTATCTGCATATACATGGAAATATCTACACAGCTATCTCTTTACACATGGAAATAACTACACCGCTATATCTACAAAACATGGAAATATCAACACCGCCATCTGTATGAACATGGAAATATCTTCACTGCCATCTGTATGAACATATAAATATCAACACTGACATCTGTATTAAGGAGATATCTACACCGCTATCTGTATAAACATGGAAATATCTACACCGCTATCTGTATAAACATGGAAATATCTACACCGCTATCTGTATAAAAATGGAAATATCAGCACCTCTATCAGTATGAACATGGAAATTTCTGCACCGCCATCAGTATCAACATGGAAATATCTACACCGCTATCTGTGTGAACAGGGAGATATCTACACCGCTATCTGTATGAACATGGAAATATCTACACCGCCATCTGTATGAACATGGAAATATCTGCACCGCCATGTGTATGAACATATAAATATCTGCACCGCCATCTGTATTAAGAAGGAGATATCTACACCGCTATCTGTATAAACAAGGAAATATCTACACTGCTATCTGTATAAACATGGAAATATCTACACCGCTATCTGTATAAACATGGAAATATCTACACCGCTACCTGTATAAACATGGAAATATCAGCACCGCTATCAGTATGAACATGGAAATATCTACACCGCTATCTGTATGAACATGGAAATATCTACAAAGCTATCTGTATGAACATGGAAATATCTTCACCGCCATCTGTATGAACATGGATATGGCTACACAGCCATCTGGATGAACATGGAAATATCTACACCGCCATCTGTATGAACATGGAAATATCTGCACTGCCGTCTGTATGAACATATAAATATCTACACCGCCATCTGTATTAAGATGGAGATATCTTCACCGCTATCTGTGTAAACTTGGAAATATCTACACCGCTATATGTATAAACATGGAAATATCTACACCGCAATCTCAATGAACATGCAAATATCTACACAGCTATCTCTATGAACATGGATATATCTACACAGCCATATGGATGAACATGGAAATATCTACACCGCTATCTGCATAAACATGGAAATATCTACACCGCTATTTGTGTAAACATGCATACATCTTCACCGCAATCTGCAAAAGCATGGAAATAGCTACACCGCTATCTGAATGAACATGGAAATATCTACACCGCTATCTGTTTGATCATGGAAATATCTAAACCGCTATCAGCATGAAAATGGAAATATCTACACCGCTATCTGCATATACATGGAAATATCTACACAGCTATCTCTTTACACATGGAAATAACCACACCACTATCTGTATGAACATGGAAATATCTACACAGCCATCTGTATGAACATGGAAATATCTGCACCGCCATCTGTATGAACATATAAATATCTACACCGACATCTGTATTAAGAAGGAGATATCTACACAGCTATCTGTATAAACATGGATATATCTACACCGCTCTCTGTATAAACATGGAAATATCTACACTGCTACCTGTATAAACATGGAAATATCTAAACCGCTACCTGTATATACATGGAAATAGCACCGCTATCTGTATGAACATGGAAATATCAGCCCCTCTATCTGTATGAACATGGAAATATCTACACCGCTATCTCTATAAACATGGAAATATCTACAACGCTATCTGTTTGAACATGGAAATATCTAAACCGCTATCTGCATGAAAATGGAAATATCCACACAGCTATCTGCATATACATGGAAATATCTACACAGCTATCTCTTTACACATGGAAATAATTACACCGCTGTCTGTATGAACATGGAAATATCTACACCGCTATCTGTATGAACATAGAAAAATCTACAACGCTACCTGTATGAACATGGAAATATCTACACCGCTATCTGTATGAACATGGAAATATCTACACCGCTATATGTATGAACATGGAAATATCTACACCGCTATCTGAACATGGAAATATCTACACCGCCATCTGTATGAACATGGAAATATCTGCACCGCCATCTGTATGAAAATATAAATATCTACACCAACATCTGTATTAAGATGGAGATATCTATACCGCTATCTGAATAAACATGGAAATATCTACACCGGTATCTGTATTAACATGGAAATATCTACCCCGCTATCTGTATAAACATGGAAATATCTACACCGCTACCTGTATAAACATGGAAATATCAGCACCGCTATCTGTATGAACATGGAAATATCTACACCGCTATCTGTATGAACATGGAAATATCTACACCGCTATCTGTATGAACATGGAAATATCTACAAAGCTATCTGAATGAACATGGAAATACCTACACCGCTATCTGTTTGAACATGTAAATATCTACACCGCTAACTGCATGAAAATGGAAATATCTACAAAGCTATCTGCATATACATGGAAATATATACACAGCTATCTCTTTACACATGGAAATAACTACACCGCTATATCTATAAACATGGAAATATTTACACCACCATCTGTATGAACATATAAATATCTATACCGCCATCTGTATTAAGAAGGAGATATCTACACCGCTATCTGTATAAACATGGAAATATCTACACCACTGCCTGTATAAACATGGAAATATCAGCACCGCTATCTGTATGAACATGGAAATATCTACACCGCTACCTGTATGAACATGGAAATATCTACACCGCTATCTGTATGAACATGGAAATATCTACACCGCTATCTGTATGAACATGGAAATATCTACACCGCTATCTGTATGAACATGGAAATATCTACACCGCTATCTGTATGAACATGGAAATATCTACACCGCTATCTGTATGAACATGGATATAACTACACAGCCA
This sequence comes from Gorilla gorilla gorilla, assembly GCF_029281585.2. Taxonomy (NCBI): domain Eukaryota; kingdom Metazoa; phylum Chordata; class Mammalia; order Primates; family Hominidae; genus Gorilla; species Gorilla gorilla. Next base: position 81,491,104 of record NC_073245.2, on the reverse strand, counting down.
TCTGGATGAACATGGAAATATCTACACCGCTATCTGTATGAACATGGAAATATCTTCACCGCCATCTGTATGAACATGGATATGTTTACACAGCCATCTGTATGAACATGGAAATATCTACACCGATATCTGTGTAAACATGCATACATCTTAACCACTATCTGTATAAACATGGAAATATCTACACCGCTATCTGTATGAACATGGAAATATCTACACCGCTATCTGTGAAAACATGCATACATCTTCACCACTATCTGTATAAACATGGAAATATCTACACCGCTATCTGTATGAACATGGAAATATCTACACCGCTCTCTCTATGAACATGGAAATATCTACACCGCTATCTGTTTGAACATGAAATATCTAAAACACTATCTGCATGAAAATGGAAATATCTACACAGCTATCTGCATATACATGGAAATATCTACACAGCTATCTCTTTACACACGGAAATAACTACACCAGTATCTGTATGAACATGGAAATATCTTCACCGCCATCTGTATGAACATGGATATATCAACACAGCCATCTGGATGAACATGGAATTATCTACACCGCTATCTGTATAAACATGCATACATCTTCACCGCTATCTGTACAAACATGGAAATATCTACACTGCTATCTGCATGAACATGGAAATATCTACACCGCTATCTGAACATGGAAATATCTACACCGCTATATGCATGAAAATGGAAATATCTACACAGCGATCTGCATACACATGGAAATATCTACAAAGCTATCTCTTTACACATGGAAATAACTACAGCGCTATCTCTATATACATGCAAATATCTAAACTGCCATCTGTATGAACATGGAAATATGTGCACCGACATATGTATGAAGATATAAATATCTACACCCCAATCTATATTAAGATGGAGATATCTACACCGCTATATGTATAAACATGGAAATATCTACACCGCTATCTGTATAAATATGGAAATATCTACACCGCTATCTGTATAAACATGGAAATATCTACACCGCTACCTGTATAAACATGGAAATATCAGCACCGCTATCTGTATGAACACGGAAATATCTGCACCGCTATCTCTATGAACATGGAAATATCTACACCGCTATCTGTATGAACATGGAAATAGCTACACCGCTATCTGTATGAACATGGAAATATCTACACCACTACCTGTATGAACATGGAAATAACTACACCGCTATCTGTATGAACATGGATATATCTACACAGCCATCTGGATGAACATGGAAATATCTACACCGCTATCTATATGAACATGGAAATATCTACACTGCTATCTGTGTAAATATGCATACATCTTCACCGCAATCTGTATAAACATGGAAATATCTTCACCGCTATCTGAATGAACATGGAAATGTCTACACCGCTATCTGTTTGAACATGGAAATATCTACACCGCTATCTGCATGAAAATGGAAATATCTACAGAGCTATCTGCATATACATGGAAATATCTACACAGCTATCTCTTTACACATGGAAAGAACTACACCGCTATCTGTATGAACATGGAAATATCTACACCGCCATCTGTATGAACATGGAAATATCTGCACGGCCATCTGTATGAACATATAAATATCTACACGGCCATCTGTATTAAGATGGAGATATCTACACCGCTATCAGTATAAACATGGAAATATCTACACCGCTATCTGTATAAACATGGAAATAACTACACCGCTATCTGTATAAACATGGAAATATCTACACCGCTACCTGTATAAACATGGAAATATCAGCACCGCTATCTGTATGAACATGGAAATATCAGCAGCTCTATCTGTATGAACATGGAAATACCTACACCGCTATCTGTATGAACATGGAAATATCTACACCGCTAGATGTATAAACATTGAATTATCTTCACTGCCATCTGTATGAACACGGATATGTCTACACAGCCATCTGGATGAACATGGAAATATCTACACCGCTATCTGTATGAACATGGAAATAGCTACACCGCTATCTGTATGAATATGGAAATATCTGCACCGCCATCTGTATGAACATATAAATATCTACACCGCCATCTGTATTAACATGGAGATATCTACACCGCTATCTGTATAAACATGGAAATATCTACACCGCTATCTGTATAAACATGGAAATATCTACACTGCTCTCTGTATAAACATGGAAATATCTACACCGCTACCTGTATAAACATGGAAATAACAGCACCGCTATCTGTATGAACATGGAAATATCTACACCGCTGTCTGTATGAACATGGAAATATCCACACCGCTATCTGTATGAACATGGAAATATCTACACCGCTATATGTATGAACATGGTAATATCTACACCGCTGTCTGCATGAAAATGGAAATATCTACACAGCTATCTGCATATATATGGAAATATCTACACAGCTATCTCTTTACACATGGATATAACTACACCGCTATCTCTATAAACATGGAAATATCTACACCGCTATCTGTATGAACATGGAAATATCTGCACCGCCATCTGTATGAACATATAAATATCTACACCGCCATCTGTATTAAGAAGCAGATATCCACACCTCTATCTGTATAAACCTAGAAATATCTACACCGCTATCTGTATAAACATGGAAATATATACACTGCTATCTGTATAAACATGGAAATATCTACACCGCTACCTGTATAAACATGGAAATATCAGCAAAGCTATCTGTATGAACATGGAAATATCTACAACGCTATCTGTACGAACATGGAAATATCTACACCGCTATCTGTATGAACATGGAAATAGCTACACCGCTATCTGTATGATCATGGAAATATCTACACCACTATCTGTATGAATATGGAAATAACTACACCGCTATCTGTATGAACATGGATATATCTACACAGCCATCTGGATGAACATGGAAATATCTACACCGCTATCTGTATGAACATGGATATATCTACACCGCTAACTGTGTAAACATGCATACATCTTCAGCGCTACCTGTATAAACATGGAAATATCTACACCGCTATCTGTATGAACATGGAAATATCTACACAGATATCTGTTTGAACATGGAAATATCTAAACCGCTATCTGCATGAAAATGGAAATATCTACACAGCTATCTGCATATACATGGAAATATCTACACAGCTATCTCTTTACACATGGAAATAACTACACCGCTATCTCTATAAACATGGAAATATCTACACCGCCATCTGTATGAACATGGAAATATCTTCACAGCCATCTGTATGAACATATAAATATGTACACCGCCATCTGTATTAAGAAGGAGATATCTACACCGCTATCTGTATAAACATGGAAATATCTACACCGCTATCTGCAAGAAAATGGAAATATCTACACAGCTATCTGCATGTACATGGAAATATCTACAAAGCTATCTCTTTACACATGGAAATAACTACACCGCTATCTGTATGAGCATGGAAATATCTACACCGCCATCTGTGTGAACATGGAGATAACTACACCGCTATCTGTATGAACATGGAAATATCTACACCGCCATCTGTATGAACATGGAGATATCTACACCGCTATCAGTATGAACATGGAAATATCTGCACGGCCATCCGTGTGAACATGGAAATATCTACACCGCTATCTGTATGAACAATGAGATATCTACACCGCTATCTGTATGAACATGGAAATATCTACACCGCAAACTGTATGAACATGGAAATATCTTCACCGCGATCTGTATGAACATGGAAATAGCTACACCGCTATCTGTGTAAACTTGCATACGTTTCACCGCTATCTGTATAAACATGGAAATATCTACACCGCTATCTGTATGAACATGGAAATATCTACACCGCTATCTGTTTGAAAATGGTAATATCTAAACCGCTATCTGCATGAAAATAGAAATATCTACACAGCTATCTGCATATACATGGAAATATCTACAAACCTAAATCTTTACACGTGGAAATAACTAAACCGCTATCTCTATAAACATGGAAATATCTACACCGCCATCTGTATGAACATGGAAATATCTGCACTGCCATCTGTATGAACATATAAATATCTACACCGCCATCTGTATTAAGATGGAGATATCTTCACCGCTATCTGTATAAACTTGGAAATACCTACACCGCTATCTTTATAAACCTGGAAATATCTACACCGCTATCTGTATAAACATGGAAATATCTTCAACGCTACCTGTATAAATATGGAAATACCAGCACAGCTATCTGTATGAACATGGAAATATCTACACCGCTATCTCTATGAACATGGAAGTATCTACACCGCTATCTGCATGAACATGGAAATAGCTACACCAGTATCTGTACGAACATGGAAATATCTACACTTCTATCTGTATGAACAAGGAAATATCTACACCGCTATCTGTATGAACATGGATATATCTACACAGCCATCTGGATGAACATGGAAATATCTACACCGCTATCTCTATGAACATGGAAGTATCTACACCGCTATCTGTATGAACATGGAAATATCTACACCGCTATCTGTATGAACATGGAATTATCTACACCGCTATCTGTATGAACATGGATATAACTACACAGCCATCTGGATGAACATGGAAATATCTACACCACTATCTGTATGAACATGGAAATATCTTCACCGCCATCTGTATGAACATGGATATGATTACACAGCCATCTGGATGAACATGGAAATATCTACACCGCTATCTGAATGAACATGGAAATATCTACACCGCTATCTGTGAAAACATGCATACATCTTCACCACTATCTGTATAAACATGGAAATATCTACACCGCTATCTGTATGAACATGGAAATATCTGCACCGCTCTCTCTATGAACATGGAAATATCTACACCGCTATCTGTTTGAACATGAAATATCTAAAACACTATCTGCATGAAAATGGAAATATCTACACAGCTATCTGCATATACATGGAAATATCTACACAGCTATCTCTTTACACACGGAAATAACTACACCGGTATCTGTATGAACATGGAAATATCTTCACCGCCATCTGTATGAACATGGATATATCAACACAGCCATCTGGATGAACATGGAATTATCTACACCGCTATCTGTATAAACATGCATACAGCTTCACCGCTATCTGTATAAACATGGAAATATCTACACTGCTATCTGCATGAACATGGAAATATCTACACCGCTATCTGAACATGGAAATATCTACACCGCTATCTGCATGAAAACGGAAATATCTACACAGCGATCTGCATATACATGGAAATATCTACAAAGCTATCTCTTTACACATGGAAATAACTACAGCGCTATCTCTATATACATGCAAATATCTACACTGCCATCTGTATGAACATGGAAATATGTGCACCGACATCTGTATGAAGATATAAATATCTACACCCCCATCTATATTAAGATGGAGATATCTACACCGCTATATGTATAAACATGGAAATATCTACACCGCTATCTGTATAAATATGGAAATATCTACACCGCTATCTGTATAAACATGGAAATATCTACACCGCTACCTGTATAAACATGGAAATATCAGCACCGCTATCTGTATGAACACGGAAATATCTGCACCGCTATCTCTATGAACATGGAAATATCTACACCGCTATCTGTATGAACATGGAAATAGCTACACCGCTATCTGTATGAACATGGAAATATCTACACCACTACCTGTATGAACATGGAAATAACTACACCGCTATCTGTATGAACATGGATATATCTACACAGCCATCTGGATGAACATGGAAATATCTACACCGCTATCAGTATGAACATGGAAATATCTACACTGCTATCTGTGTAAATATGCATACATCTTCACCGCAATCTGTATAAACATGGAAATATCTTCACCGCTATCTGAATGAACATGGAAATGTCTACACCGCTATCTGTTTGAACATGGAAATATCTACACCGCTATCTGCATGAAAATGGAAATATCTACAGAGCTATCTGCATATACATGGAAATATCTACACAGCTATCTCTTTACACATGGAAATAACTACACCGCTATCTGTATGAACATGGAAATATCTACACCGCCATCTGTATGAACATGGAAATATCTGCACGGCCATCTGTATCAACATATAAATATCTACACGGCCATCTGTATTAAGATGGAGATATCTACACCGCTATCAGTATAAACATGAAAATATCTACACCGCTATCTGTATAAACATGGAAATAACTACACCGCTATCTGTATAAACATGGAAATATCTACACCGCTACCTGTATAAACATGGAAATATCAGCACCGCTATCTGTATGAACATGGAAATATCAGCAGCTCTATCTGTATGAACATGGAAATACCTACACCGCTATCTGTATGAACATGGAAATATCTACACCGCTAGATGTATAAACATTGAATTATCTTCACTGCCATCTGTATGAACACGGATATGTCTACACAGCCATCTGTATGAACATGGAAATATCTACACCGCTATCTGTACGAACATGGAAATATCTACACCTCTATCTGTATGAACATGGAAATAGCTACACCGCTATCTGTATGAACATGGAAATATCTACACCACTATCTGTATGAATATGGAAATAACTACACCGCTATCTGTATGAACATGGATATATCTACACAGCCATCTGGATGAACATGGAAATATCTACACCGCTATCTGTATGAACATGGATATATCTACACTGCTAACTGTGTAAACATGCATACATCTTCAGCGCTACCTGTATAAACATGGAAATATCTACACCGCTATCTGTATGAACATGGAAATATCTACACCGATATCTGTTTGAACATGGAAATATCTAAACCGCTATCTGCATGAAAATGGAAATATCTACACAGCTATCTGCATATACATGGAAATATCTACACAGCTATCTCTTTACACATGGAAATAACTACACCGCTATCTCTATAAACATGGAAATATCTACACCGCCATCTGTATGAACATGGAAATATCTTCACAGCCATCTGTATGAACATATAAATATGTACACCGCAATCTGTATTAAGAAGGAGATATCTACACCGCTATCTGTATAAACATGGAAATATCTACACCGCTATCTGCAAGAAAATGGAAATATCTACACAGCTATCTGCATGTACATGGAAATATCTACAAAGCTATCTCTTTACACATGGAAATAACTACACCGCTATCTGTATGAGCATGGAAATATCTACACCGCCATCTGTGTGAACATGGAGATAACTACACCGCTATCTGTATGAACATGGAAATATCTACACCGCCATCTGTATGAACATGGAGATATCTACACCGCTATCAGTATGAACATGGAAATATCTGCACGGCCATCCGTGTGAACATGGAAATATCTACACCGCTATCTGTATGAACTATGAGATATCTACACCGCTATCTGTATGAACATGGAAATATCTACACCGCAAACTGTATGAACATGGAAATATCTTCACCGCCATCTGTATGAATATGGATATGTCTACACAGCGATCTGGATGAACATGGAAATATCTACACCGCGATCTGTATGAACATGGAAATATCTACTCCGCTATCTGTGTAAACATGCATACATTTCACCGCTATCTGTATAAACATGGAAATATCTACATCGCTATCTGTATGAACATGGAAATATCTACACCGCTATATGTATGAACATGGATATATCTACACAGCCATCTGGATGAACATGGAAATATCTACACCGCTATCTGTTTGAACATGGAAATATCTAAACCGCTATCTGCATTAAAATAGACATATCTACACAGCTCTCTGCATATACATGGAAATAACTACAAACCTATCTCTTTACACATGGAAATAACTATACCGCTATCTCTATAAACATGGAAATATCTACACCACCATCTGTATGAACATGGAAATATCTGCACTGCCATCTGTATGAACTTATAAATATCTACACTGCCATCTGTATTAAGATGGAGATATCTACACCGCTATCTGTTTGAACATGGAAATATCTACACTGCTGTCTGTATGAACATGGAAATATCTACACCGCTATCTGTATGAACATGGAAATATCTAAACCGCTATCTGTATGAACATGGATATATCTACACAGCCATCTGGATGAACATGGCAATATCTAAACCGCTATCTGTATGAACATGGAAATATCTACACCGCTATCTGTATAAACATGGAAATATCTACACAGCCATCTGAATGAACATGGAAATATCTACACCGCTATCTGTGTAAACATGCATACATCTTCACCGCAGTCTGTATAAACATGGAAATATCTACACCGCTGTCTGTATGAACATGGAAATATCTACACCGCTATCTCTATGAACATGGAAATATCTACACCGCTATCTGTTTGAAGATGGAAATATCTACACTGCGATCTGCATATACATGGAAATATCTACACAGCTATCTCTTTACACATGGAAATAACTACATCGCTATCTGTATGAACATGGAAATATCTACACTGCCATCTGTATGAACATGGAAATATCTGCACTGCCATCTGTATGAACATATAAATATCTACACCGCCATCTGTATTAAGATGGAGATATCTACACCGCTATCTGCATAAACATGGAAATATCTACACCGCTATCTGTATAAACATGGAAATAACTACACCGCTATCTGTACAAACATGGAAATATCTACACTGCTACCTGTATAAACATGGATATATCAGCACCACTATCTGTATGAACATGGAAATATATACACCGCTATCTGTATGAACATGGAAATATCTACACTGCTATCTGTATGAACATGGAAATATCTACACCGCTATCTGTTTGAACAAGGAAATATCTACACCGCTGTCTGCATGAAAATGGAAATACCTACACATCTATCTGCATATACATGGAAATATCTACACAGCTATCTCTGTACACATGGAAATAACTACACCGCTATCTCCATAAGCATGGAAATATCTACTTCGCCATCTGTATGAACATGGAAATATCTACACCGCTATCTGTATGAATATGGAAATATATTCACCGCCATCTGTATGAACATGGATATATCTACACAGCCATCTGTATGAACATGGAAATATCTACACCGCTATCTGTATGAACATGGAAATATCTACACCGCTATCTGTATGAACATGGAAATATCTACACCGCAAACTGTATGAACATGGAAATATCTTCACCGCCATCTGTATGAATATGGATATGTCTACACAGCGATCTGGATGAACATGGAAATATCTACACCGCGATCTGTATGAACATGGAAATATCTACACCGCTATCTGTGTAAACATGCATACATTTCACCGCTATCTGTATAAACATGGAAATATCTACATCGCTATCTGTATGAACATGGAAATATCTACACCGCTATCTGTTTGAAGATGGAAATATCTACACTGCTATCTGCATACACATGGAAATATCTACACAGCTATTTCTTTACACATGGAAATAACTACATCGCTATCTGTATGAACATGGAAATATCTACACTGCCATCTGTATGAACATGGAAATATCTGCACTGCCATCTGTATGAACATATAAATATCTACACCGCCATCTGTATTAAGATGGAGATATCTACACCGCTATCTGCATAAACATGGAAATATCTACACCGCTATCTGTATAAACATGGAAATAACTACACCGCTATCTGTACAAACATGGAAATATCTACACTGCTACCTGTATAAACATGGATATATCAGCACCACTATCTGTATGAACATGGAAATATATTCACCGCTATCTGTATGAACATGGAAATATCTACACCGCTATCAGTATGAACATGGAAATATCTACACTGCTATCTGTATGAACATGGAAATATCTACACCGCTATCTGTTTGAACAAGGAAATATCTACACCGCTGTCTGCATGAAAATGGAAATATCTACACATCTATCTGCATATACATGGAAATATCTACACAGCTATCTCTCTACACATGGAAATAACTACACCGCTATCTCCATAAGCATGGAAATATCTACTTCGCCATCTGTATGAACATGGAAATATCTACACCGCTATCTGTATGAACATGGAAATATATTCACCGCCATCTGTATGAACATGGATATATCTACACAGCCATCTGTATGAACATGGAAATATCTACACCGCTATCTGTATGAACATTTAAATATCTACACCGCTATCTGTATGAACATGGAAATATCTTCACCGCCATCTGAATGAACATGGATATGTCTACACAGCCATCTGGATGAACATGGAAATATCTACACCGCGATCTGTATGAACATGGAAATAGCTACACCGCTATCTGTGTAAACTTGCATACGTTTCACCGCTATCTGTATAAACATGGAAATATCTACACCGCTATCTGTATGAACATGGAAATATCTACACCGCTATCTGTTTGAAAATGGTAATATCTAAACCGCTATCTGCATGAAAATATAAATATCTACACAGCTATCTGCATATACATGGAAATATCTACAAACCTAAATATTTACACATGGAAATAACTAAACCGCTATCTCTATAAACATGGAAATATCTACACCGCCATCTGTATGAACATGGAAATATCTGCACTGCCATCTGTATGAACATATAAATATCTACACCGCCATCTGTATTAAGATGGAGATATCTTCACCGCTATCTGTATAAACTTGGAAATATCTACACCGCTATCTTTATAAACCTGGAAATATCTACACCGCTATCTGTATAAACATGGAAATATCTACACCGCTACCTGTATAAATATGGAAATACCAGCACCGCTATCTGTATGAACATGGAAATATCTACACCGCTATCTCTATGAACATGGAAGTATCTACACCGCTATCTGCATGAACATGGAAATAGCTACACCAGTATCTGTACGAACATGGAAATATCTACGCTTCTATCTGTATGAACATGGAAATATCTACACCGCTATCTGTATGAACATGGATATATCTACACAGCCATCTGGATGAACATGGAAATATCTACACCGCTATCTCTATGAACATGGAAGTATCTACACCGCTATCTGTATGAACATGGAAATATCTACACCGCTATCTGTATGAACATGGAATTATCTACACCGCTATCTGTATGAACATGGATATAACTACACAGCCATCTGGATGAACATGGAAATATCTACACCACTATCTGTATGAACATGGAAATATCTTCACCGCCATCTGTATGAACATGGATATGATTACACAGCCATCTGGATGAACATGGAAATATCTACACCGCTATCTGAATGAACATGGAAATATCTACACCGCTATCTGTGAAAACATGCATACATCTTCACCACTATCTGTATAAACATGGAAATATCTACACCGCTTCCTGAATAAACATGGAAATATCAGCACCGCTATCGATATTAACATGGAAATATCTACACTGCTATCTGTATGAACATGGAAATATCTACACCGCTATCTGTGTGAACCTGGAAATATCTTCACCGTCATCTGTATGAACATGGATATATCTACACAGCCATCTGTATGAACATGGAAATATCTACACCGATATCTGTATGAACATGGAAATATCTACACCGTTATCTGTATGAACATGGAAATATCTTCACCGCCATCTGTATGAACATGGATATATCTACACAGCCATCTGGATGAACATGGAAATACCTACACAGCTATCTGTATGAACATGGAAATATATACACCGCTATCTGTGTAAATATGCATACATCTTCACCGCTATCTGTGTAAACATGGAAATATCTACACTGCTGTCTGTATGAACATGGAAATATCCACACTGCTATCAGTATTAACATGGATATATCTACACAACCATCTGGATGAACATGGAAATATCTACACCGCTATCTGTATGAACATGGAAATAGCTACTCCGCTATCTGTTAGAACATGGAAATATCTGAACCGCTATCTGCATGAAAATGGAAATATCTACACAGCTATCTGCATATACATGGAAATATCTGCACAGCTATCTCTTTACACATGGAAATAACTACACCGCTATCTGTATGAACATGGAAATATCGGCACGGCCATCTGTATGAACATATAAATATCTACACCGCCATCTGTATTAAGATGGAGATACCTACACCGCTTTCAGTATAAACATGGAAATACCTACACCGCTATCTGTATAATCATGGAAATATCTACACCGCTATCTGTATAAACATGATAATATCTACACCGCTACCTGTATAAACATGGAAATATCTGCACCGCTATCTGTATGAACATGGAAATATCAGCCCCTCTCTCTGTATGAACATGGAAATATCTACAACGCTACCTGTATGAACATGGAAATATCTACACCGCTAGATGTATGAACATGGAATTATCTACAACGCCATCTGTGTGAACATGGATATGTCTAAACAGCCATCTGGAGGAACATGGAAATATCTACACCGCTATCTGTATGAACATGGAAATAGCTGCTCTGCTATCTGTATGAACATGGAAATATCTGCACCGCCATCTGTATGAACATATAAATATCTACACCGCCATCTGTATTAAGATGGAGATATCTACACCGCTATCTGTATAAACATGGAAATATCTACACCGCTATCTGTATAAACATGGAAATATCTACACCACTATCTGTATAGACATGGAAATATCTACACCGCTACCTGTATAAACATGGAAATATCATCACCGCTATCTGTATGAACATGGAAATATCTACACCGCTATCTGTATGAACATGGAAATATCTACACCGCTATCTGTATGAACATGGAAATATCCACACCGCTATATGTATGAACATGGAAATATCTACACCGCTATCTGTTTGAACATGGAAATATCTACACCGCTGTCTGCATGAAAATGTAAATATCTACACAGATATCTGCATATACATGGAAATATCTACACAGCTATCTCTATACACATGGAAATAACAACACCGCTATCTCTAAAAACATGGAAATATCTACACCGCCATCTGTTTGAACATGGAAATATCTGCACAGCCATCTGTATGAACATATAAATATCTACACCGCCATCTGTATTAAGAAGGAGATATCTGCACCGCTATCAGTATAAACCTGGAAATATCTACACAGCTATCTGTATAAACATGGAAATAGCACAGCTATCTGTATGAACATGGAAATATCTACACCGCTATCTGTACGAACATGGAAATATATACACAGCTGTCTGTATGAACATGGAAATAGCTACACCGCTATCTGTATGAACATGGAAATATCTACACCACTATCTGTATGAACATGGAAATAACTACACCGCTATCTGTATGAACATGGATATATCTACACAGCCATCTGGATGGACATGGATATATCTACACAGCCATCTGGATGGACATGGAAATATCTACACCGCTATCTGTATGAACATGGAAATATCTACGCCGCTATCTGTATGAACATGGAAATATCTACACCGCTATCTGTATGAACATGGAAATATCTACACCGCTGTTTGAACTTGGAAATATCTAAACCGCTATATGCATGAAAATGGAAATATCTACAGAGCTATCTGCATATACGTGGAAATATCTACACAGCTATCTCTTTACACATGGAAATAACTACACCGCTATCTGTATGAACATGGAAATATCTGCACGGCCATCTGTATGAACATATAAATATCTACACCGCCATCTGTATTAAGATGGAGATATCTACACCGCTATCAGTATAAACATGGAAATATCTACACCGCTATCTGTATAAACATGGAAATATCTACACCGTTATCTGTATAAACATGGAAATATCTACACCGCTACCTATAAAAACATGGAAATATCAGCACCGCTATCTGTATGAACATGGAAATATCAGCCCCTCTATCTGTGTGAACATGGAAATATCTGCACCACTATCTGTATGAACATGGAAATATCTACACCGCTATCTGTATGAACATGGAATTATCTTCACCGCCATCTGTATGAACATGGATATGTCTACACAGCCATCTGGATGAACATGGAAATATCTACACCGCTATCTGTATGAACATGGAAATAGCTACACCGCTTTCTGTATGAACATGGAAATATCTGCACCGCCATCTGTATGTACATATAAATATTTACTCCGCCATCTGTATTAAGATGGAGATATCTACACCGCTATCTGTATAAACATGGAAATACCTACACCGCTATCTGTATAAACATGGAAATATCTACACCGCTATGTGTATAAACATGGAAATATCTGCACCGCTACCTGTATAATCATGGAAATATCAGCACCGCTATCTGTATGTACATGGAAATATCTACACCGCTATCTGTATGAACATGGAAATATCTACACCGCTATCTGTATGAACATGGAAATATCTACACCGCTATCTGTTTGAACATGGAAATATCTACACCGCTGTCTGCATGAAAATGGAAATATCTACACAGCTATCTGCATATACATGGAAATATCTAAACAGCTATCTCTTTACACATGGAAATAACTACACCGCTATCTCTATAAACATGGAAATATCTACACCGCCATCTGTATGAACATGGAAATATCTTCACAGCCATCTGTATGAACATATAAATATGTACAACGCCATCTGTATTAAGAAGGAGATATCTACACCGCTATCTGTATAAACATGGAAATATCTACAACGCTATCTGTATAAACATGGAAATATCAGCACCGCTATCTGTATGAACATGGAAATATCTGCACCGCTATCTGTATGAACATGGAAATATCTACACCGCTATCTGTATGAACATGGAAATATATTCACCGCCATCTGTATGAACATGGATATATCTACACAGCCATCTGTATGAACATGGAAATATCTACAAGGCTATCTGTATGAACATGGAAATATCTACACCGCTATCTGTATGAACATGGAAATATCTTCACCGCCATCTAAATGAACATGGATATGTCTACACAGCCATCTGGATGAACATGGAAATATCTACACCGCGATCTGTATGAACATGGAAATAGCTACACCGCTATCTGTGTAAACTTGCATACGTTTCACCGCTATCTGTATAAACATGGAAATATCTACACCGCTATCTGTATGAACATGGAAATATCTACACCGCTATCTGTTTGAAAATGGTAATATCTAAACCGCTATCTGCATGAAAATAGAAATATCTACACAGCTATCTGCATATACATGGAAATATCTACAAACCTAAATCTTTACACATGGAAATAACTAAACCGCTATCTCTATAAACATGGAAATATCTACACGGCCATCTGTATGAACATGGAAATATCTGCACTGCCATCTGTATGAACATATAAATATCTACACCGCCATCTGTATTAAGATGGAGATATCTTCACCGCTATCTGTATAAACTTGGAAATATCTACACCGCTATCTTTATAAACCTGGAAATATCTACACCGCTATCTGTATAAACATGGAAATATCTACACCGCTACCTGTATAAATATGGAAATACCAGCACCGCTATCTCTATGAACATGGAAATATCTACACCGCTATCTCTATGAACATGGAAGTATCTACACCGCTATCTGCATGAACATGGAAATAGCTACACCAGTATCTGTACGAACATGGAAATATCTACGCTTCTATCTGTATGAACATGGAAATATCTACACCGCTATCTGTATGAACATGGATATATCTACACAGCCATCTGGATGAACATGGAAATATCTACACCGCTATCTCTATGAACATGGAAGTATCTACACCGCTATCTGTATGAACATGGAAATATCTACACCGCTATCTGTATGAACATGGAATTATCTACACCGCTATCTGTATGAACATGGATATAACTACACAGCCATCTGGATGAACATGGAAATATCTACACCACTATCTGTATGAACATGGAAATATCTTCACCGCCATCTGTATGAACATGGATATGATTACACAGCCATCTGGATGAACATGGAAATATCTACACCGCTATCTGAATGAACATGGAAATATCTACACCGCTATCTGTGTAAACATGCATACATCTTCACCACTATCTGTATAAACATGGAAATATCTACACCGCTATCTGTATGAACATGGAAATATATACACCGCTCTCTCTATGAACATGGAAATATCTACACCGCTATCTGTTTGAACATGGAAATATCTAAAACACTATCTGCATGAAAATGGAAATATCTACACAGCTATCTGCATATACATGGAAGTATCTACACAGCTATCTCTTTACACACGGAAATAACTACACCGGTATCTGTATGAACATGGAAATATCTTCACCGCCATCTGTATGAACATGGATATATCAACACAGCCATCTGGATGAACATGGAATTATCTACACCGCTATCTGTATAAACATGCATACATCTTCACCGCTATCTGTATAAACATGGAAATATCTACACTGCTATCTGCATGAACATGGAAATATCTACACCGCTATCTGAACATGGAAATATCTACACCGCTATCTGCATGAAAATGGAAATATCTACACAGCGATCTGCATATACATGGAAATATCTACAAAGCTATCTCTTTACACATGGAAATAACTACAGCGCTATCTCTATATACATGCAAATATCTACACTGCCATCTGTATGAACATGGAAATATGTGCACCGACATCTGTATGAAGATATAAATATCTACACCCCAATCTATATTAAGATGGAGATATCTACACCGCTATATGTGTAAACATGGAAATATCTACACCGCTATCTGTATAAATATGGAAATATCTACACCGCTATCTGTATAAACATGGAAATATCTACACCGCTACCTGTATAAACATGGAAATATCAGCACCGCTATCTGTATGAACACGGAAATATCTGCACCGCTATCTCCATGAACATGGAAATATCTACACCGCTATCTGTATGAACATGGAAATAGCTACACCGCTATCTGTATGAACATGGAAATATCTACACCACTACCTGTATGAACATGGAAATAACAACACCGCTATCTGTATGAACATGGATATATCTACACAGCCATCTGGATGAACATGGAAATATCTACACCGCTATCTGTATGAACATGGAAATATCTACACCGCTATCTGTGTAAATATGCGTACATCTTCACCGCAATCTGTATAAACATGGAAATATATTCACCGCTATCTGAATGAACATGGAAATGTCTACACCGCTATCTGTTTGAACATGGAAATATCTACACCGCTATCTGCATGAAAATGGAAATATCTACAGAGCTATCTGCATATACATGGAAATATCTACACAGCTATCTCTTTACACATGGAAATAACTACACCGCTATCTGTATGAACATGGAAATATCTACACCACCATCTGTATGAACATGGAAATATCTGCACGGCCATCTGTATGAACATATAAATATCTACACGGCCATCTGTATTAAGATGGAGATACCTACACCGCTATCAGTATAAACATGGAAATATCGACACCGCTATCTGTATAAACATGGAAATAACTACACCGCTATCTGTATAAACATGGAAATATCTACACCGCTACCTGTATAAACATGGAAATATCAGCACCGCTATCTGTATGAACATGGAAATATCAGCAGCTCTATCTGTATGAACATGGAAATACCTACACCGCTATCTGTATGAACATGGAAATATCTACACCGCTAGATGTATAAACATTGAATTATCTTCACTGCCATCTGTATGAACACGGATATGTCTACACAGCCATCTGGATGAACATGGAAATATCTACACCGCTATCTGTATGAACATGGAAATAGCTACACCGCTATCTGTATGAATATGGAAATATCTGCACCGCCATCTGTATGAACATATAAATATCTACACCGCCATCTGTATTAACATGGAGATATCTACACCGCTATCTGTATAAACATGGAAATATCTACACCGCTGTCTGTATAAACATGGAAATATCTACACCGCTATCTGTATAAACATGGAAATATCTACACCGCTACCTGTATAAACATGGAAATAACAGCACCGCTATCTGTATGAACATGGAAATATCTACACCGCTATCTGTATGAACATGGAAATATCCACACCGCTATATGTATGAACATGGAAATATCTACACCGCTCTATGTATGAACATGGTAATATCTACACCGCTGTCTGCATGAAAATGGAAATATCTACACAGCTATCTGCATATATATGGAAATATCTACACAGCTATCTCTTTACACATGGATATAACTACACCGCTATCTCTATAAACATGGAAATATCTACACCGCTATCTGTATGAACATGGAAATATCTGCACCGCCATCTGTATGAACATATAAATATCTACACCGCCATCTGTATTAAGAAGCAGATATCTACACCTCTATCTGTATAAACCTAGAAATATCTACACCGCTATCTGTATAAACATGGAAATATATACACCGCTATCTGTATAAACATGGAAATATCTACACCGCTACCTGTATAAACATGGAAATATCAGCAAAGCTATCTGTACGAACATGGAAATATCTACACCGCTATCTGTATGAACATGGAAATAGCTACACCGCTATCTGTATGAACATGGAAATATCTACACCACTATCTGTATGAATATGGAAATAACTACACCGCTATCTGTATGAACATGGATATATCTACACAGCCATCTGGATGAACATGGAAATATCTACACCGCTATCTGTATGAACATGGATATATCTACACCGCTAACTGTGTAAACATGCATACATCTTCAGCGCTACCTGTATAAACATGGAAATATCTACTCCGCTATCTGTATGAACATGGAAATATCTACACCGATATCTGTTTGAACATGGAAATATCTAAACCGCTATCTGCATGAAAATGGAAATATCTACACAGCTATCTGCATATACATGGAAATATCTACACAGCTATCTCTTTACACATGGAAATAACTACACCGCTATCTCTATAAACATGGAAATATCTACACCGCCATCTGTATGAACATGGAAATATCTTCACAGCCATCTGTATGAACATATAAATATGTTCACCGCCATCTGTATTAAGAATGAGATATCTACACCGCTATCTGTATAAACATGGAAATATCTACACCGCTATCTGCAAGAAAATGGAAATATCTACACAGCTATCTGCATGTACATGGAAATATCTACAAAGCTATCTCTTTACACATGGAAATAACTACACCGCTATCTGTATGAGCATGGAAATATCTACACCGCCATCTGTGTGAACATGGAGATAACTACACCGCTATCTGTATGAACATGGAAATATCTACACCGCCATCTGTATGAACATGGAGATATCTACACCGCTATCAGTATGAACATGGAAATATCTGCACGGCCATCCGTGTGAACATGGAAATATCTACACCGCTATCTGTATGAACAATGAGATATCTACACCGCTATCTGTATGAACATGGAAATATCTACACCGCAAACTGTATGAACATGGAAATATCTTCACCGCCATCTGTATGAATATGGATATGTCTACACAGCGATCTGGATGAACATGGAAATATCTACACCGCGATCTGTATGAACATGGAAATATCTACTCCGCTATCTGTGTAAACATGCATACATTTCACCGCTATCTGTATAAACATGGAAATATCTACATCGCTATCTGTATGAACATGGAAATATCTACACCGCTATATGTATGAACATGGATATATCTACACAGCCATCTGGATGAACATGGAAATATCTACACCGCTATCTGTTTGAACATGGAAATATCTAAACCGCTATCTGCATTAAAATAGAAATATCTACACAGCTCTCTGCATATACATGGAAATAACTACAAACCTATCTCTTTACACATGGAAATAACTACACCGCTATCTCTATAAACATGGAAATATCTACACCGCCATCTGTATGAACATGGAAATATCTGCACTGCCATCTGTATGAACTTATAAATATCTACACTGCCATCTGTATTAAGATGGAGATATCTACACCGCTATCTGTTTGAACATGGAAATATCTACACTGCTATCTGTATGAACATGGAAATATCTACACCGCTATCTGTATGAACATGGAAATATCTAAACCGCTATCTGTATGAACATGGATATATCTACACAGCCATCTGGATGAACATGGAAATATCTAAACCGCTATCTGTATGAACATGGAAATATCTACACCGCTATCTGTATAAACATGGAAATATCTACACAGCCATCTGGATGAACATGGAAATATCTACACCGCTATCTGTGTAAACATGCATACATCTTCACCGCAGTCTGTATAAACATGGAAATATCTACACCGCTGTCTGTATGAACATGGAAATATCTACACCGCTATCTCTATGAACATGGAAATATCTACACCGCTATCTGTTTGAAGATGGAAATATCTACACTGCTATCTGCATATACATGGAAATATCTACACAGCTATCTCTTTACACATGGAAATAACTACATCGCTATCTGTATGAACATGGAAATATCTACACTGCCATCTGTATGAACATGGAAATATCTGCACTGCCATCTGTATGAACATATAAATATCTACACCGCCATCTGTATTAAGATGGAGATATCTACACCGCTATCTGCATAAACATGGAAATATCTACACCGCTATCTGTATAAACATGGAAATAACTACACCGCTATCTGTACAAACATGGAAATATCTACACTGCTACCTGTATAAACATGGATATATCAGCACCACTATCTGTATGAACATGGAAATATATACACCGCTATCTGTATGAACATGGAAATATCTACACCGCTATCAGTATGAAC
This sequence comes from Gorilla gorilla gorilla, assembly GCF_029281585.2. Classification (NCBI taxonomy): domain Eukaryota; kingdom Metazoa; phylum Chordata; class Mammalia; order Primates; family Hominidae; genus Gorilla; species Gorilla gorilla. The sequence continues at coordinate 81,470,224 of NC_073245.2, read as the reverse complement.
ATGGAAATATCTACACTGCTATCTGTATGAACATGGAAATATCTACACCGCTATCTGTTTGAACAAGGAAATATCTTCACCGCTGTCTGCATGAAAATGGAAATATCTACACATCTATCTGCATATACATGGAAATATCTACAAAGCTATCTCTTTACACATGGAAATAACTACACCGCTATCTCCATAAGCATGGAAATATCTACTTCGCCATCTGTATGAACATGGAAATATCTACACCGCTATCTGTATGAACATGGAAATATATTCACCGCCATCTGTATGAACATGGATATATCTACACAGCCATCTGTATGAACATGGAAATATCTACACCGCTATCTGTATGAACATGGAAATATCTACACCGCTATCTGTATGAACATGGAAATATCTACACCGCAAACTGTATGAACATGGAAATATCTTCACCGCCATCTGTATGAATATGGATATGTCTACACAGCGATCTGGATGAACATGGAAATATCTACACCGCGATCTGTATGAACATGGAAATATCTACACCGCTATCTGTGTAAACATGCATACATTTCACCGCTATCTGTATAAACATGGAAATATCTACATCGCTATCTGTATGAACATGGAAATATCTACACCGCTATCTGTATGAACATGGATATATCTACACAGCCATCTGGATGAACATGGAAATATCTACACCGCTATCTGTTTGAACATGGAAATATCTAAACCGCTATCTGCATTAAAATAGAAATATCTACACAGCTCTCTGCATATACATGGAAATAACTACAAACCTATCTCTTTACACATGGAAATAACTACACCGCTATCTCTATAAACATGGAAATATCTACACCGCCATCTGTATGAACATGGAAATATCTGCACTGCCATCTGTATGAACTTATAAATATCTGCACTGCCATCTGTATTAAGATGGAGATATCTACACCGCTATCTGTTTGAACATGGAAATATCTACACTGCTATCTGTATGAACATGGAAATATCTACACCGCTATCTGTATGAACATGGAAATATCTAAACCGCTATCTGTATGAACATGGATATATCTACACAGCCATCTGGATGAACATGGAAATATCTAAACCGCTATCTGTATGAACATGGAAATATCTACACCGCTATCTGTATAAACATGGAAATATCTACACAGCCATCTGGATGAACATGGAAATATCTACACCGCTATCTGTGTAAACATGCATACATCTTCACCGCAGTCTGTATAAACATGGAAATATCTACACCGCTGTCTGTATGAACATGGAAATATCTACACCGCTATCTCTATGAACATGGAAATATCTACACCGCTATCTGTTTGAAGATGGAAATATCTACACTGCTATCTGCATATACATGGAAATATCTACACAGCTATCTCTTTACACATGGAAATAACTACATCGCTATCTGTAAGAACATGGAAATATCTACACTGCCATCTGTATGAACATGGAAATATCTGCACTGCCATCTGTATGAACATATAAATATCTACACCGCCATCTGTATTAAGATGGAGATATCTACACCGCTATCTGCATAAACATGGAAATATCTACACCGCTATCTGTATAAACATGGAAATAACTACACCGCTATCTGTACAAACATGGAAATATCTACACTGCTACCTGTATAAACATGGATATATCAGCACCACTATCTGTATGAACATGGAAATATATTCACCGCTATCTGTATGAACATGGAAATATCTACACCGCTATCAGTATGAACATGGAAATATCTACACTGCTATCTGTATGAACATGGAAATATCTACACCGCTATCTGTTTGAACAAGGAAATATCTACACCGCTGTCTGCATGAAAATGGAAATATCTACACATCTATCTGCATATACATGGAAATATCTACACAGCTATCTCTTTACACATGGAAATAACTACACCGCTATCTCCATAAGCATGGAAATATCTACTTCGCCATCTGTATGAACATGGAAATATCTACACCGCTATCTGTATGAACATGGAAATATATTCACCGCCATCTGTATGAACATGGATATATCTACACAGCCATCTGTATGAACATGGAAATATCTACACCGCTATCTGTATGAACATGGAAATATCTACACCGCTATCTGTATGAACATGGAAATATCTTCACCGCCATCTGAATGAACATGGATATGTCTACACAGCCATCTGGATGAACATGGAAATATCTACACCGCGATCTGTATGAACATGGAAATAGCTACACCGCTATCTGTGTAAACTTGCATACGTTTCACCGCTATCTGTATAAACATGGAAATATCTACACCGCTATCTGTATGAACATGGAAATATCTACACCGCTATCTGTTTGAAAATGGTAATATCTAAACCGCTATCTGCATGAAAATATAAATATCTACACAGCTATCTGCATATACATGGAAATATCTACAAACCTAAATCTTTACACATGGAAATAACTAAACCGCTATCTCTATAAACATGGAAATATCTACACCGCCATCTGTATGAACATGGAAATATCTGCACTGCCATCTGTATGAACATATAAATATCTACACCGCCATCTGTATTAAGATGGAAATATCTACACCGCTATCTGTATAAACTTGGAAATACCTACACCGCTATCTTTATAAACCTGGAAATATCTGCACCGCCATCTGTATGAACTTATAAATATCTACACTGCCATCTGTATTAAGAAGGAGATACCTACACCGCTATCTGTATAAACATGGAAATATCTACACCGCTATCTGAATAAACATGGAAATATCTACAACGCTATCTGTATAAACATGGAAATATCTACACCGCTTCCTGTATAAACATGGAAATATCAGCACCGCTATCGATATTAACATGGAAATATCTACACTGCTATCAGTATGAACATGGAAATATCTACACCGCTATCTGTATGAACCTGGAAATATCTTCACCGTCATCTGTATGAACATGGATATATCTACACAGCCATCTGTATGAACATGGAAATATCTACACCGATATCTGTATGAACATGGAAATATCTACACCATTATCTGTATGAACATGGAAATATCTTCACCGCCATCTGTATGAACATGGATATATCTACACAGCCATCTGGATGAACATGGAAATACCTACACAGCTATCTGTATGAACATGGAAATATATACACCGCTATCTGTGTAAACATGCATACATGTTCACCGCTATCTGTGTAAACATGGAAATATCTACACTGCTATCTGTATGAACATGGAAATATCTACACTGCTATCTGTATTAACATGGATATATCTACACAACCATCTGGATGAACATGGAAATATCTACACCGCTATCTGTATGAACATGCAAATAGCTACTCCGCTATCTGTTAGAACATGGAAATATCTGAACCGCTCTCTGCATGAAAATGGAAATATCTACACAGCTATCTGCATATACATGGAAATATCTGCACAGCTATCTCTTTACACATGGAAATAACTACACCGCTATCTGTATGAACATGGAAATATCGGCACGGCCATCTGTATGAACATATAAATATCTACACCGCCATCTGTATTAAGATGGAGATACCTACACCGCTTTCTGTATAAACATGGAAATACCTACACCTCTATCTGTATAAACATGGAAATATCTACACCGCTATCTGTATAAACATGATAATATCTACACCGCTACCTGTATAAACATGGAAATATCAGCACCGCTATCTGTATGAACATGGAAATATCAGCCCCTCTCTCTGTATGAACATGGAAATATCTACAACGCTACCTGTATGAACATGGAAATATCTACACCGCTAGATGTATGAACATGGAATTATCTACAACGCCATCTGTGTGAACATGGATATGTCTACACAGCCATCTGGAGGAACATGGAAATATCTACACCGCTATCTGTATGAACATGGAAATAGCTGCTCCGCTATCTGTATGAACATGGAAATATCTGCTCCGCTATCTGTATGAACATGGAAATATCTGCACCGCCATCTGTATGAACATATAAATATCTACACCGCCATCTGTATTAAGATGGAGATATCTACACCGCTATCTGTATAAACACGGAAATATCTACACCGCTATCTGTATAAACATGGAAATATCTACACCGCTATCTGTATAAACATGGAAATATCTTCACCGCTACCTGTATAAACATGGAAATATCACCGCTATCTGTATGAACATGGAAATATCTACACCGCTATCTGTATGAACATGGAAATATCTACACCGCTATCTGTATGAACATGGAAATATCCACACCGCTATATGTATGAACATGGAAATATCTACACCGCTATCTGTTTGAACATGGAAATATCTACACAGCTGTCTGCATGAAAATGTAAATATCTACACAGATATCTGCATATACATGGAAATATCTACACAGCTATCTCTATACACATGGAAATAACTACACCGCTATCTCTAAAAACATGGAAATATCTACACCGCCATCTGTTTGAACATGGAAATATCTGCACAGCCATCTGTATGAACATATAAATATCTACACCGCCATCTGTATTAAGAAGGAGATATCTGCACCGCTATCTGTGTAAACCTGGAAATATCTACACCGCTATCTGTGTAAACATGGAAATATCTACCCCACTATCTGTATAAACCTGGAAATATCTACACCGCTACCTGTATAAACATGGAAATAGCACAGCTATCTGTATGAACATGGAAATATCTACACCGCTATCTGTACGAACATGGAAATATATACACCGCTGTCTGTATGAACATGGAAATAGCTACACCGCTATCTGTATGAACATGGAAATATCTACACCACTATCTGTATGAACATGGAAATAACTACACCGCTATCTGTATGAAAATGGATATATCTACACAGCCATCTGGATGGACATGGATATATCTACACAGCCATCTGGATGGACATGGAAATATCTACACCGCTATCTGTATGAACATGGAAATATCTACACCGCTATCTGTATGAACATGGAAATATCTACACCGCTATCCGTATGAACATGGAAATATCTACACCGCTGTTTGAACTTGGAAATATCTAAACCGCTATATGCATGAAAATGGAAATATCTACAGAGCTATCTGCATATACGTGGAAATATCTACACAGCTATCTCTTTACACATGGAAATAACTACACCGCTATCTGTATGAACATGGAAATATCTGCACGGCCATCTGTATGAACATGTAAATATCTACACCGCCATCTGTATTAAGATGGAGATATCTACACCGCTATCTGTATAAACATGGAAATATCTACACCGCTATCTGTATAAACATGGAAATATCTACACCGTTATCTGTATAAACATGGAAATATCTACACCGCTACCTATAAAAACATGGAAATATCAGCACCGCTATCTGTATGAACATGGAAATATCTGCACCACTATCTGTATGAACATGGAAATATCTACACCGCTATCTGTATGAACATGGAATTATCTTCACCGCCATCTGTATGAACATGGATATGTCTACACAGCCATCTGGATGAACATGGAAATATCTACACCGCTATCTGTATGAACATGGAAATAGCTACAACGCTTTCTGTATGAACATGGAAATATCTGCACCGCCATCTGTGTGTACATATAAATATCTACTCCGCCATCTGTATTAAGATGGAGATATCTACACCGCTATCTGTATAAACATGGAAATACCTACACCGCTATCTGTATAAACATGGAAATATCTACACCGCTATGTGTATAAACATTGAAATATCTGCACCGCTACCTGTATAATCATGGAAATATCAGCACCGCTATCTGTATGTACATGGAAATATCTACACCGCTATCTGTATGAACATGGAAATATCTACACCGCTATCTGTATGAACATGGAAATATCTACACCGCTATCTGTATGAACATGGAAATATCTACACCACTATCTGTATGAACATGGAAATATCTACACCGCTATCTGTATGAACATGGAAATATATACACCGCTGTCTGTATGAACATGGAAATATCTACACCGCTATCTGTTTGAACATGGAAATATCTACACCACTGTCTGCATGAAAATGGAAATATCTACACAGCTGTCTGCATATACATGGAAATATCTATACAGCTATCTCTTTACACGTGGAAATAACTACACCGCTATCTCTATAAACTTGGTAATATCTACAGCGCCATCTGTATGAACATGGAAATATCTTCACTGCCATCTGTATGAACATATAAATATCTACACCGCCATCTGTATTAAGGAGATATCTACACCGCTATCTGTATAAACATGGAAATATCTACACCGCTATCTGTATAAACATGGAAATATCTACACCGCTATCTGTATAAAAATGGAAATATCAGCACCGCTATCTGTATGAACATGGAAATATCAGCCCCTCTCTCTGTATGAACATGGAAATATCTACAACGCTACCTGTATGAACATGGAAATATCTACACCGCTAGATGTATGAACATGGAATTATCTACAACGCCATCTGTGTGAACATGGATATGTCTACACAGCCATCTGGAGGAACATGGAAATATCTACACCGCTATCTGTATGAACATGGAAATAGCTGCTCCGCTATCTGTATGAACATGGAAATATCTGCACCGCCATCTGTATGAACATATAAACATCTACACCGCCATCTGTATTAAGATGGAGATATCTACACCGCTATCTGTATAAACATGGAAATATCTACACCGCTACCTGTATAAACATGGAAATATCATCACCGCTATCTGTATGAACATGGAAATATCTACACCGCTATCTGTATGAACATGGAAATATCTACACCGCTATCTGTATGAACATGGAAATATCCACACCGCTATATGTATGAACATGGAAATATCTACACCGCTATCTGTTTGAACATGGAAATATCTACACCGCTGTCTGCATGAAAATGTAAATATCTACACAGATATCTGCATATACGTGGAAATATCTACACAGCTATCACTATACACATGGAAATAACTACACCGCTATCTCTAAAAACATGGAAATATCTACACCGCCATCTGTTTGAACATGGAAATATCTGCACAGCCATCTGTATGAACATATAAATATCTACACCGCCATCTGTATTAAGAAGGAGATATCTGCACCGCTATCTGTGTAAACCTGGAAATATCTACACCGCTATTTGTGTAAACATGGAAATATCTACCCCACTATCTGTATAAACCTGGAAATATCTACACCGCTACCTGTATAAACATGGAAATAGCACAGCTATCTGTATGAACATGGAAATATCTACACCGCTATCTGTACGAACATGGAAATATATACACCGCTGTCTGTATGAACATGGAAATAGCTACACCGCTATCTGTATGAACATGGAAATATCTACACCACTATCTGTATGAACATGGAAATAACTACACCGCTATCTGTATGAAAATGGATATATCTACACAGCCATCTGGATGGACATGGATATATCTACACAGCCATCTGGATGGACATGGAAATATCTACACCGCTATCTGTATGAACATGGAAATATCAGCCCCTCTATCTGTGTGAACATGGAAATATCTGCACCACTATCTGTATGAACATGGAAATATCTACACCGCTACCTGTATGAACATGGAATTATCTTCACCGCCGTCTGTATGAACATGGATATGTCTACACAGCCATCTGGATGAACATGGAAATATCTACACCGCTATCTGTATGAACATGGAAATAGCTACACCGCTTTCTGTATGAACATGGAAATATCTGCACCGCCATCTGTATGTACATATAAATATCTACTCCGCCATCTGTATTAAGATGGAGATATCTACACCGCTATCTGTATAAACATGGAAATACCTACACCGCTATCTGTATAAACATGGAAATATCTACACACCGCTATGTGTATAAACATGGAAATATCTGCACCGCTACCTGTATAATCATGGAAATATCAGCACCGCTATCTGTATGTACATGGAAATATCTACACCGCTATCTGTATGAACACGGAAATATCTACACCGCTATCTGAATGAACATGGAAATATCTACACCGCTATCTGTATGAACATGGAAATATCTACACCGCTATCTGTATGAACATGGAAATATCTACACCGCTATCTGTATGAACATGGAAATATATACACCGCTGTCTGTATGAACATGGAAATATCTACACCGCTATCTGTTTGAACATGGAAATATCTACACCACTGTCTGCATGAAAATGGAAATATCTACACAGCTGTCTTCATATACATGGAAATATCTATACAGCTATCTCTTTACACGTGGAAATAACTACACCGCTATCTCTATGAACATGGAATTATCTACACCGCCATCTGTATGAACATGGAAATATCTTCACTGCCATCTGTATGAACATATAAATATCTACACCGCCATCTGTATTAAGGAGATATCTACACCGCTATCTGTATAAACATGGAAATATCTACACCGCTATCTGTATAAACATGGAAATATCTACACCGCTATCTGTATAAAAATGGAAATATCAGCACCGCTATCAGTATGAACATGGAAATATCTGCACCGCCATCTTTATGAACATGAAAATATCTACACCGCCATCTGTATGAACATGGAAATATCTACACCGCAATCTGTATGAACTTGGAAATATCTTCACCGCCATCTGTATGAATATGGATATGTCTACACAGGGATCTGGATGAACATGGAAATATCTACACCGCGATCTGTATGAACATGGAAATATCTACACCGCTATCTGTGTAAACATGCATACATTTCACCGCTATCTGTATAAACATGGAAATATCTACACCGCTATCTGTATGAACATGGAAATATCTACACCGCTATCTGTATGAACATGGATATATCTACACAGCCATCTGGATGAACATGGAAATATCTACACCGCTATCTGTTTGAACATGGAAATATCTAAACCGCTATCTGCATGAAAATAGAAATATCTAAACAGCTATCTGCATATACATGGAAATAACTACAAACCTATCTCTTTACACATGGAAATAACTACACCGCTATCTCTATAAACATGGAAATATCTACACCGCCATCTGTATGAACATGGAAATATCTGCACTGCCATCTGTATGAACATATAAATATCTACACCGCCATCTGTATTAAGATGGAGATATCTACACCGCTATCTGTTTGAACATGTTAATATCTACACTGCTATCTGTATGAACATGGAAATATCTACACCGCTATCTGTAAAAACATGGAAATATCTACACAGCCATCTGGATGAACATGGTAATATCTACACCGCTATCTGTATGAATATGGAAATAACTACACCGCTTTCTGTATGAACATGGATATATCTACACAGCCATCTGGATGCACATGGATATATCTACACAGCCATCTGGATGGACATGGAAATATCTACACCGCTATCTGTATGAACATGGAAATATCAGCCCCTCTCTCTGTATGAACATGGAAATATCTACAACGCTACCTGTATGAACATGGAAATATCTACACCGCTAGATGTATGAACATGGAATTATCTACAACGCCATCTGTGTGAACATGGATATGTCTACACAGCCATCTGGAGGAACATGGAAATATCTACACCGCTATCTGTATGAACATGGAAATAGCTGCTCCGCTATCTGTATGAACATGGAAATATCTGCACCGCCATCTGTATGAACATATAAACATCTACACCGCCATCTGTATTAAGATGGAGATATCTACACCGCTATCTGTATAAACATGGAAATATCTACACCGCTACCTGTATAAACATGGAAATATCATCACCGCTATCTGTATGAACATGGAAATATCTACACCGCTATCTGTATGAACATGGAAATATCTACACCGCTATCTGTATGAACATGGAAATATCCACACCGCTATATGTATGAACATGGAAATATCTACACCGCTATCTGTTTGAACATGGAAATATCTACACCGCTGTCTGCATGAAAATGTAAATATCTACACAGATATCTGCATATACATGGAAATATCTACACAGCTATCTCTATACACATGGAAATAACTACACCGCTATCTCTAAAAACATGGAAATATCTACACCGCCATCTGTTTGAACATGGAAATATCTGCACAGCCATCTGTATGAACATATAAATATCTACACCGCCATCTGTATTAAGAAGGAGATATCTGCACCGCTATCTGTGTAAACCTGGAAATATCTACACCGCTATCTGTGTAAACATGGAAATATCTACCCCACTATCTGTATAAACCTGGAAATATCTACACCGCTACCTGTATAAACATGGAAATAGCACAGCTATCTGTATGAACATGGAAATATCTACACCGCTATCTGTACGAACATGGAAATATATACACCGCTGTCTGTATGAACATGGAAATAGCTACACCGCTATCTGTATGAACATGGAAATATCTACACCACTATCTGTATGAACATGGAAATAACTACACCGCTATCTGTATGAAAATGGATATATCTACACAGCCATCTGGATGGACATGGATATATCTACACAGCCATCTGGATGGACATGGAAATATCTACACCGCTATCTGTATGAACATGGAAATATCTACACCGCTATCTGTATGAACATGGAAATATCTACACCGCTATCCGTATGAACATGGAAATATCTACACCGCTGTTTGAACTTGGAAATATCTAAACCGCTATATGCATGAAAATGGAAATATCTACAGAGCTATCTGCATATACGTGGAAATATCTACACAGCTATCTCTTTACACATGGAAATAACTACACCGCTATCTGTATGAACATGGAAATATCTGCACGGCCATCTGTATGAACATATAAATATCTACACCGCCATCTGTTTTAAGATGGAGATATCTACACCGCTATCTGTATAAACATGGAAATATCTACACCGCTATCTGTATAAACATGGAAATATCTACACCGTTATCTGTATAAACATGGAAATATCTACACCGCTACCTATAAAAACGTGGAAATATCAGCACCGCTATCTGTATGAACATGGAAATATCAGCCCCTCTATCTGTGTGAACATGGAAATATCTGCACCACTATCTGTATGAACATGGAAATATCTACACCGCTACCTGTATGAACATGGAATTATCTTCACCGCCGTCTGTATGAACATGGATATGTCTACACAGCCATCTGGATGAACATGGAAATATCTACACCGCTATCTGTATGAACATGGAAATAGCTACACCGCTTTCTGTATGAACATGGAAATATCTGCACCGCCATCTGTATGTACATATAAATATCTACTCCGCCATCTGTATTAAGATGGAGATATCTACACCGCTATCTGTATAAACATGGAAATACCTACACCGCTATCTGTATAAACATGGAAATATCTACACACCGCTATGTGTATAAACATGGAAATATCTGCACCGCTACCTGTATAATCATGGAAATATCAGCACCGCTATCTGTATGTACATGGAAATATCTACACCGCTATCTGTATGAACATGGAAATATCTACACCGCTATCTGAATGAACATGGAAATATCTACACCGCTATCTGTATGAACATGGAAATATCTACACCGCTATCTGTATGAACATGGAAATATCTACACCGCTATCTGTATGAACATGGAAATATATACACCGCTGTCTGTATGAACATGGAAATATCTACACCGCTATCTGTTTGAACATGGAAATATCTACACCACTGTCTGCATGAAAATGGAAATATCTACACAGCTGTCTGCATATACATGGAAATATCTATACAGCTATCTCTTTACACGTGGAAATAACTACACCGCTATCTCTATGAACATGGAATTATCTACACCGCCATCTGTATGAACATGGAAATATCTTCACTGCCATCTGTATGAACATATAAATATCTACACCGCCATCTGTATTAAGGAGATATCTACACCGCTATCTGTATAAACATGGAAATATCTACACCGCTATCTGTATAAACATGGAAATATCTACACCGCTATCTGTATAAAAATGGAAATATCAGCACCGCTATCAGTATGAACATGGAAATATCTGCACCGCCATCTTTATGAACATGAAAATATCTACACCGCCATCTGTATGAACATGGAAATATCTACACCGCAATCTGTATGAACTTGGAAATATCTTCACCGCCATCTGTATGAATATGGATATGTCTACACAGGGATCTGGATGAACATGGAAATATCTACACCGCGATCTGTATGAACATGGAAATATCTACACCGCTATCTGTGTAAACATGCATACATTTCACCGCTATCTGTATAAACATGGAAATATCTACACCGCTATCTGTATGAACATGGAAATATCTACACCGCTATCTGTATGAACATGGATATATCTACACAGCCATCTGGATGAACATGGAAATATCTACACCGCTATCTGTTTGAACATGGAAATATCTAAACCGCTATCTGCATGAAAATAGAAATATCTAAACAGCTATCTGCATATACATGGAAATAACTACAAACCTATCTCTTTACACATGGAAATAACTACACCGCTATCTCTATAAACATGGAAATATCTACACCGCCATCTGTATGAACATGGAAATATCTGCACTGCCATCTGTATGAACATATAAATATCTACACCGCCATCTGTATTAAGATGGAGATATCTACACCGCTATCTGTTTGAACATGTTAATATCTACACTGCTATCTGTATGAACATGGAAATATCTACACCGCTATCTGTAAAAACATGGAAATATCTACACAGCCATCTGGATGAACATGGTAATATCTACACCGCTATCTGTATGAATATGGAAATAACTACACCGCTTTCTGTATGAACATGGATATATCTACACAGCCATCTGGATGCACATGGATATATCTACACAGCCATCTGGATGGACATGGAAATATCTACACCGCTATCTGTATGAACATGGAAATATCTACACCGCTATCTGTATGAACATGGAAATATCTACACCGCTATCTGTATGAACATGGAAATATCTACACCGCTGTTTGAACTTGGAAATATCTAAACCGCTATATGCATGAAAATGGAAATATCTACAGAGCTATGTGCATATACGTGGAAATATCTACACAGCTATCTCTTTACACATGGAAATAACTACACCGCTATCTGTATGAACATGGAAATATCTGCACGGCCATCTGTATGAACATATAAATATCTACACCGCCATCTGTATTAAGTTGAAGATATCTACACCGCTATCTCTATAAACATGGAAATATCTACACCGCTATCTGTATAAACATGGAAATATCTACACCGTTATCTGTATAAACATGGAAATATCTACACCGCTACCTTTAAAAACATGGAAATATCAGCACCGCTATCTGTATGAACATGGAAATATCAGCCCCTCTATCTGTGTGAACGTGGAAATATCTGCACCACTATCTGTATGAACATGGAAATATCTACACCACTATCTGTATGAACATGGAAATAGCTACACCGCTTTCTGTATGAACATGGAAATATCTGCACCGCCATCTGTATGTACATATAAATATCTACTCCGCCATCTGTATTAAGATGGAGATATCTACACCGCTATCTGTATAAACATGGAAATACCTACACCGCTATCTGTATAAACATGGAAATATCTACACCGCTATCTGTATAAAAATGGAAATATCAGCACTGCTATCAGTATGAACATGGAAATATCTGCACCGCCATCTTTATGAACATGAAAATATCTACACCGCCATCTGTATGAACATGGAAATATCTACACCGCGATCTGTATGAACATGGAAATATCTATACCGCTATCTGTGTAAACATGCATACATTTCACCGCTATCTGTATAAACATGGAAATATCTACACCGCTATCTGTATGAACATGGAAATATCTACACCGCTATCTGTATGAACATGGATATATCTACACAGCCATCTGGATGAACATGGAAATATCTACACCGCTATCTGTTTGAACATGGAAATATCTAAACCGCTTTCTGTATATACATGGAATTATCAACACCGCTCTCTCTATAAAAATGGAAATAACTACAACGCGATCTCTATAAACATGGAAATATCTACACCGCCATCTGTATGAACACGGAAATGTCTGCACCGCCATCTGTATGAACATGGAAATATCTACACCGCCTTCTGTATTAAGATGAAAATATCTACACCGCCATCTGTATTAAGATGGAGATATCTACACCGCTATCTGTTTGAACATGTTAATATCTACACTGCTATCTCTATGAACATGAAAATATCTACACCGCTATCTGTATGAACATGGAAATATCTACACCGCTATCTGTAAAAACATGGAAATATCTACACAGCCATCTGGATGAACATGGTAATATCTACACCGCTATCTGTATGAACATGGAAATAACTACACCGCTATCTGTATGAACATGGATATATCTACACAGCCATCTGGATGCACATGGATATATCTACACAGCCATCTGGATGGACGTGGAAATATCTACACCGCTGTCTGTATGAACATGGAAATATCTACACCGCTATCTGTATGAACATGGAAATATCTACACCGCTATCTGTATGAACATGGAAATATCTACACTGCTGTTTGAACTTGGAAATATCTAAACCGCTATATGCATGAAAATGGAAATATCTACAGAGCTATGTGCATATACGTGGAAATATCTACACAGCTATCTCTTTACACATGGAAATAATTACACCGCTATCTGTATGAACATGGAAATATCTGCACGGCCATCTGTATGAACATATAAATATCTACACCGCCATCTGTATTAAGATGGAGATATCTACACCGCTATCTGTATAAACATGGAAATATCTACACCGCTATCTGTATAAACATGGAAATATCTACACCGTTATCTGTATAAACATGGAAATATCTACACCGCTACCTATAAAAACATGGAAATATCAGCACCGCTATCTGTATGAACATGGAAATATCAGCCCCTCTATCTGTGTGAACATGGAAATATCTGCACCACTATCTGTATGAACATGGAAATATCTACACCGCTATCTGTATGAACATGGAATTATCTTCACCGCCATCTGTATGAACATGGATATGTCTACAGAGCCATCTGGATGAACATGGAAATATCTACACCGCTATCTGTATGAACATGGAAATAGCTACACCGCTTTCTGTATGAACATGGAAATATCTGCACCGCCATCTGTATGTACATATAAATATCTACTCCGCCATCTGTATTAAGATGGAGATATCTACACCGCTATCTGTATAAACATAGAAATACCTACACCGCTATCTGTATAAACATGGAAATATCTACACCGCTATGTGTATAAACATGGAAATATCTGCACCGCTACCTGTATAATCATGGAAATATCAGCACCGCTATCTGTATGTACATGGAAATATCTACACCGCTATCTGTATGAACATGGAAATATCTACATCGCTATCTGTATGAACATAGAAATATCTACACCGCTATCTGTATGAACATGGAAATATCTACACCGCTATCTGTATGAACATGGAAATATATACACCGCTGTCTGTATGAACATGGAAATATCTACACCGCTATCTGTTTGAACATGGAAATATCTAAACTGCTATCTGCATGAAAATGGAAATATCTACACAGCTGTCTGCATATACATGGAAATAACTACAAACCTATCTCTTTACACATGGAAATAACTACACCACTATCTCTATAAACATGGAAATATCTACACCGCCATCTGTATGAACATGGAAATATCTGCACTGCCATCTGTATGAACATATAAATATCTACACCGCCATCTGTATTAAGATGGAGATATCTACACCGCTATCTGTTTGAACATGGAAATATCTACACTGCTATCTGTATGAACATGGAAATATCTACACCGCTATCTGTATGAACATGGAAATATCTACACCGCTATCTGTAAAAACATGGAAATATATACACAGCCATCTGGATGAACATGGAAATATCTACACCGCTATCTGTTTGAACATGTAAATATCTACACCGCTAACTGCATGAAAATGGAAATATCTACAAAGCTATCTGCATATACATGGAAATATATACACTGCTATCACTTTACACAAGGAAATATCTACTCCGCCATATCTATAAACATGGAAATATCTACACCGCCGTCTGTATGAACATGGAAATATCTACACCGCTATCTGTATGAACATGGAAATACCTACACCGCTATCTGTATGAACATGGAAATATCTACACCGCTATCTGTATGAACATGGATATATCTACACAGCCATCTGGATGAACATGGAAATATCTACACCGCTATCTGTATGAACATGGTAATATCTTCACCGCCATCTCTATGAACATGGATATGACTACACAGCCATCTGGATGAACATGGAAATATCTACACCGCTATCTGTATGAACATGGAAATATCTACACCGCTATCTGTGTAAACATGCCAACATCTTCACCACTGTCTGTATAAACATGGAAATATCTACACCGCTATCTGTATGAACATGGAAATATCTACACCGCTCTCTCTATGAACATGGAAATATCTACACCGCTATCTGTTTGAACATGGAAATATCTAAACCACTATCTACATGAAAATGGAAATATCTACACAGCTATCTTCATATGCATGGAAATATCTACACAGCTCTCTCTTTACACACGGAAAAAACTACACCGCTATCTGTATGAAGATGGAAATATCTTCACCACCATCTGTATGAACATGGATATATCAACACAGCCATCTGGATGAACATGGAAATATCTACACCGCTATCTGTATAAACATGCATACATCTTTACCGCTATCTGTATAAACATGGAAATATCTACACTGCTATCTGCATGAACATGGAAATATCTACACCACTATCTGTGTAAATATGCATACATCTTCACCGCAATCTGTATAAACATGGAAATATCTTCACCGCTATCTGTATGAACATGGAAATGTCTACACCGCTATCTGTTTAAACATGGAAATATCTACATCGCTATCTGCATGAAAATGGAAATATCTACAGAGCTATCTGCATATACATGGAAATATCTACACAGCTATCTCTTTACACATGGAAATAACTACACCGCTATCTGTATGAACATGGAAATATCTACACCGCCATCTGTATGAACATGGAAATATCTTCACCGCAATCTGTATGAACATACAAATATCTTCACGGCCATCTGTATTAAAATGGAGATATCTACACCGCTAACAGTATAAACATGGAAATATCTACACCGCTATCTGTATAAACATGGAAATAACTACACCGCTATCTGTATAAACATGGAAATATCTACACCGCTACCTATATAAACATGGAAATATCAGCACCGCTATCTGTATGAACATGGAAATATCAGCCCCTCTATCTGTATGAACGTGGAAATTCCTACTCCGCTATCTGTATCAACATGGAAATATCTACACCGCTATCTGTATGAACATGGAAATATCTACACCACTATCTGTATGAACATGGAAATATCTACACCGCTATCTGTACAAAGATGGAAATATCTACACCGCTATCTGTATGAACATGGAATTATCATCACCGCCATCTGTATGAACATGGATATATCTGTACAGCCATCTGGATGAACATGGAAATATCTACACCGCTATCTGTATGAACATGGAAATAGCTACAGAGCTATCTGTATGAACTTGGAAATATCTACACCGCTATGTGTACGAAGATGGAAATATCTACACCGCTATCTGTATGAACATGGAAATAGCTACACCGCTATCTGTATGAACATGGAAATATCTACACCACTATCTGTATGAACATGGAAATATCTACACCGCTATCTGTATGAACATGGAAATATCTACACCACTATGTGTGTAAACATGCATACATCTTCACCGCTATCTGTATAAACATGGAAATATCTACACCGCTATCTGTTTGAACATGGAAATATCTAAACCGCTATCTGCATGAAAATGGAAATATCTACACAGCAATCTGCATATACATGGAAATATCTACACAGCTATCTCTTTACACATGGAAATAACTACACCGCTATCTGTATGAACATGGAAATATCTGTGCGGCCATCTGTATGAACATATAAATATCTACACCGCCATCTGTATTAAGATGGAGATATCTACACCACTATCTGTATAAACATGGAAATATCTACACCGCTATCTGCATAAACATGGAAATATCTACACCGCTATCTGTATAAACATGGAAATAACTACACCGCTATCTGTATAAACAAGGAAATATCTACACCGCTACCTGTATAAACATGGAATAATCAGCACCACTATCTGTATGAACATGGAAATATATACACCGCTATCTGTATGAACATGGAAATATCTACACCGCTATCAGTATGAACATGGAAATATCTACACCGCTATCTGTATGAACATGGAAATATCTACACCGCTATCTGTTTGAACAAGGAAATATCTACACCGCTGTCTGCATGAAAATGGAAATATCTACACAGCTATCTGCATATACATGGAAATATCTACACAGCTATCTCTTTACACATGGAAATAACTACACCGCTATCTCTATGAGCATGGAAATATCTACATCGCCATCTGTATGAACATGGAAATATCTACACCGCCATCTGTATGAACTTATAAATATCTACACCGCCATCTGTATTAAGAAGGAGATATCTACACCGCTATCTGTATAAACATGGAAATATCTACACCGCTATCTGTATAAACATGGAAATATCTACACCGCTATCTGTATAAACATGGAAATATCTACACAGCTTCCTTTATAAACATGGAAATATCAGCACCGCTATTGGTATGATCATGGAAATATCTACACCGCTATCTGTATTAACATGGAAATATCTACACCGCTATCTGTATGAACATGGAAATATCTTCACCGTCATCTGTATGAACATGGATATATCTACACAGCCATCTGTATGAACATGGAAATATCTACACCGATATCTGTATGAACATGGAAATATCTACACCGCTATCTGTATGAACATGGAAATATCTTCACCGCCATCTGTATGAACATGGATATGTCTACACAGCCATCTTAATGAACATGGAAATATCTACACCGCGATCTGTATGAACATGGAAATATCTACACCGCTATCTGTGAAAACATGCATACACCTTCACCGCTATCTGTATAAACATGGAAATATCTACACCGCTATCTGTATGAACATGGAAATCCCTACACCGCTATCTGTTTGAACATGGAAATATCTAAACTGCTATCTGCATGAAAATAGAAATACCTACACAGCTATCTGCATATACATGGAAATATCTACAAATCTATCTCTATACACATGGAAATAACTACACCGCTATCTCTATAAACATGGAAATCTCTACACTGCCATCTGTATGAACATGGAAATAAGTGCACCGCCGTCTGTATGAATATATAAATATCTACACCACCATCTGTATTAAGATGGAGATATCTTCACCGCTATCTGTATAAACTTGGAAATATCAGCACCGCTATCTGTATGAACATGGAAATATCTACACCGCTATCTCTATGAACATCGATATATCTACACCGCTATCTGTATGAACATGGAAATAGCTACACCGCCATCTGTATGAACATGGAAATAACTGCAACGGCATCTGTATGAGCCTCTAAATATCTACATCGCCATCTGTATTAACAAGGAGATATCTACACCGCTATCTGTATAAACATGGAAATATCTACTACGCTGCCTGTATAAACATGGAAATATCTACACCGCTATCTGTATGAAGATGGATATATCTACACCGCGATCTGTATGAACATGGAAATATCTACACCGCTATCTGTATGAACATGGAAATATCTACACCGCTATCTGTTTGAACATGGAAATATCTACACCGCCATCTGCTTGAAAATGGAAATATCTACTCTGCTATCTGCATATACATGGAAATACCTACACAGCTATCTCTTTACACATGGAAATAACTACACCGCTATCTGAATGAACATAGAGATATCTACACCGCAATCTGAATGAACATGGAAATATCTGCACCTCCATCTGTATGAACATATAAATATCTACACAGCCATCTGTATTAAGATGGAGATATCTACACCGCTATCTGCATAAACATGGAAATATCTACACCGCTATCTGTATAAACATGGAAATATCTACACCGCTATCTGTATAAACATGGAAATACCTACACCGCTACCTGCATAAACATGGAAATATCATCACCGCTATCTGTATGAACATGGAAATATCTACACAGCCATCTGGATGAACATGGAAATATCTACACCTCTATCTGTATGAACATGGAAATAACTACACCGCTATCTGTATGAACATGGAAATATCTACACTGCTATCTGTATAAACATGGAAATATCTACACCTCTACCTGTATAAACATGGAAATATCAGAACCGCTATCTGTATGGACATGGAAATATCAGCCCCTCAATCTGTATGAACATGGAAATATCTACACCGCTATCTCTATGAACATGGAAATATCTACACCGCTATCTGTTTGAACATGGAAATATCTAAACCACTATCTGCATGAAAATGGAAATATCTACACAGCTATCTGCATATACATGGAATTATCTACACAGCTGTCTCTTTACTCATGGAAATAACTACACAGTTATCTGTATGAACACGGAAATATCTACACCGCTATCTGTATGAACATGGAAATATCTACACCGCTATCTGTATGAACATGGAAATATCTACACCGCTATCTGTATGAACATGGAAATATCTACACCGCAATCTGTATGAACATGGAAATATCTTCACCGCCATCTGTATGAATATGGATATGTCTACACAGCGATCTGGATGAACATGGAAATATCTACACCGCGATCTGTATGAACATGGAAATATCTACACCGCTACCTGTGTAAACATGCATACATTTCACCGCTATCTGTATAAACATGGAAATATCTACACCGCTATCTGTATGAACATGGAAATATCTACACCGCTATCTGTATGAACATGGATATATCTACACGGCCATGTGGATGAACATAGAAACATCTACACCGCTATCTGTTTGAACATGGAAATATCTAAACCGCTATCTGCATGAAAATAGAAATATCTACACAGCTCCTTGCATATACATGGAAATATCTACAAACCTATCTCTTTACACATGGAAATAATTACACCGCTATCTCTATAAACATGGAAATATCTACACCGCCATCTGTATGAACATGGAAATATCTGCACTGCCATCTGTATGAACATATAAATATCTACACCCCCATCTGTATTAAGATGGAGATATCTACACCGCTACCTGTTTGAACATGGAAATATCTACACTGCTATCTGAATGAACATGGAAATATCTACACCGGTATCTGTATGAACATGGAAATATCTACACCGCTATCTGTATGAACATGGATATATCTACACAGACATCTGGATGAACATGGATATATCTACACAGCCATCTGGATGAACATGGAAATATCTACACCGCTATCTGTATGAACATGGAAATATCTACAACGCTATCTGTATAAACATGGAAATATCTACACAGCCATCTGGATGAACATGGAAATATCTACACCGCTATCTGTGTAAACATGCATACATCTTCACCGCAGTCTTTATAAACATGGAAATATCTACACCGCTATCTGTATGAACATGGAAATATCTACACCGCTATCTGTATGAACATGGAAATATCTACACCGCCATCTGTATGAACAAGGAAATGTCTGCACCGCCATCTGTATGAACATATAAATATCTACACCGCCATCTGTATTAAGATGGAGATATCTACACCGCTATCTGCATAAACATGGAAATATCTACACCGCTATCTGTATAAACATGGAAATAACTACACCGCTATCTGTATAAACATGGAAATATCTACACCGCTACCTGTATAAACATGGAAATATCAGCACCACTATCTGTATGAACATGGATATATCTACACAGCCATCTGTATGAACATGGAAATATCTACACCACTAGCTGTATGAACATGGAAGTAGCTACACCGCTATCTGTATGAACATGGAAATATCTACACTGCTATCTGTATAAACATGGAAATATCTACACCTCTACCTGTATAAACATGGAAATATCAGAACCGCTATCTGTATGGACATGGAAATATCAGCCCCTCTATCTGTATGAACATGGAAATATCTACACCGCTATCTCTATGAACATGGAAATATCTACACCGCTATCTGTTTGAACATGGAAATATCTAAACCACTATCTGCATGAAAATGGAAATATCTACACAGCTATCTGCATATACATGGAAATATCTACACAGCTATCTCTTTACTCATGGAAATAACTACACAGTTATCTGTATGAACACGGAAATATCTACACCGCTATCTGTATGAACATGGAAATATCTACACCGCTATCTGTATGAACATGGAAATATCTACACCGCAATCTGTATGAACATGGAAATATCTTCACCGCCATCTGTATGAATATGGATATGTCTACACAGCGATCTGGATGAACATGGAAATATCTACACCGCGATCTGTATGAACATGGAAATATCTACACCGCTACCTGTGTAAACATGCATACATTTCACCGCTATCTGTATAAACATGGAAATATCTACACCGCTATCTGTATGAACATGGAAATATCTACACCGCTATCTGTATGAACATGGATATATCTACACGGCCATGTGGATGAACATAGAAATATCTACACCGCTATCTGTTTGAACATGGAAATATCTAAACCGCTATCTGCATGAAAATAGAAATATCTACACAGCTCTTTGCATATACATGGAAATATCTACAAACCTATCTCTTTACACATGGAAATAACTACACCGCTATCTCTATAAACATGGAAATATCTACACCGCCATCTGTATGAACATGGAAATATCTGCACTGCCATCTGTATGAACATATAAATACCTACACCGCCATCTCTATTAAGATGGAGATATCTACACCGCTATCTGTTTGAACATGGAAATATCTACACTGCTATCTGAATGAACATGGAAATATCTACACCGCTATCTGTATGAACATGGAAATATCTACACCGCTATCTGTATGAACATGGATATATCTACACAGACATCTGGATGAACATGGATATATCTACACAGCCATCTGGATGAACATGGAAATATCTACACCGCTATCTGTATGAACATGGAAATATCTACACCGCTATCTGTATAAACATGGAAATATCTACACAGCCATCTGGATGAACATGGAAATATCTACACCGCTATCTGTGTAAACATGCATACATCTTCACCGCAGTCTTTATAAACATGGAAATATCTACACCGCTATCTGTATGAACATGGAAATATCTACACCGCTATCTGTATGAACATGGAAATATCTACACCGCCATCTGTATGAACATGGAAATGTCTGCACCGCCATCTGTATGAACATATAAATATCTACACCACCATCTGTATTAAGATGGAGATATCTACACCGCTATCTGCATAAACATGGAAATATCTACACCGCTATCTGTATAAACATGGAAATAACTACACCGCTATCTGTATAAGCATGGAAATATCTACACCGCTACCTCTATAAACATGGAAATATCAGCACCACTATCTGTATGAACATGGAAGTATATACACCGCTATCTGTATGAGCATGGAAATATCTACACCGCTATCAGTATGAACATGGAAATATCTACACTGCTATCTGTATGAACATGGAAATATCTACAACGCTATCTGTTTCAACAAGGAAATATATACACCGCTGTCTGCATGAAAATGGAAATATCTTCACAGCTCTCTGCATATACATGGAAATATCTACACAGCTATATCTTTACACATGGAAATAACTACACCGCTATCTGTATGAACATGGAAATATCTACATTGCCATCTGTATGAACATGGAAATATCTGCACCGCCATCTGTATGAACTTATAAATATCTACACCGCCATCTGTATTAAGAAGGAGATATCTTCACCGCTATCTGTATAAACTTGGAAATATCAGCACCGCTATCTGTATGAACATGGAAATATCTACACCGCTATCTCTATGAACATGGATATATCTACACCGCTATCTGTATGAACATGGAAATAGCTACACCGCAATCTGTATGAACATGGAAATATCTGCAACGCCATCTGTATGAGCCTCTAAATATCTACACCAACATCTGTATTAACAAGGAGATATCTACACCGCTATCTGTATAAACATGGAAATACCTACACCGCTGCCTGTATAAACATGGAAATATCTACACCGCTATCTGTATGAACATGGATATATCTACACCGCTATCTGTATGAACATGGATATATCTACACAGCCATCTGGATGAACATGGAAATATCTACACCGCGATCTGTATGAACATGGAAATATCTACACCGCTATGTGTATGAACATGGAAATGTCTACACCGCTATATGTTTGAACATGGAAATATCTACACTGCTATCTGCTTGAAAATGGAAATATCTACTCTGCTATCTGCATATACATGGAAATAACTACACAGCTATCTCTTTACACATGGAAATAACTACACCGCTATCTGTATGAACATAGAAATATCTACACCGCAATCTGTATGAACATGGAAATATCTACACCGCTATCTGTATGAACATGGTAATATCTGCACCGCCATCTGTATGAACATATAAATATCTACACCCCCATCTATATTAAGATGGAAATATCCACAACGCTATCTGTATAAACTTAGCAATATCTACACTGCTATCTGTATAGACATGGAAATATCTACACCGCTATCTGTATAAACATGGAAATATCAACACCACTACCTGTATAAACATGGAAATATCAGCACCGCTATCTGTATGAACTTGGAAATATCTACACCGCTATCTATATGAACATGGAAATATCTACACTGCTATCTCTATGAACATGGAAAGAGCTACACTGCTATCTGTATGAAAATGGAAATATCTACACCACTACCTGTATGAAATTGGAAATATCTACACAGCTATCTGTATGAACATGGATATATCTACAAAGCCATCTGGATGAACATGGAAGTATCTACACCGCCATCTGGATGAACATGGAAATATCTACACCGCTATCTGTATGAAAATGGAAATATCTACACCGCTATCTGAGTATATATGCATACATCTTCACCGCAATCTGTATAAACATGGAAATATCTACACCGCTATCTGTATGAACATGGAAATATCTACACCGCTCTCTGTTTGAACATGGAAATATCTACACCGCTATCTGCATGAAAATGGAAATATCTACAGAGCTATCTGCATATACATGGAAATATCTACACCGCTATCTGTATGAATATGGAAATATCTACACCGCCATCTGTATTAACATGGAAATATCTGCACCGCCATCTGTATGAACATATAATTATCTACACCGCCATCTGTATTAAGAAGGAGATATCTACACCGCTACCTCTATAAACATGGAAATATCTACACGGCTATCTGTATAAACATGGAAATATCTACACTGCTACCTGTATAAACATGGAAATATCTACACCGCTACCTGTATAAACATGGAAATATCAGCACCGCTATCTGTATGAACATGGAAATATCAGCCCCTCTATCTGTATGAACATGGAAATATCTACACCGCTATCTCTATGAACATGGAAATATCTACACCGCTGACTGTTTGAACATTGAAATATCTAAACCGCTATCTGCATGAAAATGGAAATATCCACACAGCTATCTGCATATACATGGAAATATCTACACAGCTATCTCTTTACACATGGAAATAACTACACCGCTATCTGTATAAACAAGGAAATATCTTCAACGCCATCTGTATGAACATGGATATATCTACACAGCCTCCTGGATGAACATGGAAATATCTACACTGCTATCTGTATGAACATGGAAATATCTGCACCGCTATCTGTATCAACATGGAAATACATACACCGCTATCTGTATGAACATGGAAATAGCTACACCTCTATCTGTATGAACATGGAAATATCTACACCGCTATCTGTATGAAAATGGAAATATCTACACCGCTATCTGTATGAACATGGATATGTCTGCACAGCCCTCTGTATGAACATGGAAATCTCCACACCGCTATCTGTGTAAACATGAATACATCTTCACCGCTGTCTGTATAAACTTGGAAATATCTACACCGCTATCTGTATGAACATGGAAATATATACACCTCTATCTGAAGATGGAAATATATACACCACTCTCTGCATGAAAATGGAAATATCTACACAGCTATCTGCATATACATGGAAATATCTACACAGCTATCTCTTTACACACGGAAATAACTACACCGCTATCTGTATGAACATGGAAATATCTACACCGCCATCTGTATGAACATGGAAATATCTGCACCGCCATCTGTATGAACATATAAATATCTACTCCGCCATCTGTATTAAGATGGAAATATCTACACTGCTATCTGAATAAACATGGAAATATCTACACTGCTACCTGTATGAACATGGAAACATTAGCACCGCTATCTGCATAAACATGGAAATATCAGCACCGCTATCTGTATGAACATGGAAATATCTACACCGCTATCTGTATGAACATGGAATTATCTACACCGCTATCTGTATGAACATGGAAATATCTACACCGCTATCTGTATGAACATGGAAATATCTACACCGCTATATGTTTGAACATGTAAATATCTACACCGCTATCTGTATGAAAATGGAAATATCTACAAAGCTATCTGCATATACATGGAAATATCTACACAGCTATCTCTTTACACATGGAAATAACTACACCGCTATATCTATAAACATGGAAATATCTACACCGCCATCTGTATGAACATGGAAATATCTGCACCGCCATCTGTATGAACATATAAATATCTACACCGCCATCTGTATTAAGAAGGAGATATGTAAACCGCTATCTGTATAAGCATGGAAATACCTACACTGCTGCCTGTATAAACATGGAAATATCAGCACTGCTATCTGTATAAAGATGGAAATATCTACACCGCAACCTGTATGAACATGGAAATATATACTCCGCTATCTGTATGAACATGGAAATATCTACACCGCTATCTGTATGAACATGGAAATATCTACACGGCTATCTGTATGAACATGGAAATGTCTACACCGCCATCTGTATGAACATGGAAATATCTGCACCGCCATCTGTATGAACATATAAATATCTACACCGCCATCTGTATTAAGATGGAGATATCTACACCGCTATCTGAATAAACATGGAAATATCTACACCGCTATCTGTATAAACATGGAAATATCTACACCGCTATCTCTATAAACATGGAAATATCTACACCGCTACCTGTATAAACATGGAAATATCAGCACCACTATCTGTATGAACATGGAAATATCTACACCGCTATCTGTATGAACATGGAAATATCTACACCGCTATCTGTATGAACATGGAAATATCTACAAAGCTATCTGAATGAACATGGAAATATCTACACCGCTATCTGTTTGAACATGTAAATATCTTCACCGCTATCTGCATGAAAATGGAAATATCTACAAAGCTATCTGCATATACATGGAAATATCTACACAGCTTTCTCTTTACACATGGAAATAACTACACCGCTATATCTATAAACATGGAAATATCTACACCGCCATCTGTATGAACATGGAAATATCTGCACCGCCATCTGTATGAACTTTTAAATATCTACACCGCCATCTGTATTAAGAAGGAGATATCTACACCGCTATCTGTATAAACATGGATATATCTACACCGCTGCCTGTAAACATGGAAATATCAGCACCGCTATCTGTATGAACATGGAAAAATCTACACCGCTACCTGTATGAACATGGAAATATCTACACCGCTATCTGTATGAACATGGAAATATCTACACCGCTATCTGAACATGGAAATATCTACAACGCCATCTGTATGAACATGGAAATATCTGCACCGCCATCTGTATGAACATATAAATATCTACACCACCATCTGTATTAAGATGGAGATATCTACACCGCTATCTGAATAAACATGGAAATATCTACACCGCTATCTGTATAAACATGGAAATATCTACACCGCTATCTGTATAAACATGGAAATATCTACCCCGCTACCTGTATAAACATGGAAATATCAGCACCGCTATCTGTATGAACATGGAAATATCTACACCGCTATCTGTATGAACATGGAAATATCTACACCGCTATCTGTATGAACATGGAAATATCTACAAAGCTATCTGAATGAACATGGAAATATCTACACCGCTATCTGTTTGAACATGTAAATATCTACACCGCTAACTGCATGAAAATGGAAATATCTACAAAGCTATCAGCATATACATGGAAATATATACACTGCTATCTCTTTACACATGGAAATATCTACACCGCTATATCTATAAACATGGAAATATCTACACCGCCGTCTGTATGAACATGGAAATATCTACACGGCTATCTGTATGAACATGGAAATATCTACACCGCTATCTGTATGAACATGGAAATATCTACACCGCTATCTGTATGAACATGGATATATCTACACAGGCATCTGGATGAACATGGAAATATCTACACCGCTATCTGAACATGGAAATATCTTCACCGCCATCTGTATGAACATGGATATGTCTACACAGCCATCTGGATGAACATGGAAATATCTACACCGCTATCTGTATGAACATGGAAATATCTACACCGCTATCGGCGTAAACATGCAAACATCTTCACCACTTTCTGTATAAACATGGAAATATCTACACCGCTATCTGTATGAACATGGAAATATCTACACCGCTCTCTCTATGAACATGGAAATAACTACACCACTATCTGTTTGAACATGGAAATATCTAAACCGCTATCTGCATGAAAATGGAAATATCTACACAGCTATCTGCATATGCATGGAAATATCTACAAAGCTATCTCTTTACACACGGAAAAAACTACACCGCTATCTGTATGAAGATGGAAATATCTTCACCGCCATCTGTATGAACATGGATATATCAACAAAGCCATCTGGAAGAACATGGAAATATCTACACCGCTATCTGTATAAACATGCATACATCTTCACCGCTATCTGTATAAACATGGAAATATCTACACCGCTATCTGTATGAACATGGAAATATCTACACCGCTAGATGTATAAACATGGAATTATCTTCACTGCCATCTGTATGAACATGGATATGTCTACACAGCCATCTGAATGAACATGGAAATATCTACACCGCTATCTGTATGAACATGGAAATAGCTACACCGCTATCTGTATGAACATGAAAATATCTGCACCGCCATCTGTATGAATATATAAATATCTACACCGCCATCTGTATTAACATGGAGATATCTACACCGCTATCTCCTATAAACCTGGAAACATCTACACCGCTATCTGTATCAACATGGAAATATCTACACCGCTATCTGTATAAACATGGAAATATCTACACCGCTACCTGTATAAACATGTAAATAACAGCACCGCTATCTGTATGAACATGGAAATATATACACCGCTGTCTGTATGAACATGGAAATATCTACACCGCTGTCTGTATGAACATGGAAATATCTACACCGCTACATGTATGATCATGGAAATATCTACACCGCTATCTGTTTGAACATGGAAATATCTACACCGCTGTCTGCATGAAAATGGAAACATCTACACAGCTATCTGCATATACATGGAAATATCTACACAGCTATCTCTTTACACATGGAAATAACTACACCGCTATCTCTATAAACATGGAAATATCTACACCGCTATCTGTATGAACATGGAAATATCTGCACCGCCATCTGTATGAACATATAAATATCTACACCGCCATCCGTATTAAGAAGCAGATATCTACACCTCTATCTGTATAAACCTGGAAATATCTACACCGCTATCTGTATAAACATGGAAATATCTACACCGCTAACTGTATAAACATGGAAATATCTACACCGCTACCTGTATAAACATGGAAATATCAGCACAGCTATCTGTATGAACTTGGAAATATCTACACCGCTATCTGTACGAGCATGGAAATATATACACCGCTATATGTATGAACATGGAAATAGCTACACCGCTATCTGTATAAACATGGAAATATCAACACCACTATCTGTATGAATATGGAAATAACTACACCGCTATCTGTATGAACATGGATATATCTACACAGCCATCTGGATGAACATGGAAATATCTACACCGCTATCTGTATGAGCGTGGAAATATCTACACCGCTATCTGTGTAAACATGCGTACATCTTCAGCGCTATCTGTATAAACATGGAAACATCTACACCGCTATCTGTATGAACATGGAAATATCTACACCGCTATCTGTTTGAACATGGAAATATCTAAACCGCTATCTGCATGAAAATGGAAATATCTACACAGCTATCTGCATATACATGGAAATATCTACACAGCTATCTCTTTACACATGGAAATAACTACACCGCTGTCTGTATGAACATGGAAATATCTGCACCGCCATCTGTATGTACATAGAAATATCTACTCCGCCATCTGTATTAAGATGGAGATAACTACACCACTATCTGTATAAACATGGAAATATCCACACCGCTATCTGTATAAACATGGAAATATCTACACCGCTATTTGTATAAACATGGAAATATCTACACCGCTACCTGTATAAACTTGGAAATATCAGCACCGCTATCTGTATGAACATGGAAATATCTACACCGCTATCTGTATTAACATGGAAATATCTACACCGCTATCTGTATGAACATGGATATATATACACCGCTATCTGTATGAACATGGAAATATCTACACCGCTATCTGTTTGAACTTGGAAATATCTACACCGCTGTCTGCATGAAAATGGAAATATCTACACAGCTATCTGCATATACATGGAAATATCTACACAGCTATCTCTTTACACATGGAAATAACTACACCGCTATCTCTATAAACATGGAAATATCTACACCGCCTTCTGTATGAACATGGAAATATCTTCACTGCCATCTGTATGAACATATAAATATCTACACCGCCATCTGTATTAAGAAGGAGATATCTACACCGCTATCTGTATAAACATGGAAATATCTACACCGCTATATGCATAAACATGGAAATATCTACACCGCTATCTGTATAAACATGGAAATATCAGCACCGCTATCTGTATGAACATGGAAATATCTGCACCGCCATCTGTATGAACATGGAAATATCTACACCGCTATCTGTATGAACATGGAAATATATTCACCACCATCTGTATGAACATGCATATATCTACACAGCCATCTGTATGAACATGGAAATATCTACACCGCTATCTGTATGAACATGGAAATATCTACACCGCTATCTGTTTGAACATGGAAATATCTAAACCGCTATCTGCATGAAAATGGAAATATCTACACAGCTATCTGCATATACATGGAAATATCTACACAGCTATCTCTTTACACATGGAAATAACTACACCGCTATCTGTATGAACATGGAAATATCTGCACCGCCATCTGTATGTACATAGAAATATCTACTCCGCCATCTGTATTAAGATGGAGATAACTACACCGCTATCTGTATAAACATGGAAATATCTACACCGCTATCTGTATAAACATGGAAATATCTACACCGCTATTTGTATAAACATGGAAATATCTACACCGCTACCTGTATAAACTTGGAAATATCAGCACCGCTATCTGTATGAACATGGAAATATCTACACCGCTATCTGTATTAACATGGAAATATCTACACCGCTATCAGTATGAACATGGATATATATACACCGCTATCTGTATGAACATGGAAATATCTACACCGCTATCTGTTTGAACTTGGAAATATCTACACCGCTGTCTGCATGAAAATGGAAATATCTACACAGCTATCTGCATATACATGGAAATATCTACACAGCTATCTCTTTACACATGGAAATAACTACACCGCTATCTCTATAAACATGGAAATATCTACACCGCCATCTGTATGAACATCGAAATATCTTCACCGCCATCTGTATGAACATATAAATATCTACACCGCCATCTGTATTAAGAAGGAGATATCTACACCGCTATCTGTATAAACATGGAAATATCTACACCGCTATCTGTATAAACATGGAAATATCTACACCGCTATCTGTATAAACATGGAAATATCAGCACCGCTATCTGTATGAACATGGAAATATCTGCACCGCTATCTGTATGAACATGGAAATATCTACACCGCTATCTGTATGAACATGGAAATATCTTCACCGCCATCTGTATGAGCATATATATGTCTACACAGCCATCTGGATGAACATGGAAATATCTACACCGCGATCTGTATGAACATGGAAATATCTACACCGCTATCTCTGTAAACATGCATACGTTTCACCGCTATCTGTATAAACATGGAAATATCTACACCGCTATCAGTATGAACATGGAAATATCCACACCGCTATCTGTTTGAACATGGAAATATCTAAACCGCTATATGCATGAAAATAGAAATATCTACACAGCTATCTACATATACATGGAAATATCTACAAACCTATCTCTTTACACATGGAAATGTCTACACCGCTATCTCTATAAACATGGATATATCTACACCGCCATCTGTACGAACATGGAAATATCTGCACTGCCATCTGTATGAACATATAAATATCTACACCGCCATCTGTATTAAGATGGAGATATCTTCACCGCTATCTGTATAAACTTGGAAACACCTACACCGCCATCTTTATAAACCTGGAAATATCTACACCGCTATCTGTATAAAGATGGAAATATCTACAGCGCTACCTGTATAAACATGGAAATATCAGCACCACTATCTGTATGAACATGGAAATATCTACACTGCTATCTCTATGAACATGGAAATATCTACACCGCTATCTGCATGAACATGGAAATAGCTACACCGCTATCTGTATGAACAGTGAAATATCTACACCTCTATCTGTATGAACATGGAAATATCTTCACCGCTATCTGTATGAACATGGAAATATCTACAAAGCGATCTGGATGAACATGGAAATATCTACACCGCTATCTGCATGAACATGGAAATATCTACACTGCTATCTGTGTAAACATGCATACATCTTCACTGCAATCTGTATAAGCATGGAAATAACTACAACGCTATCTGTATGAACATGGAAATATCTACACCGCTATCTGTTTGAACATGGAAATATCTAAACCGCTATCAGCATGAAAATAGAAATATCTACACAGCTATCTGCATATACATGGAAATATCTACACAGCTATCTCTTTACACATGGAAATAACTACACCGCTATCTGTATGAACATGGAAATATCTACACTGCCATCTGTATGAACATGGAAATATCTGCACCGCCATCTGAATGAACATATAAATATCTACAGCGCCATCTGTATTAAGATGGAAATGTCTACACCGCTATCTGTACAAACCTGGAAATATCCACATCGCTATCTGTATAAACATGGAAATATCTACACTGCTACCTGTATAAACATCGAAATATCTACACCACTACCTGTATAAACATGGAAATATCAGCACCGCTATCTGTATGAACATGGAAATAGCAGCCCCTCTATCTGTATGAATATGGAAATATCTACACCGCTATCTCTATGAACATGGAAATATCTACACCGCCATCTGTATGAACATGGATATATATACACAGCCATCTGGATGAACATGGAAATATCTACACCGCTATCTGTATGAACATGGAAATATCTACACCGCTATCTGTATGAACATGGAAATACATACACCACTATCTGTATGAACATGGAAATAGCTACACCGCTATCTGTATGGACATGGAAATTTCTTCACCGCCATCTGTATGAACATGGATATATCTACACAGCCATCTGGATGAACATGGAAATATCTACACCGCTATCTGTATGAACATGGAAATATCTACACCGCTATCTGTATGAACATGGAAATATCTTCAACGCCATCTGTATGAACATGGATATGTCTACATACCCATCTGGATGAACATGGAAATATCTACACCGCGATCTGTATGAACATGGAAATATCTACACTGCTATCTGTGTAAACATGCATACGTTTCACCGCTATCTGTATAAACATGGAAATATCTACACCGCTATCTGTATGAACATGGAAATATCTACACCGCTATCTGTTTGAACATGGAAATATCTAAACCGCTATCTGCATGAAAATAGAAATATCTACACAGCTATCTGCATATACATGGAAATATCTACAAACCTATCTCTTTACACATGGAAATAACTACACCGCTATCTCTATAAACATGGAAATATCTACACCGCCATCTGTATGAACATGGAAATATCTGCACTGCCATCTGTATGAACATATAAATATCTACACCACCATCTGTATTAAGATGGAGATATCTTCACCGCTATCTGTATAAACTTGGAAATATCTACACCGCTATCTTTATAAACCTGGAAATATCTACACCGCTATCTGTATAAACATGGAAATATCTACACCACTATCTGTATGAACATGGAAATATCTATACCGCTATCTGTTTGAACATGGAAATATCTAAACCGCTATCTGCATGAAAATGGAAATATCTACACAGCTATCTGCATATGCATGGAAATATCTACACAGCTATCTCTTTACACACGGAAAAAACTACACCGCTATCTGTATGAAGATGGAAATATCTTCACCGCCATCTGTATGAACATGGATATATCAACACAGCCATCTGGAAGAACATGGAAATATCTACACCGCTATCTGTATAAACATGCATACATCTTCACCGCTATCTGTATAAACATGGAAATATCTACACTGCTATCTGCATGAACATGGAAATATCTACACCGCTATCTGAACATGGAAATATCTACACCGCTATCTGCATGAAAATGGAAATATCTACGCAGCGATCTGCATATACATGGAAATATCTACAAAGCTATCTCTTTACACATGGAAATAACTACAGCGCTATCTCTATATACATGCAAATATCTACACCGCCATCTGTATGAACATGGAAATATCTGCACCGCCATCTGTATGAAGATATAAATATCTACACCCCAATCTAAATTAAGAAGGAGATATCTACACCGCTATATGTATAAACATGGAAATATCTACACCGCTATCTCTATAAACATGGAAATATCTACACCGCTATCTGTATAAACATGGAAATATCTACACCGCTACCTGTATAAACATGGAAATATCAGCACCGCTATCTGTATGAACACGGAAATATCTACACCGCTATCTCTATGAACATGGAAATAACTACACCGCTATCTGTATGATCATGGAAATAACTACACCGCTATCTGTATGAACATGGAAATATCAACACCGCTATCTGTATGAAAATGGATATATCTACACAGCCATCTGGATGAACATGGAAATATCTACACCGCTAACTGTATGAACATGGAAATATCTACACCGCTATCTGTGTAAATATGCAAACATCTTCACCGCAATCTGTATAAACATGGAAATATCTTCACCGCTATCTGTATGAACATGGAAATGTCTACACCGCTATCTGTTTAAACATGGAAATATCTACACCGCTATCTGCATGAAAATGGAAATAGCTACAGAGCTATCTGCATATACATGGAAATATCTACACAGCTATCTCTTTACACATGGAAATAACTACACCACTATCTGTATGAACATGGACATATCTCTACCGCCATCTGTATGAACATGGAAATATCTGCACCGCCATCTGTATGAACATACAAATATCTTCACGGCCGTCTGTATTAAAATGGAGATATCTACACCGCTATCAGTATAAACATGGAAATATCTACACCGCTATCTATATAAACATGGAAATAACTACACCGCTATCTGTATAAACATGGAAATATCTACACCGCTACCTGTATAAACATGGAAATAACAGCACCGCTATCTGTATGAACATGGAAATATCAGACCCTCTATCTGTATGAACGTGGAAATACCTACTCCGCTATCTGTATGAACATGGAAATATCTACACCGCTATCTGTATGAACATGGAAATATCTACAACGCCATGTGTTTGAACATGGATATATCTACACAGCCATCTGGATGAACATGGAAATATCTACACCGATATCTGTATGAACATGGAAATAGCTACACCGCTATCTGTATGAACATGGAAATATCTACACCACAATCTGTATGAACATGGAAATATCTACACCGCTATCTGTATGAACATGGAATTATCATCACCGCCATCTGTATGAACATGGATATATCTGTACAGCCATCTGGATGAACATGGAAATATCTACACCGCTATCTGTATGAACATGGAAATAGCTACAGAGCTATCTGTATGAACATGGAAATATCTACACCGCTACCTGTATAAACATGGAAATATCAGCACAGCTATCTGTATGAACATGGAAATATCTACACCGCTATGTGTATGAAGATGGAAATATCTACACCGCTATCTGTATGAACATGGAAATAGCTACACCGCTATCTGTATGAACATGGAAATATCTACACCACTATCTGTATGAATATGGAAATATCTACACCGCTATCTGTATGAACATGGATATATCTACACAGCCATCTGGATGAACATGGAAATATCTACACCGCTATCTGTATGAACATGGAAATATCTACACCACTAAGTGTGTAAGCATGCATACATCTTCACCGCTATCTGTATAAACATGGAAATATCTACACCGCTATCTGTTTGAACATGGAAATATCTAAACCACTATCTGCATGAAAATGGAAATATCTACTCAGCTATCTGCATATACAAAGAAATATCTACACAGCTATTTCTTTACACATGGAAATAACTACACCGCTATCTGTATGAACATGGAAATATCTGCACGGCCATCTGTATGAACATATTAATATCTACACCGCTATCTGTATTAAGATGGAGATATCTACACCGCTATCTGTATAAACATGGAAATATCTACAGCGCTATCTGTATAAACATGGAAATATCTACACCGCTATCTGTATAAACATGGAAATATCTACACCGCTACCTGTATAAACATGGAAATATCAGCACCGCTACCTGTATAAACATGGAAATATCAGCACCGCTATCTGTATGAACATGGAAATATCTACACCGCTATCTGTATAAACATGGAAATATTTACACCGCTATCTGTATAAACATGGAAATATCTACACCGCTATTTGTATAAACATGGAAATATCTACACCGCTACCTGTATAAACTTGGAAATATCAGCACCGCTATCGGTATGAACATGGAAATATCTACACCGCTATCTGTATTAACATGGAAATATCTACACCGCTATCTGTATGAACATGGATATATATACACCGCTATCTGTATGAACATGGAAATATCTACACCGCTATCTGTTTGAACATGGAAATATCTACACCGCTATCTGCATGAAAATGGAAATATATACACAGCTATCTGCATATACATGGAAATATCTACACAGCTATCTCTTTACACATGGAATTAACTACACCGCTATCTCTATTAACATGGAAATATCTACACCGCCATCTGTATGAACATGGAAATATCTTCACCGCCATCTGTATGAACATATAAATATCTACACCGCCATCTGTATTAAGAAGGAAATATCTACAACGCTATCTGTATAAACATGGAAATATCTACACCGCTATCTGTATAAACATGGAAATATCTACACCGCTATCTGTATAAACATGGAAATATCAGCACCGCTATCTGTATGAACATGGAAATATCTGCACCGCTATCTGTATGAACATGGAAATATCTACACCGCTATCTGTATGAACATGGAAATATATTCACCACCATCTGAATGAACATGGATATATCTACACAGCCATCTGTATGAACATGGAAATATCTACACCGCTATCTGTATGAACATGGAAATATCTACACCGCTATCTGTATGAACATGGAAATATCTTCACCGCAATCTGTATGAACATAGATATGTCTACACAGCCATCTGCATGAACATGGAAATATCTACACCGCGATCTGTATGAACATAGAAATATCTACACCGCTATCTGTGTAAACATGCATACGTTTCACCGCTATCTGTATAAACATGGAAATATCTACACCGCTATCTGTATGAACATGGAAATATCTACACCGCTATCTGTTTGAACATGGAAATATCTAAACCGCTAAATGCATGAAAATAGAAATATCTACACAGCTATCTACATATACATGGAAATATCTACAAACCAATCTCTTTACACATGGAAATAACTACACCGCTATCTCTATAAACATGGATATATCTACACCGCCATCTGTGCGAACATGGAAATATCTGCACTACCATCTGTATGAACATATAAATATCTACACCGCCATCTGTATTAAGATGGAGATATCTTCACCGCTATCTGTATAAACTTGGAAATATCTACACCGCCATCTTTATAAACCTGGAAATATCTACACCGCTATCTGTATAAAGATGGAAATATCTACACCGCTACCTGTATAAACCTGGAAATATCAGCACCACTATCTGTATGAACATGGAAATATGTACACTGCTATCTCTATGAACATGGAAATATCTACACCGCTATCTGCATGAACATGGAAATAGCTACACCGCTATCTGTACGAACAGTGAAATATCTACACCTCTATCTGTATGAACATGGAAATATCTAAACCGCTATCTGTATGAACATGGAAATATCTACACAGCCATCTGGATGAACATGCAAATATCTACACCGCTATCTGCATGAACATGGAAATATCTACACTGCTATCTGTGTAAACATGCATACATCTTCATCGCTATCTGTATAAGCATGGAAATATCTACAACGCTATCTGTATGAACATGGAAATATCTACACCGCTATCTGTTTGAACATGGAAATATCTAAACCGCTATCAGCATGAAAATAGAAATATCTACACAGCTATCTGCATATACATGGAAATATCTACACAGCTATCTCTTTACACATGGAAATATCCACACCGCTATCTGTATGAACATGGAAATATCTACACCGCTATCTGTTTGAACATGGAAATATCTACACCGCTGTCAGCATGAAAATGGTAATATCTACACAGCTATCTGCATATACATGGAAATATCTACACAGCTATCTCTTTACACATGGAAATAACTACACCGCTATCTCTATAAACATGGAAATATCTACTCCGCCATCTGTATGAACATGGAAATATCTGCACCGGCATGTGTATGAGCATATAAATATCTGCACCGCCATCTGTATTAAGAAGGAGATATCTACACCGCTATCTGTATAAACATGGAAATATCTACACCGCTATCTGTATAAACATGGAAATATCTACTCCGCTATCTGTATAAACATGGAAATATCAGCACCGCTATCAGTATGAACATGGAAATATCTACACCACTACCTGTATGAAAACGGAAATATCTACACCGCTATTTGTATGAACATGGATATATCTACACAGCCATCTGGATGAACATGGAAATATCTACACCGCTATCTCTATGAACATGGAAATATCTACACCGCTATCTGTGTAAATATGCATACATCTTCACCGCAATCTGTATAAACATGGAAATATCTACACCGCTACCTGTATGAACATGGAAATATCTACACCGCTGTTTGAACATGGAAACATCTACACCGCTATCTGTGCAAACATGCATACATCTTCACCGCTATCTGTATAAACATGGAAATATCTACACTGCTATCTGTATGAACATGGAAATATCAACACCGCTATCTGTATGAACATGGAAATATCTACACCGCTATCTGCATGAACATGGAAATATCTACACCGCTATATGTATGAACATGGAAATATCTACAAAGCTATCTGAATGAACATGGAAATATCTACACCGCTATCTGTTTGAACATGTAAATATCTACACCGCTATCTGCATGAAAATGGAAATATCTACAAAGCTATCTGCATATACATGGAAATATCTACACAGCTATCCCTTTACACATGGAAATAACTACACCGCTATATCTATAAACATGGAAATATCTACACCGCCATCTGTATGAACATGGAAATATCTACACCGCCATCTGTATGAACTTATAAATATCTACACCGCCATCTGTATTAAGAAGGATATATCTACACCGCTATCTGTATAAACATGGATATATCTACACCGCTGCTTGTATAAACATGGAAATATCAGCACCGCTATCTGTATGAACATGGAAAAATCTACACCGCTACCAGTATGAACATGGAAATATCTACACCGCTATCTGTATGAACATGGAAATATCTACACCGCTATCTGAACATGGAAATATCTACAACGCCATCTGTATGAACATGGAAATATCTGCACCGCCATCTGTATGAATATATAAATATCTACACCGCCATCTGTATTAAGATGGAGATATCTACACCGCTATCTGAATAAACATGGAAATATCTACACCGCTATCTGTATAAACATGGAAATATCTACACCGCTATCTGTATAAACATGGAAATATCTACACCGCTACCTGTATAAACATGGAAATATCAGCACCGCTATCTGTATGAACATGGAAATATCTACACCGCTATCTGTATGAACATGGAAATATCTACACTGCTACCTGTATGAACATGGAAATATCTACAAAGCTATCTGAATGAACATGGAAATATCTACACCGTAATCTGTTTGAACATGTAAATATCTACACCGCTAACTGCATGAAAATGGAAATATCTACAAAGCTATCTGCATATACATGGAAATATATACACTGCTATCTCTTTACACATGGAAATATGTACACCGCTATATCTATAAACATGGAAATATCTACACCGCCGTCTGTATGAACATGGAAATATCTACACCGCTATCTGGATGTACATGGAAATATCTACACCGCTATCTGTATGAACATGGAAATATCTACACCGCTATCTGTATGAACATGGATATATCTACACAGCAATCTGGATGAACATGGAAATATCTACACCGCTATCTGTATGAACATGGTAATATCTTCACCGCCATCTGTATGAACATGGATATGTCTACACAGCCATCTGGATGAACATGGAAATATCTACACCGCTATCTGTATGAACATGGAAATATCTACACCGCTATCTGTGTAAACATGCAAACATCTTCACTACTATCTGTATAAACATGGAAATATCTACACCGCTATGTGTATGAACATAGAAATATCTACACCGCTGTCTCTATGAACATGGAATTATCTACACCGCTATCTGTTTGAACATGGAAATATCTAAACCGCTATCTGCATGAAAATGGAAATATCTACACAGCTATCTTCATATGCATGGAAATATCTACACAGCTATCTCTTTACACGCGGAAAAAACTACACCGCTATATGTATGAAGATGGAAATATCTTCACCGCCATCTGTATGAACATGGATATATCAACACAGCCATCTGGATGAACATGGAAATATCTACACCGCTATCTGTATAAACATGCATACATCTTCACCGCTATCTGTATAAACATGGAAATATCTACACTACTATCTGCATGAACATGGAAATATCTACACCGCTATCTGTGTAAATATGCATACATTTTCACTGAAATCTGTATAAACATGGAAATATCTTCACCGCTATCTGTATGAACATGGAAATGTCTACACCGCTATCTGTTTAAACATGGAAATATCTACACAGCTATCTGCATGAAAATGGAAATATCTACAGAGCTATCTGCATATACATGGAAATATCTACACAGCTATCTCTTTACACATGGAAATAACTACACCACTATCTGTATGAACATGGAAATATCTACACCGCCATATGTATGAACATGGAAATATCTTCACCGCCATCTGTATGAACATACAAATATCTTCATGGCCATCTGTATTAAAATGGAGATATCTACACCGCTAACAGTATAAACATGGAAATATCTACACCGCTATCTGTATAAACATGGAAATAACTACACCGCTATCTGTATAAACATGGAAATATCTACACCGCTACCTGTATAAACATGGAAATATCAG